>NC_059110.1:107106092-107424426 GCF_020740685.1 Jaculus jaculus
GATGCTGGAGGTACAGGCCGGGAGTCGTCAGCTCTTAGAATCTGCCCCCTGCCCAGGTCTACCCTGGCGCTGCCTTGGAGCAGCCTGGCAGTCTGTCTGCTAAGTCTGGTTGGGGGTGGGGGGGCACTCAAACACATAATGTGGGCATAGGGAACAAGCAGAAAATTCCGTGATGCCTGCTCATGCCCAGTGATTAAGACAAGGCTCTAGCTGGGCGTGGTGGAGCGCGCCTTTAATCCCAGCATTTGAGAGGCAGAGGTAGGTGGATCGCCGTGAGTTCGAGGCCACCCTGAGACTACATAGTGAGTTCCAGGTCAGCCTGGACTAGAGTAAGACCCTACCTCAAAAAAAAAAAGGGGGGGGGAGGGTATTACCATGGGGTATTTTTTATAATCATGGAAGTTGTTAATAAAAAAATAAAAAAATTAAATTAAAAAAAGGAAGGCTCTGGGTACAAACAGCATTGATTTGAAGTTGTATGTTCTTGGCATGTTGCCTAACCAGGTTGTACTTCAGTTTCCTCAACTGTTAAATGTAGATAGTAATGCGTACTTCCTGGATTGTGGTGAAGATTAGAGAAAATACAGCTTGTGTTTGGAACAATGGTGGGCACAGGTAAGCATTCATCAAACACCAAGATAGAAATAGATATCCAAAGGGTGTGGGGGGAGGGGCGCTGGAGAAATGTCTTAGCAGTTAAGGCACTTGCCTGCAAAGCCAAAGGACCCAGGTTTGATTCCCCAGTTTCCACATAAGCCAGATGTATAAGGGGGTGCATGCATCTGGAGTTCATTTGCAGTGGCTGGAGGCCATAGCATGGCCATTTTCTCTCTCGCTCTCCCTATTTCTGATTCTCTCAAATAAAAAAAATTAAAATATTTTTAAAAAGAAATAGATATCAGAGGAGTATGTATTTTCAGACTCCGGCATATTCTGCTGGTCCTCTGGGTCCCTTCTAGCTGTCAGCTCTCTGCCTTAGCGACGGCTCTAAGCCTGGAGGCCTGTCGCCTCTATTCCCTGCATTGATCTAATCAGCCCAAGTCCTCCTCAACCTCTTGTCACCTCCTAGCTTCTGTCCCTTCCAGGCACACCTTTCCCAAGTCCCACCAGGCCTTAGGATCTCATCATTTGGTCTTTGTCACTGATTCTTCCCCACTCCAGACACTTGTCTGTCTCAGCTTCAAAGAGATCCTCGGGGCTGTCCTGGGCTCCACCCTCAGCAACACTGAGCGGCCCCACCAGTCAGAAAGCGGTTTTGAAGCTCCAGCTGCGGGTCATCTTTCTGAGGCTCAGCCTTATTTGCATGTGACATTCCCACGGCCTCCATTTCTGCTATCCAGAAGCAAGCCATGGTGGTTTGATTCAGGTGCCCCCCATTAACTTAGGTGTTCTGACTGCTAGGTTCCCAGCTAATGGAGATTTGGGGATTGATGCCTCCTGGAGGGAGTGTATTCTTGGGGGCAGGCTTATGGGTGTTACAGCCAGTTTCCCTATGCCAGTGTTTAGCACACTCTCCTGTTGCTATGGTCCACCTTATGTTGGCCAGGGGGTGATGTCCACCCTCTGCTAAGGTTGTTGTTTCCCCTGCCATCATGGAGCTTCCCCCTCCAGCCTGTAAGCCAAAATAAACTTTTTGTTTTCCCCACAAGCTGCTCTTGGTTGGGGGATTTCTACCAGCAATGCACACCTGATTGCAATGCAAGCTTTCGCACATTCTGAGCAGGAAGGGAGCATGGGAGTTAAGCATCAGGGTTCACTTTCAGTTTGAGTTGCACTTTGGCTGTTTACTGCTATGTGACCTTGGACAAATTAGCTCTCTGTGCCTCAGTTTCCTTACCTATAATGCATTTAATGGTTAAATGATTAGTCCTAACACTTAGACTACCTCCTGGTCAAGCCTACATCCAGAAGAGCCCATGATTAGAGGAAGTTTTCGGTTACTACAGCTATAAAATAACTAATGAGCTATTATAAAATAATAATAAGTTACTATAAAATGACAAGCCTGCCGGGTGTGGTGGCGCACATCTTTAATCCCAGCACTTGGGAGGCAGAGGTCGGAGGATCGCCGTGAGTTCGAGGCCATCCTGAGTCTCCATAGTGAATTCCAGGTCAGCCTGGGCTAGAGTGAGACCCTACCTCGAAAACCGCCCCCCCCAAAAAAAAAGAAAAAGAAAAAAAAAAAGAAGAAATGACAAGCCTACTGATGAACTTGATCTCTAGGGAAAGTTGTTTTTAAGACTCATTTAGGACTGGGGAGATGGCTTTGTGGTTTACCTTGCCTGCAAAGCCAAAGGACTTGGGTTCAATTCCCCAGGACCCACATAAGCCAGCTACAAAAGGTGGCACATGCTTCTGGAATTTGTTTGCAGCAGCTAAAGGCCTCAGCATGCCCATTCTCTCTCTCTCTCTCTGCCTTTCTCTTACTTAAATAAATAAATAAAAATATTTTTTAAAAGAATAATAAAAAAAAAAAAAGACCAGGCATGGTGGCATACGCCTTTAATCCCAGCACTCGGGAGGCAGAGGTAGGAGTATCGCCATGAGTTCGAGGCCACCCTGAGACTATATAGTGAATTCCAGGTCAGCCTGAGCTAGAGGGAAACCCTACCTCAAAAAAAAAAAAAAAAAAAAAAAGACTCATTTACACACATCCCCATATTTGTTTATCCAGTCTACTGACATTTTCCTAGACTACTTGGCTGCCAGGCTGGATGGGCCAGAGGCTTTTCCTTTTAAGTAGTAAGAATCAGAGCCAGGAGTGGTAGCACATGCTTTTAATCCCAGTACTTGGGAGACAGAGGTAGGAGGAGCTCTGTGAGTTCAAGGCAAGTCTGAGACTACAGAGTGAAGTACAGGAGTGAGACCCTACCTTGAAATACCAAAAAAAAAAAAAAAAGTTGGGGCTGGAGAGATTGCTCAGTGGGTAAAATGCTTGGTATACAAGCATGAAGGTCGGCAATCAAACCCTAGCTCTCCCACAAAGTGCCAGGCATAGTCATATATTTGTAGTCCCAGTGCTGAGGAGGCAGAGACAGGGAATTCTTGGTGCTCACTGGCTAGCTAGTCTCACCCAAATGGTGAGCTTTATTTTAGCAAGTCCCTTTCTCAACAAAGCCAAGAATGATAGAAAACCTCACCTGGCCTCTACATGCATGCATGCACACGTATGCACTTGTGAGCCCTCACACAGATAAGCACATGTAAACATTTGTAGGCACATCACATACACACACAAAAATAATTATTTTCTTTTGGGCATGGTGACACATGACTATAATCCCAGCACTCAGGAGGCTGAGGCAGGAGAATTATGAGTTTGAGGCCAGGCTGGGGTTACATAGTGAGCCTTGTCTCAAAAAACAATTTTTTGTTGTTTTTGCTTTTGTTTTTCGAGGTAGGGTCTCACTCTATCTCAGGCTGACCTGGAATTCACTATGTAGCCTCAGGGTAGCCTCAAACTCACGGCAATCCTCCTGCCTCTGCCTCCCGAGTGCTGGGATTAAAGTAAAGGCATGCACCATGATGCCTGGTTTAAAAAAAATTTTTTTTAAGTTTGTTTTTTGTTTTTTTCCAAGGTAGGGTCTCACTCTAGCTCAGACTGAACTGGAATTCACTATGTAGCCTCAGGGTGGCATAGAACTCACCGTGATCCTCCTTACCTCTGCCTCTGAGTGCTGGAGTTAAAGTCATGTGCCACCACACCCAGCTCAAAAGAAAAAAAATTTAAGGGGAGGGGTTGGGAGGATGGCTCAGTGCCACGCAAGCATGAATACCTGAGTTCCAATCCCCGGAGTCTATGTAAAAGCCTAATGCTGTAACACGAGCATCCATTCTCCTGTGCGCCCTAGGCTAGCAGGGAGGCAGAGATAGGCGAACCACCTAGAAGCTTACGGACCATCTAGCCTGCCAAACACAACAGAAACAAGAGACTGTCTCAAACCAGGTGAGAAGTGAGGAATGACACCCGGAAGTTGTCTCTGACCTCCAAAAACACACCTCCGTGACACGTGGATGCCCACACTCATGCATAAACACACACACACACACACACACACACACACACACACACACAACCTGCCCTCCCAAAAATAACTGGTTTTCCTAGGGAGACTTAGGCCTCAGGCAGGCTAAAAGACCCCTCTTGCTACTCAATTATTAATCAAGGGGAGAGGAATGGTACCCCCACACACACGCCATGCCCAAGTTTGTCAGTGGGCCACGCCCCTGTTAGAGCCTGAGAGCTTAGACCACTGAAAGCTAGGCCACCTCCTCCTGGGAGTGAGACCCACCAATGTTGGCCAGGAGAGGGAAAAAAAAAAAAAAGCAGAGTCACTGTCTATGGCTAGGGCAGCGTCGAGATGAGCTCTTGAGTCTGGAATTTGGCAAACGGAGTTGTCTCATGCACAGTTTTCCATTCCTGGGTCAGGAAAGTCTGAGAGGAATGGGGTAAGAGCAAGAAGTGCGCGGATTCCTAGCAGAGCAAGCGACGCAGGCAAGCCACTCCCCAGCGCCCACACCACCCCAGGGAGAACACCGGACATCAGGCCCCTCCCACCCCCAGCTCCACATCCGCAGCTCATCACTCCAACGCAGGTGGACAAAACATCCAGAGGTAGATGGACAGCAGATGTCGGACACCACAGAGCCCCCCAGGCCTTCCCGTCAGCCCTCGGCAGGCAGGCGTTTCTGCACATGAACATCCACGCAGATGCAGGCACATACACGGGGCCCAGGTTCCCTCAGCCTCCCCACAGCCACTCCACCATGGAATGCACTCTGCTCCGGGCACGCAGACACGCAGGACCGTGTCTTCGGAGCCTCGATGACTCTGTGACCAGTAAAATCAGATAAGATGACAAACAGGTAGCAAGATCACCACTTATGGCTAATTGGAAAAATGACATTGAAACAATTGAATTTTGCAGAACTAAAACAACACAAAGCCTAAACCAACAAAAGCTAATATTATTGATTTCAAATTGACGGGGAAGTAGACTTTCCTGCTGACATCGGTGCTATAACACTGAGCCAGGAAAGCTGGAGTAGAAAACAAACAAACAAAAAAAAAAAAACCCCACAGTGCCAGTAGATATAGTTGATCAAATCTGGCTCAGCGTGCAAAAATTGAGCTATAAAATGTAAAATTTACATGAAAAATTATGAATCCCCAAAGGGCAAAAAATCTAAGATCTATAAAATTAATATAAAACCATGAGGTTTTGGTTTGGGGTTTTTTTTGTTGTTGTTGTTTGTTTATTTTGTTTTTCCAGGTAGAGCCTCGCTTGAGCTCAGGCTGACCTGAATTCACTATGTAGCCTCAGGCTGGCCTTGAACTCACAGTGATCCTCCTACCTTTACCTCCCGAGTGCTGGGATTAAAGATGTGCACCACCACGCCCAGCTTGTTTTGGTTTTTTGAGGTAGGGTCTCACTCTAGCCCAGGCTGACCTAGAATTCACTATGTAGTCTCAGGCTGGCCAAAAACTCATAGCAATCTTCCTACCTCTGCATCCCAAGTGCTGGGCTTAAAGGCATCCACCACCATACCCGGCGAAAATAAAAATGAAAGTAGGGGGCTGGAGAGATGGCTTAGTGGTTAAGCGCTTGCCTGTGAAGCCTAAGGACCCCGGTTCAAGGCTCAACTCCCCAGGACCCACGTTAGCCAGATGCACAAGGGGGCGCACGCGTCTGGAGTTCGTTTGCAGTGGCTGGAGGCCCTGGCACGCCCATTCTCTGTCCTCTGCCTTTCTCTCTCTGTTGCTCTCAAATACATAAATAAAAATATTTTTAAAAAAATGAAAGTAGGGCTGGAGAGATGGTTCAGTAGTTAAACCGCTTGCCTGCAAAGCCTAACAACCAAGGTTCAATTCCCTAGTACCCACGTAAAGCCAAATGCATAAAGTGGTACATGTATCTGGAGTTCATTTGCAGCAGCTGGAGGCCCTGGCACGCCCTCTTCTATCTCTCTCTTCTTGTGAATAAATAAATTAAAAAATGGAAGTAGGGCTGGAGAGATGGCTTAGTGGTGAAGACACTTGCCTGTGAAGCCTAAGGACTCAGGTTAGATTTCCCAGTACCCATGTAAGCCAGATGCATAAGGTGACACATGCATCTGGAGAATTTCATGGCTTTACTCTGGAAAGTATCCATTAAAATTATAAAGATTAGTATAGTTCTGATGTTTCAAATGTCTGAATTTTTCAATGCACAGGCACAAAGACCCAATGAGCACAGGCTAGGGACAATTGGCAGATTTAACTCTGAGGACTTGGCCTGGCGGCGCAACTCTGTGTGGCAGAGTACTTGCCTAGCACTTGGAAGGCCCCGGGTTCAATTCCCAGCATTTCTAAACAAGTAGTAAATAGGTAAATAAATAAGCCTGAGGTCTCCCAGTGCCCTGCATTAGCCCAGGTATGAACACAGTGGGCATACGTGCATGCCACACCACATGTGGGCCCACTTCAGCCACAACCCTCCTGTGCTGGGCATCTGGTACATCAGATGCCCACCCTACCTAATGAGCCTGTCCTTCCTATTTTAGAGTAATGGGGCCACTGTGACCTACACAAGATTCCAGTGACCTCACAGCAGAGCCCTGAGGTCACTACAGAGGTGACTCCACCACTCCCTGAGTCCCGGCCCAAGTCTGCTGAGGCCAGCGTGGGTAGTCATACTAGATCTTCCCTCTGGCCACCCAGGGGAAGGAGTGGACTAGATTCCTCCATAGGAGCCTCGGAGGGAACCAGGATCCAGAACGTAGTTCACTCGCTACCCAGAGTGACCAGGTGAACACTTCCAGCCGCCACCATGGAGGTCCTGGCACCCAGAGACTTTCAGCCACCCCTGGGAGAGATGCAAAGAGACACCACTTTGCTGGTGTCCCCATCTGTGCCCTTGACTTCAAACACTGCTGTGGATGGAAACCAGGAGACCAGCACATCAGGGGACACAAGCAAGAGTGAGTCTCAGACTAGGCCCGGCACCTGTCCCAAGATCCAGAGGAAGCCCCAAATGTCCAAGGTGATTCTGAAGGCCATGGCAGACAAGGGTGGGCACAGTCGGGTGTCCCTTGCTGCCCTGAAGAAAGCTGTGGCCACCACAGGATACAACATGGCCCACAACAGCTGGCGCTTCAAATGTTCCATCAAGAATCTGGTGAACAAAGGCGTGCTCAAGCAGGTGAGCGGCAAGGGGGCCTTGGGCTCCTTCCGCCTGGCCAAGAAACAGGCCTCTAAGTCCAAGGTCAAGGCCAAGAGACTGCCACGGAGGCAGCAGAGGAAGAAGCCTAGGCGGAGGCAATCCGGACAGCGGCGGGGTGGACAGCGTCAATCACTGCGCTGCAGAAACGGCCACGAACGACCTTCCAAGGGAGTTCGCAGGGGGCCCAAAGGCCACCGCAATTAACAACGAGCTCACGCAAGCAGGCTGGGTTGCCAGACCCGCCATAGGCTCAGCACAGTGGAAATAAAGGAGCCAAACTTACTTCACACCTGCTTCCTGGAAATCCTTGGGGTTCTGAAAGAGGGAGAGGGCTTGAGAGGGGCTCAGGGGAGGAAGGAGGCTAAGGGTGGGGGAAGCTAGAGCTAGGCGTGAGATGGATTTGGAAGGGGCTGGGAGGAGCGAGAGTATGGACCCCATTGGCTGGGCCAGCCACAGCCTCTGACCCCACGTGAATGAGAGGCCGGGAAGAGGAACTGTATCGTGCTGGGGAGATGGCTCAGTGGATAAAACACTTGCCACACAACTCTGAGAACTGGAGTTTCAATCCCCAGACCCAACAGAAAAAGTCAGGAGTCTGTGATCCGATGTACCTAATTAAGATGGTAAGAAGGGAAGTGGAGACAAAATTTCCCAGAAGCTCATGAAGTAGTGAACAAGTTGTAAGGAGAGGGCTGACTCAGAAAGCTGTCCTCTGGCCTCCACACATGTGCCCTGGCACATACACTAAAAATTAGAAAAAGTATTTTTAAAAAAGAGTAATTGTGTAGCTTAGCCCAGCTTGGAATTAGGTGTCTGATTCACAATGAGAGAGAGAGTCCCACAATGGAGCCTCTTAAGTTACTTCTTTTTAAGTTTTTTTTTTAAAAAATATTATTATTATTATTATTATTGAGGTAGGGTCTCACTCTAGCTGACCTGGAATTCACTATGGAGTCTCAGGGTGGCCTTGAACTCATGGTGATCCTCCTATCTCAGCCTCCCAAGTGCTTGGATTAAAGATGTGCACTCACGCCTGGCAGAGAGAGAAACAGAGAGGAGAGAGAATGGGCATACCAGGGCCTCCAGCCGCTACAAACTCCAGACGCATCCGCCGCTTTGTGGATTTGGCTTTATGTGGGTACTGGGGAATTAAACTTGGGTCATCAGCTTTCTGGGCAAGCGCCTTAGCCACTGAGCCATCTCTCCAGCCCCACAATACACTCTTCTATGATCAGAACATATGAAGACAAGCGCAGCCTCCAGGCAGCCCAGGGCCAGGAAGCAAAGGTTTCTGCTGTTCATAGAGGTGAAAGGGTCAGACTTGAAGAACTCCCCCCAGCTCCCCAGCTTTCCCTACTCACTCAGAGGTGGCCAGGTCTCGCTTCAGCCTGTGGAAAAGGAGGGGAGGGTTAGTCCCACTGTGACCCTGCCCCACAGTGTCCCCAGGGCTCACATGTGGGAAGTTCATGTGCTCAACTAGAGACCCCTCCTGGCTCCAAGGACCACCTATCTAGTTGAGAACCTCACTCCCTGAAATGTCTGGGGGCCCGGTACATCACAAATGCCACAACATCCCCGTGGGTGTGAGTGCCAGCCAGTGCCCTTCGTGCTGTCCCCTACACTCACCGTCCTTCCCGCCGGCAGCACATGACATAGGCCAGCAGCAGGGTGAGCAGCAGAGCCACCAGCAGGGGCACCAAGAGGGTGACCAGGGCATCTGCCAGGAAGTCTCGGGCTGTGGCCTCCGTGGGTGGGCAGAAGAATGGGTCATGCTCCAGGACCCCATCACCCGGGGTAGGCAGCTCATCCAAAGGTTCAGGCACTGACTTATCCACCTGTACAGCGAGTCCAGGTATGACTTGGGAGTGACTGGCTGGACACAGAGACTCCCAGGGGACAGTGAAGAGGCCACTCCATGCCACCACTTTTTTTTTTTTCTTTTTTTCAAGGTAGGGTCTTACTCTAGCCCAGGCTGACCTGGAATGCACTACGTAGTTTCAGGCTGGCCTCAAACTCTCAGTGATCCTCCTACCTCTGTCCCCTGAGTGCTGGGATTAAAGACATATGCCACCACGCCTGGCTTCCACTTTACTTTTTTGAGATAAGGTCTCTCACTGAACGCAGAATTCACAGATTGGGCTGGGCAAGCTAGCCCCAAAGGCCTGCAGATCCTCCTGCCTCTGTCTCCCCAAGTGCGGGATTACAGGTGTGGACCACCATACGCAGCATGCCGATGCGGATGCTGGGAATCGGAATTCAGGTCTTCATGCTTGCACGACAAGCATGTTGCCCGCTAAGCTACCTCCTTGACTCCCCCTTGGCGGTATTACTTGTAAAGCTATCCTCTTCTTACTGCAGGACGGCTTACTGGGCGGTACCTCGGCCGGAAGCAAAGGGAGCTCTAAGTCACACAGAGGCCCCGGGTGGAGACCAGACTTTGGAACATCTTGGTTATTTTAGCTGTTAGACTGGGCAGATCTGGAACACTAGGAGCTGGAGACCCCAAAGGGTGGATTGTAGACTCTGTCGTCCTCTTGTGGGAGAAGATAGAACTTCAGCATGTACCTCTGTGTGTGTGTGTGTGTGTGTGTGTGTGTGTGTGTGTGTACGCGCGCACGCGCAAGCACACGTGTGTGTATGCAAGACTGAGCTCACAGATTAAGGCTGAGACCCAGACTGACACCATCAGAGGAATAAATGAGTCTGGTGAGGTGAGAGACTGGAGTGGGAGAAGCAGTGGGGGAGAGCCAGAGGCAACTTGACCATGCCCCACCCTCTGCCCTTGAGTCAGATTCCCCTCCTCACCAAGGAGACATTGCACCAATCAACACGAAAGTAGGGTGTCAAGGTGTCATAGCAGGACAGAAGTGGAGGCTGGCCCTGGGCACAGCGGGCATGGCTGTCAGGGGATGCCACCATCTTCAGACAGGTGGAGAAGGGTGTGGCAGAGCCCACCTTGATGTACACCCTGGGAGCAGAGAGATGCCTCTGTCAGCAGGATGTCCGCCCCCCTCCCAAGCTTTCTCCTCTCCTGGAAGAGAAGTAGGCACCACTCTGCCAGGCAGCAGAAAAGCTGTCCTGACTGTAGACAGGCTGGAAGTGGAGCACAGAGAAGGCTAGGAGGTGGGGCTGAGGGGAGACTCGCCTGGGGCACCGACAGGCCTTCTGAGACCTGGAGTTACGGTGGACTTAAAACAGAGCACCTCCTCTATATATATCCTGAGGAATATCCTTCAATGGATGGCTCTTGTATGCTTTCATAGGGGACCAGGATAACTAGCCAAGTACGAGAAGACCGAGGCGAGTGGACAGTGGTGTAAAGCTGAGAGAAGGTGAGGGTATATAATGGTGATAAAACCCTATCCCGGAATTAGGCAGACCCCCGTTTTGTGCCCCCCTGCCACCTCTGCCCCCTCCTCCCCGGCAGCCAGGAAGCCCTCCGAGGTTGCCCGCTTACCCTTCCTTACGGCCCTCGATGGGAAGGGGGACACGACCCCCACGGTCCAAAGCGGAGGTGATGTTGAGCAGCCGCAGCTCTCCGGGCTCCCAAAGGGCCCCAAGGGAGGCCAGGAAGCGGCTGGCGGGTGTGGACGGCAGCACCTCCTCCACGTTGTGGCTGCGCACGAGGAACTCTGCCTGGTAAGGCAGTCGGGGGCCTGGGGCAGCCAGGTGGGCACTCAGCTACGCCCAGTCACCTACTCTGCGCAACTTCCCCCCCCACAGGTCCCTCCTAACCCTCCCTCAAGCTCCTCCCAAAAGCCCTACATGCCTTCTGGCCAAATAGCCTGTATACCTCACAGGTGCCAAGTGCCCACCGCATCACTGCAGTCTCAATGATTTTGCCCAAGCCACACATCGGGCAGAAACAGACCACAAACCCAGGCCAGAGCTCCCTCCCTAAAACCGTCAATGCCACATTCTTTCTGATGACCCCCCCTTGCTAGGATACCCTACTCCCCTTTGCTCCCCAAGCCTTTTCCTTCCAGGGAAGCGCCCGCAAAGATGGGCACCAGCGGAGAAGCGGCGCAGCAGGGTACCTTCTGGGTCCCCAATCAGCAGTATCAGCCTCTGCCCGGTGACGTCAAAGCTGTCCCGATTATAGGCCGTGACCTGGGGAGAGGGAGGGTGTGGGAAGAGAACTGAAGGGAAGGGTTAAAGGAAACTGGTGCAGCTGGGCCTGGCAAAGGGCGCTGATGGGTCATAAATGACGGGTATGAAGTGAGCATTCATGAACACCCACTCCTGCTTGCAAGGATGCCCTGGGAGGTCCTAGTGACCCGCTTCCCCAGAAGGTCTGAGGGTCCCCATACTGGTACCTCAATGACCTGGCGGCCCTTATCTTCTGGGGTGGCAGCGCCGTAGAGGAAGCCAGGGTCATAGGGGCTGCGCTGCGTGTAACGGAGCCACCGGGGCAGGTCTGGATGTCCCTGGAGGTGGGCGTGGTAGGTGATGCGGACAGTGGGTGGCACCGCTGGTGAGACAGACAGGAGTGGACTGGAGGCTGTACAGGAGCCCTGGGCATAGACACCCCAGCCCTCCTGGTACCCCTCTCACCAATGTGCTCAGGAAGTCGCAGGAAGGTGGCATGTTCCAAGGGGTGCACAAAGACACGGCCCACAAGTGGGTATAGAGTGGTCTGCTGGGCCTTGGTGCCCCCCAACTCTGCCAAGAGACCTGTAGAGACCCCACACACACACACCGACCCCACACACAGACCCCAAACATACAGATTCAGTCTAGGACAGAGAAGGAGCTCCCTTCCTCACCAAGTCCCCTCTGGTCCCAGTGCCCTGAGAGATGCCGACTCCTGTGCTGGATCCCAACAGAGGAGAATGTGCTGGGGGAGGGAAAGGAGTCCACACCCTGACCTGCGGCATATCCATAGGTGCCAAAGGGCGGGAGGATGGCTCAGTTGGTACAGTATTTGACTCTCAAGCATATGTGTGAATATATGTAGAGGACCCAGGCCAACTTAGGTGTAGTTCCCTGAGTTTGACACCACATTTAAAAATAGTAATAAAATAATAATAATAATAATAATAATAATAATGCTAGGCCTAGTGGCACACACCTTTAATCTCAGCACTCAGGAGGCAGAGGTAGGAGGGTCACTGTGACTTTGAAGCTAGCCCAAGACTGCATAGTGAATTCTAGGTAAGCCTGGGCTAGCACAAGACCCTACCTTGAAAAGCCATAATACAAAAACAACAACAGAAAATACCACCTGGGCATAGTGGCATGTGTATGTGCTTATAATCCCAGTGCTACGGAGGTGGAGACAGGTGAATCCCTGGGTCTCGTTGGCCAGATAATGTGGAGTAATTAAGCAGGTTCCAGGTCAATGAGCTATCCTGTCCCAAAAGGTAAGGAATACCTGGGGAACCGAGGTTGTTCTCTGGGCTTTACATGCACACACACACACCCCCCCCAAGCTTCCATTGACTTTGAACTCACGCGGAGGGTTCATCAATGGTTCATCAATCGCTCTACTCCAGCATTTAGGTCTCCTTAGGATCACAGTGGGTAGAGACTGATGTTTACCTAAGAGGTGTGATGTCTGTGGGGTATGTGTGTGCATTCAAGGCACTCAGAAAAGAATCCTAATCGAAATACCTGGGGATGCTGGAGGTGGGGGAGCCTTTGGAGGAAGGGTAACCATCTGGAACCTAAGCTCCCACCTGCCTTTCTTAACAGACAGGGAGGAATGTAGAAAGGGGTCTGTGCTGGAAGCCAACAGAGCCCAGCAAAGGAGACTTACCCAGGCTGCCCCGCTTCCCCCCCCCCAACATGCCAAATTTAGCCTGGCCTGACAGAGTGTCCCAGCCAGCCCATTAAAGGGCCCACAACCCTCTAAGCCTGTGCTTTCAGGCCCACCCAGCCCCAGTACACCTCCATCCTCAACTCCTGGCTCCTGCGTCTCAGAGCGCAGCTCTTCGAGACCCTGGATCCTTGTCTGCCTTGTCATGAAAATCCCCAAACCCTTCAGGCCTCGCTTCACCCCCCCTGCCACCCTCCCATGAAGATCTCCCCCCAATCTTCCACCTGATCACCCCCAAATCCCTCATGCCCGGCCTCTCCCTGAAGAAGGCCCCGACTTGCCCACAAGGAGAGGGATCCAGGTTGGTGCTGCTGCCATGGCTGCCCCAGCCTGGCCCGCCCTGTGAGTGACAGAGACAGGGGCGAGGAGGAGAGAGGAGGGAGGAGGGGCCAGAGCAGCTGGGAGCCAGCCTCATCCAGCAGTGCCCTGCCCTTCCATTCCTAGAATGGGTGCTGACTGGGTGGCCACCCTCCTCACACAGTGTCTTCAATCATTCTCTCCTCAAGGCCACAGTGAGATTTTTTTTGTTTTTAATTTTTATTTATTTACTTGAGAGAAAGAGAGGGAGGGAGAGAAAGAGAGAGAGAGAGAGAGAATGGGTGAGCCAGGGCCTCTAGTCACTGCAAACAAACTCCAGATGCATGTGACACCATGTGCATCTGGTTTATTTGGGAACTGGGGAATCAAGCCTGGGTCCTTAGGTTTCACAAGCAATCACCTTGACTGCTAAGCCATCTCTCCAGCTCCTCTTTGTTTTTTTTTTTAAATTATTTAATTAATTATTAATTTATTCAAGAGAACTGGGCCACGGAGAGAGAGAATGGGTGCACCAGGGCCTCTGGCTTTCCATGGGTCCTGAGGAATCAAACCCAGGCTGGTAGGCTTTTCACGCAAGTGCCTTTAGTTCACTGAGCCATTTCCCCAGTCCTTATTTTGTTGTTGTTTGCTTTCTGTTTTTCAAAGTATGGTCTCAATGTAGCCCAGGCTGACTTGGAATTCACTCTGTAGTCCCAGGCTGGCCTTGAACTCACAGTAATCCTTCTTATCTCTGCCTCCCAAGTGATGGGATTACAGGTGTGAGCCACCACACCTGTTTTGTTTTTTGAGACAGGGTTTCATAGAGCCCAAGTATAATTTCTTTCTTTGTGTTTTTTTTTGGGGGGTGGGTTTTTTGAGGCAGGGTCTCTCTCTAGCCCAGGCTGACCTGGAATTCATTATGTAGTCTCAGGGTGGCCTTGAACTCACATGATCCTTCTTTCTTAGCCTCCCGAGTGCTGAGATTAAAGGTGTGTGCCACCACACCTGGCTCCAAGTATAATTTCTGACTCTCCTGTTTCCCCCTCCCTGGAGCTAAGACTACAGGGGTGCACCTACACGCCTGGTTTATGTGGTGCTGAGGATCAAACCCCGGGGCTTCATACATGCTAGAAAAACACTGCCAACTGAGATGCATCCCCAGCCTCAGTTTCTTTGTTTGGGTCTTTGCTTTTGAAAACTGAAACATGGTCTCCATACAGGAGTGAACCACCATGCCCACCTCCACGGTATATTTCCTAACCACCAGCCTGGTTTCCTGGGCCCTCCCTTAAAGTCTGTTTTTGTTTTTTGTTTTTCAAGGTAGGGTCTCACTCTAGCTCAGGCTGACCTGGAATTCACTATGTAGTCTCAGGGTGGCCTTGAACTCACGGTAATTCTCCTACCTCTGCCTCCTAAGGGCTGGGATTAAAGGCATTAAAATCTGTTGTGTGTTTGTTTGTTTGTTTGTTTGTTTGTTTGTTTGTTTGTTTGTTTGAAGTAGGGTTTCACTCTAGCCCAGGCTGACCTGGAACTCATTCTGTAGCCCAGGTTAGCCAGGAACTCATGGTAATCCTCCTAACTCACTATCCTAAGTTGTGGGCTTCAAGGTGGGTACCACCATACTTGGCCCCTTAAGGTCTTAGTGGCTCCCATTGCCCTTGAATTTTCAGCTCATCACCTCTCTGGCCTTTCCTATACCAAGCCATCCTGTCTAGAATCTCCACCACAGACACTCACACCCAATCCCTAGGCAAATCTGACCTCACTCTGTTCCTCCCTATCTTAATATATTCTCCTTGGGCTGGAGAGATGGCTCAGTAGTTAAGGCACTTACCTGCAAAGCCTAAGGAGCCAAGTTCAATCCCTCAGTACCCATGTAAAGCCAGATGCACATGGTGGTGCATGCATCCAGAGTTTGCCATGACTAGAGGCCCTGGTGCACACCCATTCTCTATCTGCCTCTTCCTGTCTCTCTCACACACTCTCTCTCAAATAAATAAATTAATTAAATATTTAAATGATACATGGGTTGGAGAGATGGCTTAGTGGTTAAGACACTTGTCCATGAAGCCTAAGGACCCAGGTTCTATTCCCCAGTACCCATGTAAAGCCAGATGCACAAGGCGGCACATGCATCTGAAGTTTGTTTGCAGTTGCTAGAGGCCCTGGAGTGCCCATTCTCTCTCTCTCTCTCAGATAGATAAAAGATCAAAAATAAAATAATCCGGGCATGGTGATGCATGCCTTTAATCCCAGCACTCAGGAGGCAGAGGTAGGAGGATCGTCGTGAGTTCAAGGTCCCGTGAATTCCAGGTCAGCCTGGGTTACAGCAAGACCCTACCTCAAAAAACCAAATAAATATAATATACTATAATTATACACATTGATAAATATAGATATATTCTCTTCTTCCCCAGCTTCTCCCCAAGCTGCTCCCTCTATCCGACATTCCCTTTCTTGCCCTGTCCTGTTGACAAGTGTCTATGCCTACTCTCAAGGCAGCACAGTTGGGAATCGTCCTCTCTGAGCCCTTTCCTCCTCCTTCCTTGCAGCACTGTGGAGCCCGACAGGTGCTCTTGTCTCTGGAACTTAGTACCTGCTCATCCCGGCACCCTGCACAGGGCCCAGCACCTAGTACATGTAGAAAGTTAGATAACAGCTTCCTTAACAGCAAATAAAGGTGCCTATTCTGGGCTGGACAAATGGCTTGGTGGTTAAGGCACTTGCCTGCAAAGCCAAAGGACCCAGGTTTGATTTCCCAGGACCCACGAAAGCCAGATGCACAAGGGTGCACATGCATCTGGAATTCAATTGCAGCAGCTGGAGGCCCTGGCACGCCCATTCTCTCTCTCTCAAATAAATAAAGGAGGGAAAAGGTGCCTATTCTCCCAGCCAGGTAAGTGGAAGAGATGTTTTCTCTGACTCACCAAGCTGAAGGTAACTGCACAAACTCAGAGACCTGCAAGCCTGGGCATTAGTTCCACCTTGGTACTTTTAAGTGGTGTGGCCTTGAGCGAGTCACTTGCTTTCTCTGGGCTTCTGTTTCTACAACTTCGAGCTGTGTGTGCTGACCTCTCGGTGCCAGTATAGCAGTGGCAGCACACGTAAGGAGTATCCCAAGTCATACCACGTGCTAGAGATGTGGAGATAGGGCTGGAGAGATGGCTTAGCGGTTAAGCGCTTGCCTGTGAAGCCTAAGGACCCCGGTTCGAGGCTCGGTTCCCCAGGTCCCACGTTAGCCAGATGCACAAGGGGGCGCACGCGTCTGGAGTTCGTTTGCAGAGGCTGGAAGCCCTGGCATGCCCATTCTCTCTCTCTCCCTCTATCTGTCTTTCTCTCTGTGTCTGTCGCTCTCAAAATAAAATAAATAAATAAATTTAAAAAAAAAAAAAAAGATGTGGAGATGGAGCCAGGCGTGGTGGTGCACACCTTTAACCCCAGCACTCCACAGGCAGAGGAAGGAAGAACGCTGTGAGTTCAAAGCCAGCCCGGGCTACAGAGTGAGTTCCAGGTCGGTCTGGCCTAGAGTGCCATTGTGCCTACAAAACAGAAACAGAGCTGGAGAGATTACTAGGCAGTTAAAAGTGCTTGCTTACAAAGCCTGCCTGCCTGCGGTTGTATACCCCAACACTCACATAAAGTCAGGTGCACAATATGGTACATGCCTCTGGAGTTAGCAGCGGCTGAAGGCCCTGGCTCTCCCATTCTCCCTCCCTCTTTTTCATAAATGAATGAATGAGAGCCTGGAGAGCTCGCTTAGCTGTTAGGGCACCTACTTGCCTGTGAAGTTTAGGGTCCCAGGGCCGATTCCCCAATACCCAAGTAAGCCAGATACACATGGTAGTGCGTGTGTCTGGAGTTAGTTTGCAATGGCTAGAGACCCTGGGATGCCCATTCTCTCTGTCTCTTTCTCTCTCTCATTAATAAAAAATTTTTTAAAAAATTAAAATTGAATGAATGGCCAGGTGTGGTGGCACATGCCTTTAATTCCAGCACTTGGGAGGCAGAGGTAGGAGGACTGCCATGAGTTCAAGGCCACCCTGAGACTACATAGTGAATTCCAGGTTGGACTGGGCTAGAGCGAGACCCTACCTCAAAAAAAAAAAAAAAAACACAAAAAAATAAATGAATTAATGAAACAAAGAAGCAGAGATAAGCGCACACCTCCCATGTGATGCTTACATGATAATGGGAAGGACAGTTGACCTGCCCACCTCTGTGCCAAAGGACTCACATGTATTTATGATTATTACCTCATTCTATATCCACAGCTGTTCCATGAGTTGTCCCCAGTTTTTTTAAAAAAATTATTTATTTATTTGCAAGCAGAGAGAGAGAAAAAAAAATGAATGAATGAATGAATGAGTGTGCCAAGGCCTCCAGCCACAGCAGCTCTATGTATCTGGCTTTATGTACTAAGAAATCAGACTTGGGTCACCAGCCTTTGCAGGCAAGCGCCTTAACTGCTGAGCCATCTTTCCAGCCCCAAGTTGTCCCCATCTGACACCTGAGGATACTGAGCCATGGGAGTGTATCTTGCCCAACCTCGTGGAAAGAGCCCAGCCCAGCAGCCAGCTCCCTCAGTGGCAGCCATTGGCGTACTTGATGGTGGTCATCACTGCCTTCTTCTTCCGGCACCTGCCAGGTGTGAAGGTGGTGGAAACTCTTCTCTCCCAGGGGCCCCCACCAGAGTAGGCAGCATGTGCTCTCCCCACATGCCTCAAGATGACAGGGTCTCCTCTCCCACCACCCCAGCCTTCTGCAACCCTTGCTGTCTGTGAATGACCACGGGCCTCAATGGAAGAGGGCCACTTACCTTGCCCCAGCCACAAATGTCCAGGTAAAGACATCTGGATTTGCCCTGGGCCAAGCCTGCAAACTGGGGTGACTCATGGGCCAGTTTACTTAATCCTTGTCCCTTCCCTTTCCCCATCTATCCCCTGGAGAATCACAAAATTCCACAGTCAGCGTCTCCCCGGGCTCTCTGGCTGGCATTCATCTCTCTGCCTTCTCCGAGCTGGAGAGAGGAAGAAAGGTTTGGAGGCACAATGAGGGCGGAGGACTCTAGGAGCATGTACAGTACAGGGCCAGCAGCTGTCCGCACCCCGCCTCTGAGCCTGCCATGTGACACCCTGCCTCCCGTGTTGCTCCCCCGCTATTATTGGAGTCACTTTCACACTCTCAGCTGTCTTAAGACAGAGTGCCTGTGCCCAATGTCACCCAGGCCACTTGGAAACCAGATCCACAGAGGCCAACCTCCTTCAATGGAAAAGCTATGGGCCACTTTCTTCATGACCCATTCCAACACATCCCCCCATTCAGGAGAGCCAGGGACTGTTTCAGGAGTCCCTGAAAGCCACCTCAGACTCCTAGGTCACCAAAGGACTGTCGCTCCTGAGGGTTGCTGTGATAACACTTTTAGTCTATTGGAGACTAAAGGCTGGGAAAGGGGGTCACAGAGTCCCTAAACTTCTTATACATTTTAATGAAAAATAAAATAAGCCACAATGTAGCTATCACCCAGCTTCAAGAATTATCAATTACTGGCATCTCATTTTATCTATCCTCCTTCCAATTTCCCTCTCACTGAATTTTACCTGTTACTGTGTAGCATTAAAAGATTATGAGTGTTGCCAGGAGTGGTAGCGCACGCCTTTAATCCCAGCACTTGGGAGGCAGAGATAGGAGGCTCACTGTGAGTTCGAAGCCACCCTGAGACTCCATAGTGAATTCCAGGTCAGCCTGGGTAGAGTGAAACCCTACCTCAAAAAAAAAAAAAAAAAAAAAAGAGAGAGAGAGATAATAAGGCTTGCCAGGCGTGGTGGAGCACTTGGGAGGCAGAGGCAGGAGGATCACCATGAGTCCAAGGTCACCCTGAGACTACATAATGAATTCCAGGACAGCCTGTGCCAGATAGAAACCCTACCCAAAACAAAAAAGTAATGAGTCTTTCTTAAGATATTTTTTATTTTATTTATTTATTTGAGGTGGAAGAGGGTGAGGCAGATAAAGAGAATGGGCACACAAGGGCCTCCAGCCACTGTGAACGAAGTCCATGTGCCACCTTGTGCATCTGGCTTACGTGGGTACTGAGGAATTGAACTTAGGTCCTTAGGCTTCACAGGGAAGTGCCTTAACCGCTAAGCCATCTCTCCAGCCCCATGACTTTTTTTTTTTTCAAGGTAGGGTCTCATTCTAGCCCAGGCTGACCTGGAATTCACTATGTAGTTTCAGGGTGGTCTCAAACTCACGGCAATGCAGGCCACCAGTCCAATTAGAGAGTAGTTGGTTTCTCCGATAACAGATATGCCACTGTTGCACCTGTTGGCTCACTTGGCCTGGCTGGCCAAATTTAAGGTTTGCTGTGTCCACTGTTGATTTCTCTCTCCCCCATTGAACTGTATGCAGCATAGCTTTTGCCAGCTGGTCTACATGGAGGAGGTTTTCAGCTCATCTCCAGCAGGAATTCTCAGTGACCTTGCAGCCCAAGTATGTGGAGTCTTCAGCAATAGGGTCTTACCATCTATTCATCTTGGTAGGAAACCAAGAGCCTCAGTAATGGCCTGTAATGTTTTGGAGGCATCAGGAACCTCCCAGGCCAACAACTCACTGGAAGATATCCCATTCCTGGCACTGAAAGTTTTCTAGTAACAATCTATGGCTTCTGGGTGTTCCATTGTCCAAAAAAGTAGGTTTCCATATGACTTATTTATATCCTCTTAGATTTTGAGTAGCCCTCCCTCCACCTTTCCTTTACTCAGTCTCTTCCCCTGACCTCACTTAGGCCTTCACACCCCCATTAATCTGCTCTTCTACTTATATATCTACAATACCCCCCACTTGTGGCGATTTGATTCAGGTGTCCCCCATAAACTTAGGTGTTCTGAATGCTAGGTTCCCAGCTGATGGAGATTTAGGAATTAATGCCTCCTGGAAGCAGTGTATTGTTGGGGTGGTCTTATCGGTGTTCTAGCCAGCTTCCCCTTTCCAGTGATTGGCACACTCTCCTGTTACTCTTATGTTGAACACCTTATGTTGGCCAGGAGGTGATGTCCACCCTCTGCTCATGTCATCATTTTCCCTTGCCATGATGGAGCTTCCCTGTGAATCTGCAAGCAGAAATAAACCATTTTTTTCTACAAACTGCTCTTGGTCAGGTGATTTCTGTCAGCAATGCAAACCTAACTGCAACACCCCTCCCACCCTTTCTATTCCCTTTATATCTCTTTTCTAGCTTACTAGCAGTCCAATCATTTGTAGATAGGATCCACATATGAGAAAAAACATGTGATGTTTGGTTTTCTGGGCCTGGGTTACTTCACTAAGTATAATGCTTTTCAGATCCTTCCATTTTCCTGAAAACTTCATAATTTCATTTTTCTTTACCGCTGAGTAGAACTTCATTGCATAAATGTGTCACATCTTCATTGTTTACTCATCAGTTGAGGGACATCTAGGCTGGTTCCATTTCCCAGCTATTGTGAATAGAGTGGCAATAAACATGGTTGAGCAAGCATCTCTAAGGTAGTGAGAGGAGTCCTTAGGATATATGCCTAGGAGTGCTGTAGCTGGGTCATATGGTAAATCTATTTTTAGCTGTCTCAGGAACATCCACACACGTAGTGGCACATGCCTTTAGTCTCAGCACTTTGAAGGCAGAGGTAGGAGGATCACTGTGAGTTCAAGGACACCCTGAGACTACATAGTGAACAGGTCAGCCTGGACTGGAGTGAGACCCTACCTCACAAAACCAAAAAATATGCATATACATTATTTATTTATTATTAATTTTCAAGGAGAGAGAGAATGGGCATGCCAGGGCTTCCAGCTGACGCAAAGTAACCTCAGCTACATGTGCCACTTTGCAGGCAAGCACTTTGACCGCTGAGCCATCTCTCCAGCACGAGAATGCCACTGTTCTTTATCAGCTGGAATATTTCTTAGATACAGAAACTGCCGTCTGTTCATGATTTGGTAATGGGGTGGCTAGGTTCATCTAGGATTAAGGATGCAAATGCTTGATTCTTTCCCTGTATTTGCCACTTTCAAAGTAGTGGGTAGATCTCCCCCACCACCATCCACACTGATCAATTAGCACCTTTGTTTTTACTAGTAGTATAGTAATTACTTTATGGTTTTATGGTTTAGACACATTTGATTGCTTCAATCCATTGCAACTAGAATTCCTCCTGGGCCTCACATAGTCTCCTCTTTAGCTGCTTATTTAGACCTCACCAGTTGGAGCATGTGGCCAGGGGACAGAAGGTCAGTCTCTGTGTCTCTGCCTCTCTCAGCCTTGTTCCCTGCAAGCTCAGCAAGTGCACCGGCCCGAATTCACCCTTGCCATCAATCTCTGCCCTTGGCTAGCTGGATCTCTGTTCTCCCTTCTTTGCCATCAAGCTCCATCACCTCAGCGACCTCCTCTAGCTCTGTTCATTCCAGGAAATGTTTGCTCGATGCATGGGTGCAAAGGGTGCAAGGGTGCAAGTATTATCTGCCCAGCTGTGTCTCATGCCACTCCAGCCCGACAGCCAGTCAGCCTAAGACTCTCGCTCTCTGCGGGCCATATTTTCTTCACCTGCATTTGAAACGAGGAATGATACCTTGTCGTGAGGGACAAAGAAAATGCACTGGGATCTGATTCTCTCATCTGCCTCCCAGACTCCACCCACATCTTTCTCCCCCATCCACTTCTCCGCCCCCCAGCGCTACAACAAAAGGTGCCACTCGACCAGTCCGCCGCAAGAGGGCGCCCTCGCTGGCTCCAGGCCTGCCTGCGCCTGCGCAGTGTTGGGGCGGAAAGGGGGTGGGGAGCTCTAAGGCGCGAGGGCGGCGCGCGCGCAGTCCGCGGCTGAGCGTGTGCACCGAGGAGCATGCGTGCTGAGCGTGGAGGTTAGAGGGGCGACGCCGGAGGGCACTCAAGGCCGCGAGCTTCGCGTCGTGCGCTCCCCTATCCAGAGGATGTGCCTTCCTTACGGGGAGGAGGACCCGGTCTGAGGCAGGGGGTTGGGCATAATGATCGCCTCCCCGCCCTCCCCCACCCACCCATCATCTGTCATCCTCTAGCTTCCAAGGACATTTCCACATCCTCCAACCCCGCAGACATTTTGGGGACGCCAGCCTGAAGACCTAGGACTTACACCCACTCTCTCCCCTTCCCCTCCCCGTTCTTCCCCCCCCCCCCCGCTCCCCGTTTTTATGAATGGACTTCAGTTCTCCCAAGAGAAGAGCGCGGGGAGATCACACCTGAGTTCCATGCCAGACTATTCTTGACCAAACTTTTTTTGTCTTACAAGAGAAATACAAGGGAGAGGGACTTGTCCAAGGTGTCACAAGCCATTCCCACCGAGACACTCTCCAAAGTGGGGGTAGGAAAGATCAATGAGCTAATGGAGGGGAAAGCGCTTTGTAAACTGGAGAGCTCTGGAGAAAGTAAGGGGTCTTTTACTTATTTATAACTGGTAGTGCAAAGCAATAGCTGGCCAGAGCCAGCCCACCAGCAGGGTTGAGGCCTGGGAGAGGCCAGCTTTAGAAGCCACCACTCACTGATAAAAGGATTAGAAACATAAAAGAGACAAGGATCTCTGATAGCTTTGTAGATGGATTATTTATATAGAAAAACCAAGAGCTCCTTCAGGCATATTGGTGTTATTAAAGGACCTCAGCCAGGTCCCTTAAAAAGATCAGCATCCAGCCAGGCGTGGTGGCGCACACCTTTAATCCCGGCACTCAGGAGGCAGAGGTAGGAGGATTACCGTGAGTTTGAGGCCACCCTGAGACTACATAGTGAATTCCATGTCAGCCTGGGCTAGAGTGAGACCCTACTTCGAAAAAACAAAAAACAATATTTAGGGGTGGAGAGATGGCTCAGCAGTTAAGGCACTTGCCTGCAAAGCCTAAGGACCTGAGTTTAATTTCCCCAATACCCACATAAAGCAAAATGCCCAGTGGCCCATGCATCTGGAGCAGTGGTTCATGCATCTGGAGTTTGTTTGCAGTGGTTGGAGGCTCTGGTGTGTCCATTCTATCTGTCTCTCCTCTATTGCTCTCTGCTAGCAAATAAATAGATCTCAAAAATATTTTTAAAAATATAAGCACTATCGAGGCTGAGGTGGGAGGATTAATATGAGTTCCAGGACATCCTGAGAATACAGAGAGAATTTCACGTCAGCCTTGGCTAGAGTGAGACCCTACCTCAAAAATAACCCAGGAATGGGCTGGAGAGATGGTTTAGCAGTGAAGCACTTGCCTGTGAAGCCTAAGAACCCCGGTTCAAGGCTTGACTCCCCAGGACCCACCTTAGCCAGATGCACAAGGGGGCGCATGTGTCTGGAGTTTGTTTGCAGTGGCTGGAGGCCCTGGCCTGCCCATTCATTCTTTCTCTCTCTCTTTCTGTCACTTCTCAAATAAAAATAAACAAACAAACAAAAATATCCCAGCAAGCCAGGCGTGGTGACGCATGCCTTTAATCCCAACACTTGGTAGGCAGAAGTAGGTGGATCACCGTGAGTTTGAGGCCACCCTGAGATTACATAGTGAATTCCAGGTCAGCCTGGGCTAGAGTGAGACCCTACCTCAGAAAAAAAAAAAAAAAATATATATATATATATATATATATATATATATATCCCAGCACTGGGGAGGCAGAGGTAGGAGGATCACCATGAGTTCAAGGCCAGCCTGGGACTAGAGTGAGTTTCAGAAGGTCAGCCTGGGATACAGTGAACCCCGACTTTGAAAACACCAAATATATATATAATACTTTAAATATATATTTAAAAATTTTTAAATTCACAATATCATTATGATAGTAAAATTTCAGGGCTGGAGAGATGGTTCAGCAGTTAAGGTGTTTGACTGCAAAGTCTTATAAACTGGGTTTGATTCTCTAGTACTCATGTAAAGTTAGATGCACAAGGTAGCACATGCATCTGGAGTTTGTTTGCAGCAGCTGAAGGACCTGGCATGCCCATTTTCTATCTCTCTTCTCTCTGTTTCTCTCTGCTTGCAAATAAATAAATTCAGATAAGATGTAACAAGTATTTATGAATGAAACATTATTGTAGTCTATAAAAGGAATAACTAGGTGATGCAGAGAAGGGGCCTTAAGGATCAGTAGCCTTAATGTCATTCTCAAAGAAAATTCTGTCCACATTAACCCACCAATTCCATGCATGTCCAATAAACTTCTCAACAGGATGGTTCACAGAGCTAAGCAAACTGATTCTAAAATTCGTATGGAAGTAAAAAGGACCAAGAAAAAGGAAGACCATTCTGAAGAGGACCTGCTCCTAAGAGATGCCAAGACTTTTTCTCTTTTGAAAGTGATAGTAATTAAAACAATGTGGTTTTGGTGCTGGACTGGACAAAGGGATCAATAGAACAGAGTGCACAGAGCCAGAGCCAAGCCTGTGTGGGGATTTGATTTATGATGGGGGTGGCATTGCTACTCAGCCAGAGCATAGACTATTCAATAAAAAAAATGCATTGGGACAATTGGCTTTTCATATGAAACCTCTTTACAACACCCATAAGTATTAATGCCATATGTGTCAAAGATCTAAATGTGAAGAACAAAACTTTAAAATAGTTAAGATGAAATGTAAGAGATCTAAGTGTAGGCAAGAGTTTCTTACACACAAGACACAACTCCAAAAAGATGGACTGATTTTATGACATTACCCACACACAAAGTCTTCTGCTAAGAAAATGACGTTATGAACAAAGTTAAAAGACAAGTAAAAGCCTGGGTGGGGGGGGTGGCATTGCTGGGAAGCACATGAAACAGGTACAGGGCCAGGATCTAGAATACATGCAGACCTCCCAGAAATCAGCCCTCCAAGGCTAAGGCAGGACGAGCAAGAAATCCAGGCCAGGGACCAGAGAGGTGGCTTTGCAGTTAAGGTACCTGCTTGCAAAGCTTAAGGACCCAGGTTTGACTTCCCAGTACCTACATAAGCCAGATGCATATGGTGGTGTATGCATCTGGAGTTTGGAGTTCATTTACAGTGGCTGGAGGCCCTGGCACACCCATTCTCTCTCTCTCTCTCTCTCTCAATAAATAAGTAAAAATACTTTTTTTGTTGTTTTTTTCAAGGTAGGGTTTCATTCTAGTCCAGGATGACCTGGAATTTACTATGTAGTCTCAGGGCAGCCTCAAACTCATAGCAATCCTACCTCTGCCTCCGGAGTGATGGGATTAAAGGTGTGTGCCACCCTCCTCAGCTAGTAAAAATAAAATGTGAAAAATCTTAAAAGAATTCCAGGCCAGCTTTGGCCACACAGCGAGACCCAAAAACCTGGGCTGGAGTGAGTGGTAAGTGCTTGCCTGGCATATGCAAGGCCCTGGGATCAATCCCCAGCATTGAAAACAAAGGACCTTTTGAGTGCCATCCTAAATGGCATCCCCTCTATTTCTCAATCATGGAAAGCTGAGCTGATTCAGGGCTTTGGGCTTTGAGTGAGGATGGGTTCCCCCTTAGCCCCATCAGTAGGCTGTGATTGGTTGAAATACGACAATCATTTCATTCCTTTGGTCAGTGATTGGTATAGGCATGGGCGTGTATGAAATTCTGATCACTTGGCTGAGGTCTAGTGGTTAAAGGCTTGCAGGCCTGGGATCAATTCTTCAGCACCCACCTAAAGCCAGAAAGAAAAGGTGGCACAAGCTTTTGTTGTGCGTGTGCAGTGTCAGGAGACTCTGATCACTAAATAGGAATAGATTACCATGAGGCCTCTGGGAGAAGGACTCTGAGAAGAAAGTACCTATTTTCTCTGCTTCTGGGCCTCTGAACATGGCTGCTTGCACAAAACACTGGAGCTGAGGCAGCAATCTTGGGACCATGCGGGAGCCAGCTTAAGAAGCAAGCTACAGGGCTGCAGAGATGGCTCAGCAGCTAAGACGCTTGCCTGCACCCCTGACCACCAGGATAGGCTTCCCCATACCTTGTAAAGCCAGACGCACAATGTGGTGCATGCATCTGGAGTTCATTTGCAGCAGCTGGTGCACCCATTCTCTTTCTCTCTCTTTTTCTCTCTCTCCTTACAAATAATCATTACTTTTAAGTGACTATAGGTAGGCTTAGTGGGAAGAAGTATTACCACTGTGTGGCTAAATAAATATATTATGCCCACCAAACTGCCCTCTAAATACTTATTTTTGTGCCCATATATTAATGCTATCTCAGTTTTGATTAGAAAATCTTTTTTCAGATGACAGTGACCACTGGAGAGATAAAACTCAGCAAAGTGCTGAACAGAAGTGGCAGAGGAGTACTCAGCACTGACATATCTCTACCACACCCTCCAAGGCTCAGGACCATTGTGGAAGAGGTGGCAGAAAGAATGTAAGGGCCAGGGGCTGGAGAGATGGCTTAGCGGTTAAGCGCTTGCCTGTGAAGCCTAAGGACTCTGGTTCGAGGCTCGGTTCCCCAGGACCCATGTTAGCCAGATGCACAAGGGGGCACACGCGTCTGGAGTTCGTTTGCAGAGGCTGGAAGCCCTGGCGTGCCCATTCTCTCTCTCTCCCTCTATCTGTCTTTCTCTCTGTGCCTGTCGCTCTCAAATAAATAAATAAAAAATTTAATAAAAAAAAAAAAAAGAATGTAAGGGCCAAAAGAAGGGGAGGAGTGCTTTTCAATAGTGTCTTCCAGACACAAAGTGGCCATACTAGTCATGACCTCACAGTGGCTAACTCTACCTACCCAAAGACATGCATAATAGGAGTGAAAAAAATGATGACATCAAGATAGAAAGCCTGGAGAGATGCCTTAGTGGTTAAGACATATGGCTGTGAAGCCTAGTGACCCAGGTTCGATTCTCCAGGTCCCACGTAAGCCAGATGCACATGGTGGCACATGCATCTAGAGTTCATTTGCAGTGGCTAAAAGCCCTGGTGCCCATTCTCTCTCTCGCCCCCTCTTTCTGTCTCTAGTAAATAAATAAAAATAAAATATTTTTTAAAAGATAAAGAAGGACTAATTGGAAAGAAGAGCATATGGGACCACATCACACACACACATTCACACACAAGAAAAAAAGTCAAAAAGACTTTCTTGGTCTTTTGAAATAGGGTCTTGCTCTAGCCCAGGCTGACCTGGAATTAACTATGTAGTCTCATAGTGATCTTCCCTACCTCAGCCTCCCAAGTGCTGGGATTATACCTGGCCCTACAGAGAATTTTAAAAACAACAAAACTTTTGGGGCTGGAGAGATGGGTCAGTGGTTAAGGTGCTTGTGTACAAAGCCCAACAACCCTAGTTCGACTCCCAGTGCCCATGTAAAGTCAGATGGACAAAGTGGCACATGTATTTGGAGTTCATTCGCAGTGGCTGGAGACCCTGGTGCACCCATTCTCTCCCTCTCTCTCTCTCTCTCTCTCTCTCTCTCTCTCTCTCTCTCTCCCTCTGTAAATAAATTTTAAAAAGTATTTAAACAGGGCATAGTTTAAATTTAAAAAAAAAAGTGACTGTCGGATAGCAGAGGATATGGACCAATGTGCTTCATCTGGAGGAAACCCGTATGGGCAATGAACACAGCAAAATTCCTTGACCTGTACACAGGGAAGACACATTCCAGTGAGATACCATGCCATATCCTTCAGATCCACAAAAATAAAAGCTGACGCTGAGGACGTAGCTCAGCGGTGGAGCACCTGCCTGCCTGCACAAAGCCCTGGGTTCCATTTTCAGCACTGCAAAAAAGAAAACTGATTGGGCAGAAAGGGTAGTAAGGCAAGGACGCGGTCAGACTGGACGTCTTGTCCAAGTGACTGAGGTGGAAGGGTGAGGGGCTCATCTGCCATAGAGAGCAGCTTGGCAGTACCAATCAAGTTCAGTGTTCGTCCACCCTGCAACGTGGCTTTCTGCTTCTAGGTAGACATGCTAAAGATGGGCTCAACTAGAAGTCCCAAGCAGTCACTGCAGCCCCCACTCACAGCAGCAAAACCTGGACGCCACCTCAACCCGAGGCAGCAGAGGAGCCGGCAACAACTGCATTGTGGCTTATTCACATGATAGAATGATAAACCGAAATTAAAATGAGCAAACCACAGTCATAAATCAACAGGGTCCCATTGTGAAAAACAAGAGGGACTCATTGTGAAAAACATATTGGGCGAGGAAGGCATAAAATGGTATCCATGGTATTGTGGTTGATGCATAAATTGTAAAGGTACTGAAAGCACTACTGTCTTATGACTACTTAAATGTATGGGGGAAATATGAAATTATGGGCAAGGCTTTAAACGGAAGAAAGCTCTTAACACATGCCACGACATGCATGAACCTCAGTGACATAAGCCAGGTACAAGAGGATAAATTCTGTACGGTGCCACTTACATAAGGTACCCTAGAGGAGTCAAGTTCATACAACAGCAAGTGGAATGGTGGTGGTTGCCAGGGGCAGCAGGGAGAGGAAAGGGAACAGGGAGCTGCTGCTGCATGGAGATGGAATTGCACTTTCAGAAGAGGAAAAAAAGTGTTGTTGCTTCATTGGAGACAGGTCTTCACTAGGTAGCTCACACTGGCCTGTAACTTTGTAGTCCTGACTAGCCTGGAACAGATGGTCCTCCAGCCACTGCCACCTGAGTAGTGGGATTGTGTGTCTGTGCTCTCACGCCTGATGGAAAAAAAACAGTCTGAAGATAGATGGTCCCCAGGGCCTCTAGCCACTGCAAACAAACTCCAGATGCATGTGCTACCTAGTGCATCTGTCTTTATTTGGGTACTGGGGAATCGAACCTGGATCCTTAGGCTTTGCAGGCAAGTGCCTTAACCTCTGGGCCATTTCTCTGACCCCAAAGTGGTGAATTTTATGTTGCATTCAGTGTACTAAGGTTAAAAGATAATCACACAATAGCAAGGCATGGTGGCACACACCTGTATGCCCAGCACTCCAGAAGCTGAGGTGGTGAATTTGACACTTGCCTAGGCTATATGGTAAGTTCTATGCCAGCCTGAAGTACATGGTGAGATTCTGCCTCAAAAAAAAGTGGGGAGGGGCTGGAGAGATGGCTTAGCAGTTAAGCACTTGCCTGTGAAGCCAAATGACCCCTGTTCAAGGCTCGATTCTCCAGGACCCACGTAAGCCACATGCACAAGGGGGCGCATGCATCTGGAGTTCGTTTGCAGTAGCTAGAGGCCCTGGTGCGCTCAATTCTCTCTTTCTTTCTCTGCCTCTTTCTCTCACTGTCTATCTGTTCCTCTCAAATAAATAAATAAAAATAAACAAAAAAAAAGTTTTTGAAAAAATCAACAAAATTACTGGCTACCTAGGATTTACTCCAAATGTGTAAGAGTGGGGAAGGAGAACAAGCCTGGGACTGGGGAGGAAAGACAAGGGACTTTGCTTAAACAACAATTCATTTCTTTCATTTTTTGGTATTTTGAAGGTAGGGTCTCACTCTAGCCCAGGCTGACCTGGAACTCACAGTGATCCTCCTACCTCTGTGTCCTGTCTGCTGGGATTAAAAGTGTGTGCTGCAATGTTCAGCTTTGCTTTTTTTCTTTAAGACTATCTTTTAAATTATTTATTTATTTATTGTCTTTAAATTTTATTTATTTGTAAGCAGAAAGAAAGAAAGGCGAGGGAAATGGGTGCATCAGGGCCTCCTGCCACTGCAAACAAACTCCAGATGTATGTGCCACTTTGTGCATCTGGCTTTACATGGGTATTAGGGATTTTGAACCTGGACCACCAGGCTTTGCAAGCAGTTACCCATCTCTCCAACTCTGTTTGCTTTTTTTTTTTAGCCATCTCTCCAGCCCTGCTTTTTTTTTTTTTGAGCTAGGGTCTCACTCTAGCCCAGGCTGACCTGGAATTCATGATATAGTCTCAGGGTGGCCTTGAACTCACAGTGATCCTCCTACCTCTGCCTCCCGAGTTCTGGGATTAAAGGCATGCACCACCACATCTGGCTTCATTTCTTTAATTTTTTAAAAACATTTTTATTTATCTAGTTAGTTATTTGAGAGAGAGAGAGAGAGAAAGACAGAGGCACAGAATGGTTGCGCCAGGACCTCTAATCACTGCAAATGAACTCCAGACACATCCACCACCTTGTGCATCTATCTTACATGGGTCCTGGGGAATTGAATCTAAGTCCTTTGGCTTTGCAGGCAAGTGCCTTAACCACTAAGCATCTCTCCAGCCCTATTCACTTGTCTTTTAAAAGTTTTTTTCTTATTTATGCAGGAATGGCTGACCCAGAATTCACTATGGAGTCTCAGAGTGGCCTCAAACTCATGGTGATCCTCTTACCTCGGCCTCCTGAGTGCTGGGATTAAAGGCATGCACCACCACTCCAGGCTTTATTATTATTTTTTTTAAAGAAACTTAAAATGGCTGGAGAGGTGGCTTAGTAGTTAAGGCCCTTGCCTACGAAGCCTAAGGATGGAGGTTGGATTCCCCTAGACCTACGTAAGCCAGATACAAAGGTGCTGTATGTGTCTGGAGTTGGTATGCAGTGGCTGAAGGCCCTGATGCACTTGTTTTCTCTCTCTCTCTGTCTCTCTCTGCATGCCTCTCTCTCTTTCTCAAATATACAAAGAAAAATAAATTCATTTAAGAAAAAACAGAAACTCAAAAAGAGATTTTTTATTATTAGAAAGACACGTCTTGCAGGGTGTGGTGGCACACACCTTTAATCTCAGCACTCGGGGAGGCAGAGGTAGGAGGGTCACCATGAGTTTGAGATTGCCCTGAGACTACACAGTGAATTCCAGGTCAGCCTGGGCTAGAGCGAGACCCTACCTCAAAAAACCAAAAAGAAAGAAAGAGAAGGAGGGAGGGAGGAAGGGAAGAAAGGAAGGAAGGAAGGAAAAAAAGAAAGACAAGTTCTCCGGCTGGAAAGATGGCTCCGTTGGTTGGCAAAGGGCTCAAGTGTGAGATCCAGAGCTTGGCTTTCTACCATCCAGGTAAGAAAGTGGGCATGGTGGTACACTCCCATAATCTCAGCACTGGGGAGGTGGAAACAGGATCCCTGGAGCTTGCTGGCTAACTAATCTAGTTGAATCAGTGAGCTCCAGGCTCAGTGAGACCTTGTCGCAGTAAGTATGGTGACACTGACTGAAGAAGGCGCCTACTGTCAACCTCTGGCTTCTGCATGTGCAGCACACATGTGCACTGCACCCACACACGTGCACACCATGAACCTGTACACGCACATGCGCTACACACAAACACTAATAACAATGATAATAATAATAAAGTGTGGCTCGGTAGAAGTGGCAGGCTTGTCCATCCCATCCTCCTTCTTCCCACCCCAGGCCAAGGCTACCTGAAGAGCAAGAGCCTGGGGTAGAGGAGTCAGAGCCGGTGAGGGCCTGTCCCCGTGCCAGGCCTCTTGGGAGCCCACCAGAGACTGGTAAAGCCAGTCAGATAGGAGATGGAGGAGAAAGGCTGCTAGAAGAAGGTGGTTTTGAAAGTCAGTCCCTTTCTTACACAAGATTCAGAACGCAGATGGGGTACTGTAGCCATCATAACACAGAAATGTGTATTATTAGCAGTTGGAGCAGGCAGTTGACATTCTTTGTATCTGCTGATGACAAAGTATATTGCTTAATCTTTCCTTCTTTCCAGTTCTTTCTCCCCCGCCCGACCTCCTTGCATATCCCTGGAGCTCCCTTGGCTACAGTTATCTACGTTGCAAAATACATATTTACAGGCGGTCTAAACCCAGCTAAATATAGGCTTTCTTTTAAAGCAACTGATGATTTGGAGAAATCTTTGCCTCCAACCTCTACCCCCCCCCCCCCCCCCCCCAGTCTCCAAGAAGCATGGGAACTTTCCCAGGGGCGCTAGAGTGCAGTGTGGAGACTGGGAAGAAAGGGGCTGAAGGAGGCAGCCAGACAGAAACCGGTAGCAGGCAGTCCCCCCGCGGTAGGAGGAAGGACCTCACGGCCCCTCTCCTTCCAGATCCAACAGGAGTCTTGAGCAAGACCTAGGAAGGGAAGACTTTGGCACTACAGAAGGTAGGGCCACCTTCAAGAATGATCCCGGTGAGGCAATTTAGGCATGACAGTACCAAAGCGCATAGCTTCCTCTTGGCCAACAGGGGGACCTGTCCTTAGGCCCATAGGGGAACATCTTGATCGGTTACACTGTACTACAGGTCAGAAACTTCAGAAGAGTCAGGCCTTCCCTTATCTCTGCCTCCTTCGGGAGTCCTTCCATCCCTTCAGAGAAGCCCCTTCCTAGAAAATTAAAATTTCTCAAACGCTCTCTTGCCTCTCTGGGTCAGAGCGCTGCCTTGCTTCCTTCTTGCCTCAAGATTCCTGTGAGTTTGAGGCCAGCCTGAGACGGTATAGTGAATTCAGTCTGGGCTGGAGAGAGACCCTACCTCAAACACACACACACACACATACACACAAATCTTTCTGAAACTCATTCTCTAGTCTGTAGATTTCATTCATCAAATTCATAAGACAAGAATCTGAGGACACCCCAAAATTCTTGCCTCACCAGGACTGGGGTGATGCAGGAATTGCCTAGTATTCTTGAGGCCCTGGGTTCAATTCCAGAACCACCACAATAAAAAAATCTCAAAAGAAGCCAGATTAAAGGCACACACCTTTAATCCCAGCACTCAGGAGGCAGAGGTAGGAGGACTGCCGTGAGTTCAAAGCCACCCTGGGACTATACATAGTGAATTCCAGGTCAGCCTGAGCTACAGCAAGACCCTACCTTGGAAAAAAAAAAAAAAAATCTCAAAAAATTTGTCAGAGCTGCAGACAGGAAATGCTTATACTTAGAACTTCGCCTAATGGACCTTGAAAGCAAAGGAGAGGCCCACGGCCTACCAAGACTTACTTAGAGCTGCAGACACCCATGTTCATTCTCAGCCACACCTGTCCACCCTGGGGCATGAGCACTCCCCAGACATCCGCGCACACGGCCCACACTTCAAGCTCCTTAGTGCTTTATGCATTTGGGACCCAGTTAACTCTAGAAGATTAGTATATCCTCTTCCTCTTACAAATGAAGGAATTCAGTGAAGTTCCTTAGCTTGGAAGTGGCAGCTTGGGGGTGCTAACAAAAAGATGGCCTGACTTCAGAGCCTTTGTTCTGCTCTGCTCCACACAGGAAGTAGGGGACACTCAGGGTCGCTCATGCTCAGGAGACCGCAGACATTCAAGTTAAGTATATTAGGAACTGAGGCCATAGGCACCGGAAATGACTAGCCCAAGGTTAACTAAGAGCCCCTCCCACACTCCCATGCTGGGGTCCAGCTCGCCTGTGTGGAAGTACAGGTGTACACGCATGTATTCCATTCCAGAATCCTAAAACCAGCCCAAGAGTCTGACAGATAAAGGTAGGAATTGGGTCAAGGGCTACTGGCTTCCCACAGAAGGCTGAAGGGCAGGGTTGAGGCCAGCTCTGCTCTGATGACACTGGCCAAAGAAAAACCACTTTCAGCGGCAGTCTCAAAACCCTAGAGCTAGGAAGAGCTGCCAGTCTTGGCATCCAGCCGGGGCTTGAGCCCAGGGTGCTGAGGGCTCAGGACTTATCACACATCAGGCACTCCCTGCCTTTATCACCATCTTTGTTGTAACACCTGGTGTTTAAAGCCAGCGAGCCTCCAGGGACAATCCTAAAAGATGGGGCAATGGAAAAACAGGGAGGGGCTTGGCCAAGAGAGATTATCTCTTGTCCAAGGAAGCTTTTGTCTTTTATCCTTCACTGAGAAAACTTCTTCCTTTCCCCTTACTTCTCTCCTGGGCCTCAGTTTATCCTTTCAGAGCACAGAGGAGATAAATAACTTAAGTTCACACAGCTAGTAAGAGGTAGAGCCAAGGTCTGAATCCTGGCAGCTTGACTCCTGGCTCAGTGTTGGGATCCATTCCACCCTCCACACAGGAAAAAAGAACTACTATGCAAAGACCACCAGACACCTTGGCAATGCCATTAGGTTTTCCTTTACAGGGACCCTGGGGAGACAGTGGGTGTTAAATTATCCTTGGGTGCTGAGCTGGAGGGAAGAGGTGAGAATTACAAACGCCTGAGGAAGAAAAGTTAGTGGGGACCATTGCCCCACTCAGGCAGGGAAGGGGGTAGAAGAGGTGACACTCTGTACTACCCAGCTCACAAGCCCGGAGTTTGGTGCCTGACTCCAGGGACAGCGTGATGATAAAGCGGTTATCACTCCCTAAAAGCTTCTCTGGGAATTCCAGCTTGGGTGTTTCTCAGCCGACTATGAGCCCATGAAATAATAATCCACTCGTTAGCCTCAGTCAATCTAACTCTGCGCTGGCTGTTTCCACTCACCTCCCAAAGCCCTCAAAAGGGCTTCATTCCAGGAAATCTCTGGACAAAGAGATCTTGAGGGTCCCAATAAACCTAGTTCACCTAATGCTGCTGCCAAGGACTTTTTTTGTGTGTGTGTGTGGGGGGGTGGAGTTCTAGGGTCTCTGGACCTGACAGCTGATTCTCAGCTCTTCCTTGTACCTGGCCAAAAGCGTGGGCACAGACCCCTTGGGCTGGGACCAGTTAAGATGACTCACCACAAAGGGTGTGGGAGATTCTGGGCAGAACATCCAGGGGCTTGTGCCCTCCCCCAATCCACACAAGAGCTTCCAAGGACACTCTGCCCAAATTCCCAACTGGCAATGGGGTGAGTGGAAGGGCTTCTCCCAAAGACCATCGTGGAGGCTGGGAATGTAGCTCCGTAAATAGAGTGCTTGCCAAGTAGACAAGGAAGCCCTGGGTTTGATTTCCAGCACCTCATAAACCCAGCAAGGTGGTGCATACCTGTAATCCTAGCACTGAAAAAGGTGGAGACAAGAATCAGAAGTTCAAGGTCATCCTCAGCTACTTAGCTGGTTTGAGGCCAGCCTGGGGATACATGAGAGCCCTTCTGGGGGTGGGATAAACAACTGTCATAGTGCATGGAGTGAGGATAGGGGTTCAAGCCCCAAATTTGAACTTGGAAGTTAAGTCCCAAAGCTTACTCAGAAAAAAAAAAAGCCTAAGAAAGGTCAGGAAGTGGAGGAGGAGCCTGGATGCCTTCTTGACCCCGCATTCATCCTCAAGTGCAGAAATGGAGAGGGAGAAATGTCCTGGGTTGCTGGGCAAAGATATAGGTGGCATCTGAAAGCCTGAGGTCTGGGTTCATTTCCGCTCCGATGGGAACCCAAATCTTCCCTCTCCCAGCACACCAGTCTCGGGATCCGGGATCTAGTCCAGCGGTTTCTGGCCCCGCCCCATCCCAAGCGCCAGGGTTCCCAGGCGGCTTCCCCAGCCCATCCCCCACGCAGTGCTCTTTCACACGGGCGGACCGACTAGCATCCCCCCAAACCCGTTCACCGTCTCGGGTGGAGGGGTAGGAAGGCTCCCTTCGTCAGCCCGGCCAGGCCAACGACAGAGAGTGGGAGAACTGGAAGAGGAGGAAGAGGATGGAGGGGAAGAGGGCGGGGGAGGAGGCCGAGGCCGCAGGAAGGCCTGAGATGCAGGAAGCAGCTGGGAGTGGGGGGGAGGCTTTGTGCCTGAGGTGTTCTCTGGGTCCTAGTGTCCACTCTGTGCATCGGTTTCTGGGATCTGCGGACTGAAGTGACACATCTAGACCCGACCAGAGGGGTGGACCTTTATTCCCCAAGGGCCCAGCTGGAGGAGGATAAAGGACAACCTCAGCCCCTAAGTGTATGTTTCGAATACAGAAGGGAGCTTCAAAGCTGCTTTCTGGGTTGTCAGGACAGGGGATGTGTAGGACGCACACACACATTTGCACAGAGTGACCAAGATCCTTTAACTCAGAGACTCAAATTAGAACTCTCAATAGGGAAATTTTGGCCCTAGGCCTCTAGAATTCCTCCTTCCAAATCCCTTCTTGGTTTGGAGACAAAAGTGTCCCGACAGGGCATTGTGAAGACTGGATTCAACCACCCTCCCTAGCCTGGGGGTCAGAGCTAGTCACAGGATACTGTCGTCAGCCTTCCAAAGGGCAAAAGACAGCTTTGGAGGGCGCTCCTGGGTGATTGGGACGACTCCCATTCATCCCTCCTCCTCCTCCACCACCAGGTCAGCAATGCTGAGCCAAGGTTTTACATCAAAGATTCCCTAAGGGAAAGTATTAAGATGCAGATTCCCGGGTCTGGCTTTTTAGATTCCCCTTTACAAAGTTTGGGAGAAGACCTAGAAATCTGATGTGTGTGTGTGTGTGTGTGTGTTTTGTGTTGTTTGTTTTTTTAACCTAGAGCCCAGCGATTTTGATGCTGATTGCGCTGAAGCACTCCAAGGCCCCCGAAGAGAATTATTCTAGCCCCTCCCCACAAACCCCTTTTGTAGCAGCTCTGAGTCTGCTATGCTATTCCGCTCCCCCCCCCCACCGCGCCCCAGATTAAATGGGGGTGAGCCTGTGTGGGCTCTGATCAACTGCAGATGTTGAGATGAAAGGGTTGAAGAGCACAAAAGTCCAGTGTGTGGGGTGGGGGCAGAGGAAAGCTCCCCACCAGCCTTGGGGCAAGAGAGTCCAGACGATGAGGTGGAGGGGAAGGGGAGGGCTCACAAGCTCCGGCCCCGGAAATCCGATCCCTTTAGGACCCAGAGGTGCCAGTCCCCCAGCGGCGGTGGCGAGAAGGACAGCCGCTCGGTCCCCGGCAGCCGCCGCTCGGGCAGAGCCAGAGAAAAGACCGAGGAGGCTCGGGGTGCGGGGGGGAGGGAGGGAGGGAGGGAGGCGCGGCGGAGCGGCCCGGGCCGGCCGAGCAGCCATGGGAGCGGGGGTACCGACCGGGCACCCGGAGAGCCGAGACCCCCGGCTGGAGTGAGGGGCACCGGTGCCGCCAAGCCCCGCTGACACCCGCCTCGGAGGATGTGAGCGGGCGCCGCCGCCGCCGCTGCTTCGCGGGCTGGGCGCGCGGTCCCAGCGGCCCTGGCCGGCCGCCGTTTGGGCTCCTTTGGGTGGGGGCGACCTCACCAGGCCGCTCGGGCTTTTGGAAAGTGGGGTGTGTGTGGGGGAGTGCTGGCTGTCTTTGGCAGCTTGATTGGGGGAGGCGACCCACACTGGGCGCTCGGAGATTTTTTTTTTCCTTTTTATTTTTTTAAAGCAAGGTTAACTGTTTCTGGCAGCTCGGTTTCTGGAGGACCCTAAAAAAAAAAAAAAGAAGGCAAAGGGGGAAAAAAAGGCCTTTGGGGGTTTCTTTCTCGGGTGGGGGGGAGGGGACGGTGGTCCCGAGTTGGCCAGCCGCCTGCTGGAGGGGGACAGCGGGAAGAAGCGGGGGGATGCGAAGCCAGCTCCCCCCATCATGATGAAGACGGAGCCGCGGGGGCCCGGGGGTCCCCTCCGGAGCGCCTCCCCGCACCGCAGCGCCTATGAGGCCGGCATCCAAGCCTTGAAGCCGCCTGATGCGCCCGGGCCCGACGAGGCACCCAAGACGGCGGCCCACCACAAGAAATATGGCTCCAACGTCCACCGCATCAAAAGTATGTTCCTGCAGATGGGCACCCCGGCGGGGCCTCCGGGCGAGGCGGGCGGCGGCGGCGCGGGCATGGCCGAGGCCCCGCGGGTACCCGAGCGCGGCGGCGGCGGCGGCGTGCGCCTGTCGCTGCCGCGGGCCAGCAGCCTGAACGAGAACGTGGACCACAGCGCCCTGCTCAAGCTGGGCACCAGCGTGTCGGAGCGCGTGAGCCGCTTCGACTCCAAGCCCGCGCCCTCGGCCCAGCCCGCGCCGCCGCCGCACCCGCCGTCCCGGCTGCAGGAGACGCGGAAGCTGTTCGAACGCAGCGTCCCCGCCGCGACGGGCGCCGGCGACAAGGAGGCCGCGGCGCGGCGGCTGCTGAGACAGGAGCGCGCCGGTCTGCAGGACCGGAAGCTCGACGTCGTCGTGCGCTTCAACGGCAGCACCGAGGCCTTGGATAAGATCGATGCCGACGCCGTGTCACCCACCGTCAGCCAGCTCAGCGCGGTCTTCGAGAAGGCCGACTCGAGGACCGGCCTCCATCGTGGGCCTGGGCTTCCCCGGGCCGCGGGGGCTCCCCAGGTCAACTCGAAGCTGGTCACTAAGCGATCGCGGGTGTTCCAGCCGCCGCCGCCGCCGCCGCCTCCCGCCCCTTCGGGGGATGCTGTCATCACCGACAAAGAGCGTGGCCCGCCCGGACAGCAGCCCCCGCAGCACCGAGTGGCCCCTGTCCGGCCTCCCCCTAAACCCCGGGAGGTGCGCAAGATTAAACCGGTGGAAGTGGAGGAAAGCGGGGAGTCCGAGGCCGAGTCGGCGCCTGGGGAGGTGATCCAGGCTGAAGTGACAGTTCATGCGGCCTTGGAGAACGGGAGTGTCTCGGCCACCCCTGCCAGCCCCGCGCCGCCGGAGGAGCCCAAGGCCCAAGCAGTCCCTGAGGAGGAGGAGGAAGTGGCGGCTGTGCCAGAGACTGGGGTGGGCAATGGTCGGGCCCTGGATGTGGCCTTGGAAGAAGTGGATGAGTCTAAAAAGGAGGATTTCTCCGAGGCGGACTTGGTGGACGTGAGCGCCTACAGTGGGCTCGGGGAGGATTCTGGGGGGAGTGCCCTGGAAGAGGACGATGAAGAAGACGAGGAGGACGGAGAGCCCCCTTATGAGCCAGAATCGGGGTGCGTGGAGATTCCGGGGCTCTCGGAGGAAGAGGACCCGGTCCCGAGCCGGAAGATCCATTTCAGCACCGCACCTATCCAAGTGAGTGAGCCCCCGCGCCGCCCCTGTGCACGTGGTCGCCCCCGCCTTGCCAGCCGTGTTTGGCAGGCTGAGTCAGCCCCTGCCAACCCAGCCCCCTTCCCAGAAGTTACCACCTTGAAGGGGACGAGGGGGACTTCCAGCTGTTTGTCAGAAGGGGCTGGGTTTTCAGGTCTGTGGAGGCGGTGGCCTGCTGTGACCTGCCCTGGGGTTCCTTTCTTGCTGCCCCACCCAGCGCCCGGCCCGACCTGGGACACCTGTTCTCTCTGTCTCTCCTGAACATTCCTTTCTCCAGAGGTTGCCAGAGGCTGGGGTATGGATGACCTGAAGGCGTGTGGGTGTCATCTGGAGACTGTCCCCACAAGTGCCCTATTCTCTGGAAGAGAAGGATAGGAACTTAGAAACACTTCCTGCTTTGCCCAGTATGGACATGGCCCTGGCTCCTGTAAGAGATAGGGGAGCCAGGAAGTTCCCAAAACAAAGATTCAGGGTCCTTTCTCCTCTCACTTGCCCCCACCCCAACTTTGCAGAAGTGAAAGAGGGAAGTGGGCCATTAGAGTGAGCTGGGCCATGACCATGTGAGGAGCTGGAGAAAAAGCACCCTGGGGTCTGTGCTGGACCAGCTTCCCAGGTCCCCAGGTTGCACTGGGAGGTGGGTACTTTGTGGGGCCCTTGAAGGGATGGGCCTTCAGTACGCTCTGGGGGAGGAGGCGGGGCTGAGAGGTCCCCCAAGATGCCTGGCTGAGGCTCACTTGCCTTTGCTGTTGGCTGCTCAATAGGACAGATTCCCATGATCTTGGCATGCCCTGAGGACTCTTTCACATCCTCTGAGTAGCTTCGAAGAGGATAGAAGCTTTCTCCTTTTGGGGGTCTCAGCCCCCTCCTCCATCTCGACCACCACTGGTTGGTGATTGGTTTGTGGTCTGTGCCAGTCAATGCTTTGAGATCCTCAGAACAGTGCTGGTGGGGAACGGATGTCCCTCCGGGAGAATGAAGAACAGGAGACCACCCCCCCTACCCTGTACACTGCCCTCCGTGCTCAGCTGGCATATCTAGCTTTGGTGGTCCTCTCTTCCCACCCCAGGTTGTACTGTGCCAAGCCCCTGGCCTGCCCTGTGGACATACACAGCTCTAGGAGCTTCCCTTCCTTGGTCTGCACCCAGCTCAGCCTGTCCTCCCTAGCCAACCCTCCTGTGTTTGCTTGCGGTTTCCATAACTACTCTTGGACACTGAAGCGACCCAAGATTCTCTCACCCTCTGCCCTCTCCCACCTCCCAGCCCAGCAGAAGCCTAAAAGGTTAAGAGTAAGAGTGGCTGTGTTTGTCCTCCCAGCCCAGCTGCTTCCCTCCCTGAGATTTTGGCAAACTTCTCCATGATCCCTTGTCCCTTCTGAAGGCAGTGGCTCCCTGAGGGAGTGGAAGATGCAGTGTTGTTCCTGGGAGGGAGTCAGGGGCCCCTTGCGCCACCCCCACTGGTTCCTTGAGTAGCCCAATGCCCTGAAGAGGAGTGTGGACTGGGCCTCTGTCTATATCTGATGCCTTACCCTGATTTTTTGGTAAAAAATAGCACATGATTTGGAGCAGTGCTCCCGACTCCCTGGTGACTGAAGCTGGCCGCCACTGTGAGCCAGGGCCATGGAGTGGCTCCGACTGGCTGACTTCTGGCCTGGCTGGGGCTCTCCTCCTACTCTGGGGCCAGCCTCGGGCTTCTCCCTGCCCCCAGTCGGCTTGGATTCCGGGAGTTCTCTGACCCAGTTGTCGCCTTTATGGAGATAGAGGTGGCTGCTGAGGACAGAGAACCCAGTTCCAGACTGTCACCTGGAGAGGTGGGGCCAAGCCCGGGGCCTCTTGATAGAAGGATGGCAGGTGGTCCATGACCTTCAGGCCCAAGGCCTTGGCTTCCTGCAGCCGGCAGGAGAGGAGAGGTGAACATTATTTGACCTACTGAGGAAAGGGGAGGTCACGGTGAAGTATGTGTCCAAGTGATTGAGGGGGAGAGGAGTTGGTTGACCAGAAAAGGGCTGAGGGACCCTATCTCCTGGAGCACAGGGTGAAGTTAGGGGCCTCGGATACAAAAATGGGCCAAGTCCAGTTTGCTGGGGACGTGCTCATGCTAGCCTTTGTCCCAAGGCCTGGAACACCTTTGCAAGTAGGGATAGTCCCTGGTGACCTACACCCTCCCCCAGAGTCCGCTGAGAGAGTGTGAACGTGTGGATGTAACCATCCTGGCCTGCCACTGCTTAACCACCCCCTCATGACCTTGGGCAGTGGTCTTGAAGCTAGCTGCTCTTAGAGGCAGAGACTGCATGGTGGCCGTGTTAGGGACCTCAGTTAGGTCCTGCAGGGCTTTGAGCTGGGTGCGTGCATAGACCCCAGCTGTGCTTCTAGTTGGTCCTATAAGTACTCTGTCCCCCTCCAACCATGGCACTTATCCTCTGGCAGGGGTGAGAATGGTACGGAGCAAGCCCTAAAACTAAGGCTGGGACACAGGAGTGCCCCTACCTTCAGGGTGTCAGTGGGTCTTTTCCTGGAGTAGAGGAGGCCTTGCCAGGGGGCCTTGTCCCCCTGAAGCTCTGCAGGCTTCAGGCCCAGCAAGCTCAGCCCACCCATCCTGCTCCAACTTGGACCCAAGTGATACCAACCTGTTGTGGCCAGCAGTGAAGCTGAACAAGCCATGGTCCCCCAAATGGTGCTTGGTGACCACCCTTGGGGACACCCTGACTGGACCCAGTATCAGGAACCCTGTAGAGCCTCACCTCAGCTTTGCTGGTCCTGAAGAGGAAGAGGAGGCGGAACTAGTCCCCAGGAGGAGGGAGACATTGGAGGGAAACAACAGATGCCACGTAGGGACCAGGGGCACCAACACTACCCCAAGAACCAATCCTTGGTCCCTTGATAGCATCTGGAGCCTACATCTGGCCCTCTGGGTGCCTGTGGACAGTGGGGATAATAATTTAAGAGTGGTCGTTGTATAAAAACACCCCCCCTGGCATGCGGTAGGGCCACCGGGGCTCAGCTTTTACCCTTGCTCCTGCCACCTGATGTCCACCTGGGGGGTGGTGTGCCTTCTCTTTCCCGTGGATGTGGAGGAAGTCCTCTGCCCCCTCCCCTCCTGTGGTGGCCATCCAGGTCAGCTGCAGGGCAGAGCAGGGTCCTGGTGCCTCTGCCTCTTTCCATCCGTCTCCCACTCCCATCCCCCTTCCCCATCTGGCATCCTGCAGTGTCTTCTCCATCCTTCCTCCCCTCCTCCTCTTCCCCTCTTCTGCTCAGCCTGTTCCTCCTGTGTGTGGCTGTGTCTTTGTGCCTGCCTGGCTGGCTCTTGGGTCCTGTCTGTCACCTCCTCTCAGTTCTGGTGTTGGGGTTCCCAGACCTGGCCATCTCCCTAGGAGTGTGTCTGTCTTTTCTCATGCAGACCATGCTGTATGGGATGGCTCGAGCAAGGCTGTGTGTCTTTTGCTCTCCTGTTCCCGTGGGCTCCAGAACCAGGAAGACCTTTTGCACAGAGCTGTGGTCCTCCTGGGGTTGGTGTGGGGGGAGGGCCTCTGACAGGAGGTGTGCAGGGCGTCCTCTGCCTCCGCCCCCTTGGCCAAGGTGGAGACCCAGGAGGAGGGAGACACTGGAGGGGAACAACTCTGACCATGTAGGGGCAGAGACACCACCACTGCCCCAAGAGCCAAGGTCCTTGGTCCCTTCAGAGCATCTGTCCTGGAGCCTACGTCTGGCCTTCTGGGTGCCGGGACAGTGGGCCTGTGACATGCCGTCCCTCTGCAGGTGTTCAGCACGTACTCTAATGAGGACTACGACAGGCGCAACGAGGATGTGGACCCCATGGCAGCCTCGGCAGAGTATGAGCTGGAGAAGCGGGTAGAGAGGTTGGAGCTCTTCCCCGTGGAGCTGGAGAAAGGTAAGAGGCAGAGCTCAGGAACCCACTGGGCTCACCTAGGCTCCTCTTACACCAAGCTTGTGGGCGCCCACGGACATGCTAGGCTTCTCCCCAGCCCCCCGTCAGCACCCACAGTCACTCCAGCCCAGCCCCTGCGCACGGCCGTGGAACCCTGGTTGCTCATTCCGTGAGCAGACCTCGGGAGCACTGTGTGCCGGGTCCTGGCTTTTGGGAGAGACAGCGACGGGCAAAACCCGGTTCCCTGGAAGCGGCCGCTCGGAGAGCCTGACAGAGGAGCACTTGTGGCGACGGCCCCTCGCCGTGTCATTATGTCCTGTCATAACATGCTTAGAAGGAAGGGAAGCTGTGGTCTGTGCCGGACATTTGACAGGGCCTGGCCACACTGGCAGTCCCCAAGGAAGTGATGCCTGAGGTGATCTTGAAGGAGGAGGAGTTTGGGCCAAAAGGGGTGGAGGAGAGAGGCTCTGTCTTTGCATAGCCACCAATGGACAGCGTGCGTGGACCATGGCATGGGCTTACTTACTTCTCAGGGATTTGGAGCCATTATAAGGGGGAGCAAAGCTGTTCTAGAAAGACCACAGCAGACTTGGATGCCATGCCGGGAGGGGTCGCGGTGGATGCAGGTAGAGCGGCAGTGAGTGTACTGGGTCGGGACCATTAACTGGCTCTAGTGGCTGCTTGGCTTGGTGGAAACTGAGGGGGATGGTAGAATCCAGGTGTTTCCTAGACTGGGCAGCTGATGGATGGGGTGCCGGTCTGCAGGAGGGAGTGTTTGTGGAAGTCATGTGTTTGGAGTTGGAGGCCTATGGGACCGACAGTCAGGTGTGGCTAGAGCGGACCCCAGGGAGACAACCAACAACCATGTCTAGTCAGTGAAGCTCTGGGCATAGACGGGATTAGTGAGAGAGACCAAAGGGCTCAGGGCCAAGTCCTGTCACAGCCCTCACCCGAGTCACACACTGTTAGCTGTACACACAACAGTGGGTCACACCCAGCCACCCTCTGCGTGCCCTCATTGGATGGTACAGAGGGCAGGAAGTAACCCAAGATCCAGCTGAGTTGGCCTGACAAAGGGGGTGGACAGAGCCATGCCCCTTTCCCACAGGACATCCCCTAAGCTTGGGGATTCCTCCAGCATGGAGAGTCTCCTGCCAGCCCTGGTGTCTCCCCTTTTCTCCCTTAGACTCAGAGGGCCTGGGCATCAGCATCATCGGCATGGGGGCCGGGGCGGACATGGGCCTGGAGAAGCTGGGCATCTTCGTCAAGACTGTGACTGAGGGTGGCGCGGCCCATCGGGATGGCAGGTACCACCCTCCTCACCCCACCCACCCCAGCCACCTTCACCACCTGTCATCTGGGAGGAGATGGCCTGGGCAGCTCCTGGGAGGTCATGTGTTCTGTGTGTCTTTGGATGTTTGAGGAATACCACTATATGGGTGCCGTGCCAGGCCTCAGGTTAGCAGCTGTGAACCCTCCCTAGGGCACTCACATTCTGGGCGGGGGAGTGGGCAGAGCTAGGCTGTACCTAGTACGGTGTGTCCTGGCCTGGGGCGTGTGTTGGCCGTGGTAGGGAGAGGGCAGGTTGTGTGTCTGGAGTATGAACATATCTTTCCCTTAACAAATATTGAGGGCCAGAATCACTGGGCTGGTGCCAGGCCCTGGTAGTCAAGTGTCTAGGGCCTTACTTTTGGGAAGCAGGCAGTGTGGCAAGGCAAACAGACACGGGGTGGATCAAACAGATTGGCTGAATGGAGGGAAAAACATACACAGAGGCACAGAGGAGGAGGAGGAGGGCCTGACCACTGTTGCTGTGGGCTTCCTGGAGGAAACGACTGTGAACAGAGAGCTGACGGCTAAACAGGAGGTAGTGAGACCAAGTGAGTGCCAGGTGTTCTTTTTTGTTTGTTTTTTTGTTTTCATTTTTGTTTTTCTTGAGGTAGGGTCTCACTCTAGCCCAGGCTGACCTGGAATTCACTATGTAGTCGCAGGCTGGCCTTGAACTCACAGTGATCCTCCTCCCTCTGCTTCTTGGGAGCTGGGATTAAAGGTGTGCACCACATGGCCAGCTTGTGTGTGTGTGTGTGTGTGGTGCTGGGGATCAAACTCAGGGCGTTATATACACAAGGCAAGCACTCTGCCCACTGAGCTTACCTCCCTAGCTGGAGTGCAAGGGTTTCTAACCACAGGAGCCGATAGGTAGAGTTTAGATAACTGGAGATCTATCTAGGTGTGGATAGGGCTAGACCAGTTGTGGTCATGTTGCCTGTGTGTCTGTGTGGAATATCTGTGACCAGAAGGCTGAGTTCGGTGAGTCACAAGGCTCCTGGCGCTCTGGAGAGCAGTGCCCCCCCCCCTTGCTAGCTGTTCTGTGGTGAAATGGAAAATAGTGTAGGGCTTCCCTGCTGAAGGTTGTTAGAGGTTGACCTTGGTCCAGACCCCATCTACGTGACAGAGATGAGAGCCGGGGGACTTTCTGTTATGTTAAGGGCATGGTTGCCCAGTTGAGGGAGCTTTTGTATGTTGTGGCCTTGTGGCGTGGAGGAGGTAGGGTCAGGAGAGTGGCAGTCCCCACTGGTGCACTGACTCTTCTCCCTCCTTTTCCGGAGCCTTGGCCACTGTCACCTGTCACCTGTTAGTTGGGGGAGCATGTCCCTGAGCACGCCTGCATGGGGGTGAGCTCTTTGTGTCAGGTCATGTCTCCATTTCCACAGGAATCTTGGAGAGGCCTCAGGGTGACAGCCGCGAGTGCTGAGGCTTCTCGGGGCTCAGGAGGGATGTGGAAGCCCTCCCCAAGCTGGGAGTGAAGGAAGGTGGTCCCCAACGGGCCATCTATCTCTTGGCTCCCCTCACAGGCCAGGTCTTCAGGAGCCACAGCTAGGGCATGCTGGGTTGTGCAACCTTGTGGCTGTGGGTTGGTGTGTAAGTGTCAGGACACTGCTGCACCCTGGGTTTCAGGGGACTCAGGTCTGGGCAGATATGTCATAGAAGAGGGTAGTGGAACTGAGTGTGGTGGTGCAGGCCTTTAATTCCAGCACCTGGGAGGCAGAGGTAGGAGGCTTGCAGAGAGTTTGAGGCCACCCTGAGACTACATAGTGAATTCCAGGTCAGCCTGGGCTATAGTGGGACCTTACCAAACACACACACACACACACACACACATAATTTGCTGGGTGTGGTGATGCACTCCTTTAATCCCAGCACTCGGGAGGCAGAGATAGGAGGATCTGCTGTGAGCTCAAGGCCAGCCTGAGACTACGTAGTGAGTTCCATGTCAGCCTGGACAGGAGTGCGACCCTACCTCGAAAAACCAAAAAACAAAAACAGAGGTAGGAGGATCGCTGAGTTCAAGGCCACCCTGAAAGTACATAGTGAATTCCAGGTCAGCCTGAACAAGAATGAAACCCTACCTCGGAAAAAGAGAGAGAGAGGGAGAGAGAGAGAGAGAGTGTGTATGTAGTGGACCATGTCCACATGGTGGGGATGGGCTCAGTGTGAATGTTACCAGAAGTGTGCCACCTCTCCCAGTCCTTCTTGATGCCTGTGTCTGCTTTGTGTGCTTGGCTCTCCCTGTCCTCATGTTTTATGTAGGGTCTCTGCTCTGTGGGGACTGAGCCTTGTAGAGGTAAGGGGGATCCACCTCTGTCCCAGTTCTCCAGTTCCTTTCAAGACCCCTTAACCACCATTTCCTCCCCAGGATTCAGGTGAACGACCTCCTGGTAGAGGTGGACGGAACAAGCCTGGTGGGAGTAACCCAGAGCTTTGCGGCCTCCGTGCTCAGGAACACCAAGGGCCGAGTACGGTGAGAGCCGTGAGTGGGGAAGACGCAGGGCGAGAAGCCACCTGCCCACCTGATCACGTCCCAGAGCTCCACTGGCTCCCTGCCTGAGGGGGTTATTGTGCCCACACCCCTGTCCTAGGCCTGCCTTTCCATCGCTAGCTCTGTGGCCATTACTGGTCACCAAGTCGGACCTCCAGGCCCTGTCCATGCCTCTCCTCGCTGCTCTCTTACTCCGTTCTCCTGCCCTACTCTTCTCACTGGCTCATTCATTGAAGGGCAGGGTGTCGCTCAAATTGGGTTCCTCCCATTGAGAGCTTCATCTTTCCTTCTGGCTAGTCACATGTCATGTTGGAAGACTGCTCCCTGGGCCCTAAAAACTAAGGGGATTGAGTCAAAGCCCAAGCTCATTCCACCTCTAGCAAAACACTTGGGGATCACTCCTGGCTTCTCTCCAAGAGGGGTGCTGTCCCCAGGAAAGGGTGGTGGAGAGAAACAGGATGTGGGTGGCCAGGGGGAGGAGGAGCTGATGCCTGGAAGTTCCACTGTTTCCTTTCCATCCTAATCTCCAATCAACATCGTCCGTCCCCTTCCTGAATCTCAGGGGCTTGTCTGGCTCCCAAGACACACCTCCATGCCCCTCCCCCAGGGGTCATCTTCGCCATCCCCCTGCCTCGTTTTCTGCCCGTCCTTGTGGGAGGAGTCCCTATTCTGGCAGCACCTAAGCTCATGTCCCCTGCAGCTCAACCCAAAGTTTGGCTGACATCCCCTTTGCTAAAACCCACCAGGAGAGTGAGTGGGCCTTGGTGGCTCCTCTGGGAAGGCAGCCCAGTGAAGGCCGCAGCTCCCCATTCATTATTAACACTGCAGCCGGTGCACTGAACCTCTCAGTTCACCTCCCCTGGGGAGGCCTGAGTTTGGAGGAGGGTACACCAGCAGGGAAGGCTGTGGCATTTCCCGTTGAGGACAGGCTGGGATGATGCCCCTGCAGTTTCATGATTGGCCGGGAGCGACCTGGAGAACAGAGCGAAGTGGCCCAGCTAATTCAGCAGACCTTGGAGCAGGAACGATGGCAGCGGGAGATGATGGAGCAGAGATACGCCCAGTATGGGGAAGATGATGAGGAGGTAGGGACTGCTGGTCTGGCTGGCGTCACAATCGCCCTCTGGTGGCTGGATGAGGCAGTGCAGTCATTAGCCTTTACCACTTTCCCTGGTCCGGTAGAAAACCCAAGCCCTAGGGGAGTTGCCAGTGTGAGGGAAAGGCACACCCTTCCCTCTGTCTTCAGAGGGTCTTCCTGGTCCTAGAAGGAAAGCAATTCCCTCAGAATCCCCACTGAGGAAAAGGGGCAGCCCAGACTGTTTCTTCAGGAACTTGGGGACCTGCCCCAGCATGGGTGTCTCCTGGGTCAGCTTTTACTCTGATTTGGGCAGACTGCTGCCTTCTCAGTACTGGCAGCAGGGGTGCTGAGGGAGCTGCAGTGGGTGGGCCCACCTGCCTATCTCCCTTCACAGACAGGAGAATATGCCACTGACGAGGATGAGGAGCTGAGCCCCACATTTCCTGGGGGCGAGATGGCCATTGAAGTGTTCGAGCTGGCAGAGAACGAGGATGCACTGTCCCCTGTGGAAATGGAGCCCGAAAAGCTGGTGCACAAGTTCAAGGAGGTGGGGAGGCGGGACTCGGGCGGTGGGTGAAGGCAGCCCGGGATCTGGCCCCTGGGAGCTGAGTGCCACCCTCTGCCTGCAGCTCCAGATCAAACACGCTGTGACCGAGGCGGAGATCCAGCAGCTGAAGCGGAAGGTAAGGGCCGGTGCGCATGCGTGTGTGAAAAGGGGCTGAGGGCCTGTGGAAGGAAACTTGCCCTGCCCCAGCATCTCCATGCTCACACAGACATGCACAGAGCAGGAGTAAAAGCCCAAGCTTTGGGCTCATCTGTTCCCCCACTTAATCATGTGGTCTCCATCCCCTCATGCATAAGACTGGTATAAGTCCTACCAACTTCATGGAGCCATGTAGGTGAGGGACCCATGAGATGGTGCACAGAAGGTCTCAGCATGGTGCTTGGCAGGTGCTAAATCAAGAGTTGGGGGTGGACTGGGAGATGGCGCAATAAGTAAAGTATTTGCTGCACACAAGTGTGAGAAGTTGAGTTTGTTTGTTTGTTTATGTTTGTTTCTTGAGGTAGGGTCTTGCCCTAGCCCAGGGTGCCCTGGAATTCACTATGGAGTCTCAGGGTGGCCTCAAAGTCACGGCAATCCTCCTACCTCTGCCTCCCTAGTGCTGGGATTAAAGGCGTGCACCTCCACTCCCGGCTAGGAGTTGAGTTTAAATCCCTAACTCCCATATAAAAACTTGATGTAGTAGCACGTGCCTGAGATTCCAGCACTTGGGAGTCAGAGACAGGAGAATCCCCAAGGCTTGCTGGCTAACTGGTCCCCCACATATCCTTTCTGCACAAGCCCAGAGGTAAACACAGACTAGCCAAAAGTGTACACAGTGACAGATCTACTCACAGATTCACACATGAACACACAGACCCACCCTGCCCCTGAGGGCACAGAGACGTAGGGTTCTGACCACTATTGAGGTCACCTGGGCAAGCAACAGATGGCCAGCACGTGCGCGTCACAGACAACTTCCGAGCACGCTGGTGCCGTGCTCTCCACACACCAGCTCCGTCGTGAAGGACTCTCAGTTCCCACGGGGCTCCTAGGGTGGTGGGAAAAATAGGTCTCCAGGGGCCACACAGGTAAGGTACATCTAGGGACATATGGATAGAGGAGGGCAGAAGGCAGGTGGCTGGGGCAGAAGAGGGGTGTCCTGCTGGGCACTTGGTAGGCAGAGGTAGGAGGATCACCATGAGTTCAAGGCCATCCTGAGATTGCATAGTGAATTCCAGGTCAGCTTGAGCTAGAGTGAAACCCTACCTTGAAAAACCAAAAAAAAAAAAAAAGAGAGGGGGGGGGTCCTGTCAGGGAGACATCTTGAGCTTCTGAACTGTTTTTTTGTTGTTGTTTGTTTGTTTTTGATCTTTTGAGGTAGGGTCTCACTCTAGCCCAGGCTGACCTAGTATTCGCTCTGTCACCTCAGGATAGCCTTGAACTCAGGGTGAGCCTCCTACCTCTGCCTCCTGAGTTCTGGGATTAAAGGCGTGCGCCACCACGCCCAGCTGGGCACTGCTTTGAGAGGAGGCCCCCCAGGCTGTGGCAGGTGTTCGTGCCGGGAGAGGTAGACCATGGGAAGGTTAGAGCTGGCATCATGCAGACTCCCTTCCCAATGACTCTCGCCTTGCTCCTATAGATAGCATGGGGCTCTGGCCCTTGGGGGTTTCAGAAGGCCACTGTACTGTCCTAGGAACTGGGAGGGCTCAACAGTGAGTAGGACTTGGAGCTGAGCAAAGTGGTTAGAGGCCTGCGTAAGACCTGCCAGGGTGATCCAGGACTGCCCAGGGTCCATGGCAAGGGTGAGACTGCATTGCTAGAGTCTCGATGACAGCCATGCTCCTGGGTGTGTGCAGGGATGAGGTGAAGGATAAGCCAAAAGGTCTCCTTGAGCACAGAAGCGAGCGGACATTCAGTTGACAGGCATGGACCCGAGAGCCTTGGAGACTTCCAGCTCTGCTCCAGTCAGTGTTGGGCAAAAGAGCCATGAGCTTGGCCTTGCATGGCTTCGAGGGTGCACACCAGTGACTGGTTACCACCTGGCATGGACCTGGATAGGAGAGGACTAGTTACTGAGCCCTGAAGCAGGAAGGACCCCATCTAGCTCCTGTGCTCCTGGCGTCCCCGCAGGAACCTCTGGGAGAGTATGAGAGTCCAAGAGAGGACATTTTCTTTATTTTTTCCCCAAGTAGGGTTTCACTCTAGCCCAGGCTGACCTGGAATTCACTATGAAGTCTCAGGGTGGCCTTGAACTCATGGCAATCCTCTTCTTTCTGCTTCCCAAGTGCTGGAATTAAAGGTGTATGCCACCACGCCTGGCCGGATATTTTATTTTTATTTATTTATTTGAGGGATAGAGAAAGATAGAGGGAGAGGCAGAGAATGGGCACACCAAGACCCCCAGATGCATGTGCCACCTTGTGCATCTGGCTTTCTTGGGTTCTGGAGAATCAAACCTGGGTCCTTTGGCTTTGCAGGCCACTGAGCTATCTCTCCAGCCCTCAAAGGAGGATAAATGAGGTGTTCCCAGCAAAAGGACTAGCACCTGCACAGGCCTTGTGACAGGTCAGGGTCTGCCTGGGTCCAGATGGCACAGGAAGGCCTGTGTATCAGCACAGGGAACAAGAGGCGCTTGAACCAAACAAGATGTCAGGGTAGGCAGGGCCTTGAGACTTAGTACTGGGGGAGCTTTGAGATGGTGGTGCCTTCCAACAGGCTGGCATGTCAGGAAAGCAGGTTTTGATTGGTATGGGGTCCTGTCTGGAGCATGCTGCCACGGCGCTGGGAAGTGGGCTAGAAGTTAGTTAGGTGTGAGACTGGTTGGAGCTTGGGCTGTAGGGCTGTCTGCACTGAAGTGGTTCAGGTGGTTAGGTGAGGCTCTGGGAGTTATGTGGAAAGAACTAAGGATGCTGACCAAGCTATTGGAGTTAGAGGTCTACCTGGGAGCTAGAGAAAGAGCCATATTGTTGAGGAAGCAGGAACTGGTCAGCAGGCCAGGGCTGCCGAGAGGAGAGCCATGGTGACGGTCAGCTGCCCAGCTACTCCTTCACCTCTACCATCTCACTAGCTCTTTATGTGTGTGTGTGTGTGTGTGTGTGAGGGGGTGATTTTCAAGGTAGGGTCTCGCTGTAGCCCAGGCTGACCTGGAATTCACTGTGTAGTCTCAGGGTGGCCTCGAGCTCACGGCGATCCTCCTACCTCTGCCTGCCAAGTGCTGGGATTAAAGGCAGGTGCCACAACCCCCAGCTCACTAACTCTTGAGAACCTGGGCCACAGGTGTCACTCCCACCTTCTGGTGAGAGACTCCTGGAGGCCTCCTGTCTCCCTGGAAGTGTACTGCAGTGACAGGGACCTTGGCCAGGAGCTCTTGAGGTCAGCCCCATAGAGTCGGTAGTTGCAGAGCAGCGGGCTTCACATGTCCAGTAATCCTCTGGTGCTAGGAGGGAGTACCTTGGGCCTCTCTCTGGCCCCCTCCAACCCAGGGCCACTCTTTTTCTCTCAGCTTCAGAGCCTGGAGCAGGAGAAGGGGCGCTGGCGAGTCGAGAAGGCCCAACTGGAGCAGAGTGTGGAGGAGAACAAAGAGCGCATGGAGAAGCTGGAGGGCTACTGGGGGGAGGCGCAGAGTCTGTGCCAGGCTGTGGATGAGCACCTTCGGGAGACCCAGGCCCAGTACCAGGCGCTGGAGCGCAAGTACAGCAAGGCCAAGCGCCTCATCAAGGACTACCAGCAGAAGTACATGGCAGGGTTTGGGGGGTTGTCACATGTCCCCCCCCCCCCGCTTCTCCCCCAGCTGATTAGGGAAACATAAAGTAGAGGTTGGAGGGTCCCTTGATAAGGTTCCTGGGCTGAGAAGGTTGGACACCAGAGCCAGCATAGGGGCAGGCCTCAGAGCCCTTGGGAAATGTTGCCTCTCCCTGGACCAAAGCCACACCACACCCTTACCACTGCCTGTCCCTTGCCTGACTCCAGGGAGATCGAGTTCCTGAAAAAGGAGACTGCCCAGCGTCGGGTCCTGGAAGAGTCAGAGCTGGCAAGAAAGGAGGAAATGGACAAACTTCTGGACAAGGTATGCCTCTGGGTGCCCTGGGGTTAGAGCTCTGTAGAGGGAATAGCATGGAAGTCTGCATCTAGCCCCCATCCTGTGGATCCTGGGTAGCGGGGAGGTGGCCTTTGCTGGTTGGAGCTCAGGATCACCAGTGGCGGGATCCATGCCCAGTGACTAGCTAGGCCTGATAAACCCATCACCCACTTTGTTTTCCAGATCTCAGAACTGGAAGGAAACCTGCAAACACTGAGGAATTCCAATTCTACTTAATGGGAGTCACTCTTTGACTGGACAATAATAATCCCCTCCCATTATCCTCACCCTTGACCCCTATCCCCAGTACCCCACCCCATCCCTAGCAGCCTGGGGACAGGTGCCCCGACTTCTCCTACCCCTCTGTCCCACTTCCCCCAGCTTCAGGGACCAGAGGGCCCATATCATAGGTCCCCTTAAGGTGTGGCCCAGGCAGACAGTGGTGGCTGGAACGGAAGCCTCCTTGCTTGGTGGGGCTGAGGCACAGAGGCCAAGGGGAACTAAGAGCTGGCCTGGGTGGTGAATGGACACAAGGATCCACCGACCAAACTGCCAGATGTTACAACCTCCAGCCTTTGTCTCTGGACCAGAGTGGGGCTGGGGCTCTCCAGGGTCTCACCACCTGGAGGCTTCTCCCTGTCCATGGGGCTTCACATGGGCCGTGGGGTTCCATGGGACCCCCTAGCCTCTTGACTTGAGATTCTACCTTCTTGGCCCTTTCCTCTCTCCTCTCATTGTGCTGTCTGTTGCATTCTGACCTTCTGCTTGGGCTAAGTTAGGGGTGGGTTGCCTCAACACCTCCCACCCCTGCTTCCCATCCTGGGAGGGATAGAACCCACCCTTGAGCCTGGAGGCTGTACCTGGCCCTGTACTGATTTCTCAAGTATCCAGGAAAAGGGGAGTGCAAGTAGAAAAAAGGGAGAGTCTAGGACACCTGGTCCCCAGCTCCCCCTTTCCTGGAAAGGGTACCAGCCCTCCTCAGTTCTCCTTGTGCCTCCCCTCCCGCCCAGGTGCCAAATAGCCATAGCCTCCTCCTGGAACTGTCCAGCTGCTTTGGGGTTTGGGGTTTCCTTGGTCAAGCCTGGGACTGACAGGGGCGAGGGAGGTCAGTTTAGGCAGTGGCCTGCAGAGCAAGGCACCCCTGGACGCCTTGTACTAACATGACAAGAGACTCCGATCTCTTCTCCCCTACCCCCAATGTTTGACTGGAGGGAAAAAAATGTTACTATTCATGTTTTTTGGAGACCGGGGCTGTGTGCTGAGAGCCCACTTTCTAAATGAAACTGACTCATTTCCCCACTTTAACCCCAAATTGGGGCTTGGACCAAGGGAGGTGAGACCCCCTCAGGTCCCCTCCCCTTTCAAAATCCATCTCATTTTGCCTCCTCTTCATGCCCTGTCCTAAGCTTGGATTTTTGTTCATTTTTTAAAAACCAATCCATCCGTTTTGGCTTTTCCTTGTCCCCTGTAAATAGACCATACCATCGATCAGTATTTCTGGCCCTTTCCTTCCGCTCCCAGATGTGCCCCTCCTCCCCACTCCCTAAGAGCTGGCTGTCACAGCGCCCGGCCCAGCGCTCCGCCGCGGCAGATGGGGGGCGGGGCCACGGGCGCTTCCGGTCTTCGCCGCCGGCGCCCCTGTCCCGCCCTTGGAGGACCCCGTCTCTGTATATAATATATATATGTATGTATTGTTCCCGGTTTTGTACGGACCATGCCCTCTGTCAGGTCGTCCCCATAAATGCAGCCCCTAGAGCCTCGCTGCCTGGTTTCTTGGTGCGCTGGCGGTGGGAGGGTTTCTCATGGTATCCCGAAGATCTCAAGTTCTCTCGCCCGGGCCGCAGCGAACTGCTCCCACCTCCATTCCCGGCTTTGGGGGTTTCTAGACAGTTCCGTTCGTCGAGTTCCTTTCATTTCTAGAGGCAGTCAGAGGATGGACTGGATATGACAAGGCCAAGTTCTTTGAGAACTGAACTGAGTGGAGACCGCGGAGAGGCCTTGTATGAGGTACCAGGAGGACCAGAGCTTTCCTGGGGATCTGTCAGGGTATTGACCCCAGGAGCCAACTGAATGCTGTTTAGCTCTCCGGAGAGGTGGCAGATACTCCTTGTCCCCTGCTCTGACCAGCTCCCACACTGAAAGGTGTGGGAGTCACATGCCAGAGTTGCAGGGACAAGCTTGTGAGGTCAGCGGGAGGATACAGTTCCAGCAGGCTTTCCTTGGCCCTGTGATGAAAGGCAAATCCTGTGTTCCTGATGCTTGGCCTCAAAGGTATTCTCACAGCACTTGAGAGACAGAGGTAGGAGGGTCAAAAAGTTCGAGACCATCCTGAGACTACAGAGTGAGTGAGTTCCAGGTCAGCCTGGGCTAAAGCGAGACCCTACCTCAGAAAACCAAAAGAAAAAGTGAAAATCACAACCTCAGGGCCCTCAGTCACTGTTAGGCAACACCCGAGCTGAGTGATCTCATAAGAACTCTTGTGACAGCTCCCAAGGTAGCCAATTCCCTGGGTGGCTCTGGCACGCAGCTCTCAATCACAACAAACCCAATTCTGGCTCCCATGACTCTTGTCAACACTCCTGGTTCTATACTTCTGGGGCCCTGTAAGACCTGTCCAACCCTGCTCCCCATAGGAGAGTCCACTGGAAACGTGATGGTAAATATCTCAGAGCATTTCCAAGCAGGCCATCCCTGGGAATGCTGGGAACAGATCCAGGTGGCTGAATCTTGTGCTTCGCGGCCACCAAGCATGGGGTCTCAAGTCATGCTGGACTTACAAGTCCCCGGACCACAAAGTCACTGAGTGCCTGCTGCCAAAATTGACATGGCTGGGTCTTGCCTGGGTGGGAAGGTAGATAGATGTGGTGGTTATAATGAGGGCGTCTGCTAGTCTGATGGGCTGAGCACCTAGAGGAGAGGCCTGCATCACCCTGTCCTATTTTTGGAACTCTGTAGCCCCAGGCTGGCTTTGAACTCAGTGATCCTCCCACCTCAGGCTCCAGAGTGTTGAGATTAAAGGCATGTACCATCGTGCCCTGCAAGGGATGCCTTTTACATAGATGTTCCAAAGGGTGGGCCAAGTAGCTCTTCATGTTTAAGCCTAAGTGTGTTGTGTGTGGCTTTTCCGAAGCCTGAGATGTGACATGCCCATGAAGTATATCCACGTAAGAAGCCGAGTCAAATGGCTGTGGGCAGGATGTGTGTGAGGCTTGTTGCCTTAGCTCCACCATCCCACCTCACCTGTTATCTTGCCACCTACCCAGTTATAGGAGTTTGAGCAGGTCTACTACAAACCCAGCTTGTGGCAGGGGATGGGAACCAGATAGAGCAATTGAAATCAGATACAGCAATTACTTCCCAGCCTCCAGCTTGGGCCTAAGTCGGTCAGGGGTCTTCCCAGGTCCCATGGCCTAGCTGGTATCCTCCGATGTTGGTCTTACATCCCACCATTCCCAACTACTAGGGGCTTTCTGATCAATCTACCCCCATCGCCTGACCCAGATGCCGGCAAAGCACATCCTCTCCGAAACCCTCAGACATGAAGAGATAAGCTCAGTGGTGAAAGACTTGCCTCAAATGCACAAGTCCCTGGGCTCTGTCCCAGAAGTGAAAAACAAAAGAATTTCCCATAAAGACCCTGGCTGTCACCAGAGACATCACCTCTTCCCCATGTTTGTAGTCTCATCAATACTCCATGGCTGCCAGCAGACTCTGTAAACACCCAAAGTTCTCCCTCCACAGGTCTAGGAGGCCCTGCTCCTCAAAAGGTTATTCATCCTGTCTTTACCCACAGTCCTAGGATCACCGGGCTCTATGTGCTGCTGCCCACAGGCAGCTCAAGTGGGGGGGGGGAGTGGGTGCGCCATCAGGAACACTCTTCCTCCACACCCCACCCCTTCCCTAAGCACTGGGCCTTCTCCAGCTGTCACTCCTGAACAAATCACTTTCTAAGACTGGTGTCTGCCAGGTAGAGAGGAGTAGAAACTCCTGGCTCAGGAGTTTATTGTGAGGATGACATTAAGTAATCTGAGAAGTGCCCATCATACCCCAAGCCCTGCTGCTTCCTAGCTAGCTGGTGATGACATTATCGCCCTGGCTAGCATGCCACCACGTCTGATTCACCAGGTCCAAGTCTGAGCTCATCCATGCCCTACTTCTAGAGCTCCCGATTCTCCAGAGAAGAGCCACAGCCATCCTAAACCCTCCTCCTGCTCCGTGCTTTGTCCCGCCAGCCCCAAATCCTGTCAGTGTCTTTACCCCTACATCGTGAATAGCTCTTTGCTTGATCTTTAATCTTTCTGCCCACTGCTGTCCTATTTCAACAGCCTCTGGAGGCGGTACAGCCTTCAGGCCGGTCTGCTGCAGTCTCTACTGCCCCTCCATGGGGTCCTCCAATGGTTCTTCCCCAAATGCAGATCGGAGTCCCTCTGTCCTTTTTTTGGTTTTTCAAGGTAGGGTTTCACTCTAGTCCAGGCTGACCTAGAATTCATTATGGAGTCTCAGGGTGGCCTCGAACTCACGGCGATCTTCCTACCTCTGCCTCCCAAGGGCTGGGATTAAAGGCATGCACCACCACGCCCGCCTTTAACTTATTTAAAAAAAAATAATAATAAAACTTATTTTCTTTTCTTGGCTGGTGGAATGAGTGCAAACCTCTCCAGTTTCAGTTCTTCCCTCCTGCTTGTCCACGCATGCATGCCCGGGTACATCCCTGCTCCTATCCAAGCAGCCACACATCACCTGCTCTAGGAGCCCTGCCTGACCCTGCTCAGCCCCATTAGGCTCCCTCTCCAGGTCTGGAAGAGTCTCCCCACGCTGCTCCCCCTGGACTGCCCCAGGCCCCGGCGGTTCTGTTCACCGAGGGGGGAGTGTTGGGGGGGGGCGGTGGACTGGCTGCTCGTTGGATGTCCGTTGACTGACGAATGGGTGGATGGGAGAACGAGGAACCCTCACAGACCCCGAGGGGAGGCGTGAGTCTCCCCCACTCCCGCCCCGCCAGCTCCACGCGCGCAGACTCCCGTGCAGAGAAGTAGCGACGACGAGGATCCCCAGCCCGGCCGCCTCCTCCTCCTCCTCCCCTCGGTCCTCCCGCCCTCCCCCTCTTCCCTCCCTCCCTCCCGCTCTTTGTCTCCGGGGCGCCCGGCCTCCCCGCCACGCGCCCCCCGCAACGCCCCTGCCCCGGCGACCCCCGCGGACCTGCGCGCAGCGCCGCGGCAGAGACTCGGCCCGGTGGCCCGCGACCCTGCGCCTGGCGGGGGCGGGGCGGGAGGTGGCGCTCTCTCTCTTACACACGCACGCACACACACACGCACACACACTCATACTCGCACGCACGCACACCCCGAGCATCCTCCCGTCAGGTCTCCGGGTCCAGCCCCGCCCGCCCGCGCCTCCTGCTTCCCGCAAACCTTCTTCCCCCACCCGGCATCCCTACCCCACACACCCGCGCTTGGCAGCCCCTCGGGCTCCGGGACCCTCCCACCCCACTCCAGGATGGAGCGACTCCAGCCAGCCCGGAGCCCCCCGCGGCCGGGGTGACGGTTCCCCGCCCCTCTCTCGCCGCCGGCCCCCCACCCCCGCCCCGCGCCTCGAGCACCATGGGCCTGAGGGGATCTCGGGGCGCTGGACGCTGACGATGACCAATGCTGGAGGTGAGGGGCTGGGCCACCAGGGGTGGACGGGGAAAGCAGCCGGGGGCTACTACTCTGCTTGCAGTGGGACCCCCTCCCCTTGCCCCCCCGAGTGGTGTGGGATGGAGCCAAGCCCATAAGGGCTTTCTTCCCCTATCCCTAGGGGGACCACACAGGGCTTGGGTTAGCGTCAGGGGAGAGGGCAGACACAGGATTTGTGTCCCTAATCCCCTCCCTCCCTCCTGGCGAAATTAATAATTTTTTTAAAAAAATAAAACCTAGTGTGGGGGAGGGGAGAGGGCTTAACTCCTTCCTACCCAGGCAGTCGGACTGGTGGGTTTGGAGAAGCTGGACACCCACTGTGATTGGGGTGAGCAGCCTATTTCCCCGCATCCCATCTCCCCCAGCGCTTGGAGGCAGCTGCCCCAAGCTTGGAGAGGTGGGCACTGGTGGGGAGGGGCACGGCCTGGCTGGGCTCCACAACTGCCTCCCTGAGGCCAGCCTGGCCATCTATGGCTTTCTCCCCTTGCCAGCTAGTCTACTCTCTGCTCCTCTTGAACCGCTTTCTTCCTGCCTGGGACTGGGTTCTCTCTCTTCTGCACCCCACCCGGGGGCCACAAAGTCGCCCCTGCGATTTCCTAGGCTCTGCCGTTTCTTCTCAGCTTTCTGTAGCCGCTGCCAATTTCTCCCTCTGTAGGTAGGTCGGCTTGCTCCTACTCCAGCTCCGTCAGGCTGCACACCTTTTGTTTCCCTCTCTCCTTCTCCTGGGCTCCAAGTGACTTGGCACTCACTCTGCAGCCTCTCGGAGAAGGGGTCAGAGGTCACCAATGGTCATCAATGCCCTTCGGGGAATTGGTAGCTGTAAGGGAAGGGAGTGGCCTGGTCATCAGTGAGCCCAGAGAGTGTGCAGGGGAAGAGATTCATTTTCATCCTTGTGGATGGAGTTACCTGGCTGAACATCTCTCACTGAGTGTGTGGAGGGGTGGAGTTGGGCACCCAGTTTTCCAAGGCTCAGGCTTTGGAAGCAGCAAGTTGGTGACAGGGCTCTAAAGACCTCCTGGATACCGTGCTTCTTTAGGGTTCCCCATGAGACAGTGCACCACACAACCGGCTGTCCAAGGGAAGGCAGTTTGTGCTGAATCAAGATGAGCTGCGAGTTGGAACCCAAGGGTGACTTTATACATAGCAGGGCCTTACCCTTGGCCTGGGTCCTTGGATCGAGAACATCGTGGCTATTCTGCTGAGAGGTGGCTGCTACTGTAAGAGGGTCAGGGTCCCCAGCCAGATGGGGCAATATGTGACCCATCTGAGGTGGGGAGATAAGACGCAGGGAATCAATGAAGCGCGAAAAGATCTCCATTTCCCAGGGGTTGGAGCAGTGGGTTTGGAAATTGTATGAACAAACGACAGAGCCACCTAGGACAGGTCTCTGGAGGAGGGGCAGCTGGATTAGATAAGGTGTTTTGTGTTTTTTTTTTTTTTTCTTTTTTGATCCAATGAGGGACATGGTTCATGCTGAGGGCCAGCTTTCCATCCCATCTAGCCCCTCAGGCCAGGAAGGAACATTCTAGATCTTGGCTACTAGTCCCAGAGTTTAAGAATAGCATGAGGGTCCTTGGAGAGTTGCCCCTGACCCTCCCACACCTAATTTCTTGACTCAGCTCTGGGCATCCCTGAAGCCTAGGATAGAGATGGTTTGAATGTTTCCCCTAATTCCTAGCAAGTGTGGATCCGTTCCCTTCCCTCTACCCCACCCCTCCCCCAGCAGCACCCTTTTCTCATGAGCATCCCGAGATCAGCAGGTTATACTTTCAGGCAAGCACCTTAACCACTGGGCAATCTCTCCAGCCCAGGTTATACTTTCAGAATAGAGAGGCAGGAGACTGGGGGCTTCCGTCTCTTAGTTTCTGCTTCTCAGTTTTCACCAATGTACAGTGGGGTCACTCAGAACATGAGCCTGGCAGCTCACAGGAGTCGGATGTCTATATAGTGACAGAAAAGGAGATGGAAGGGACACCGTCTGCCTGCCCTGCACCTGTCAAGTGTGTGGTCTAGCCTAGTGGTCTGACCTTCTCCTGCGCACCTGAGTGTCAGAAGTAACTAGAGATCATGTCTCAGCCATTTGGTGTCTCTCTGCCCTAGGCCGTCAGTGATTTTCTCACCCATATTCTCTACTTTGCCGCATCTATCCTACCTCCCTACCTGAACACCCTTCCTGCTTCCCACCAAAACACTCAAACACCACCACCACCCTGCCCATGCGCACACTTTCCCAGAACATTGTGGATGTTTCAGAATTGGCTGTCCACTGCTCTGTTGTGAGAACTCCTTATGCACTCCTGCATCTGTCAGTCTGTCAAGAACTGTGAGAACTGTCATTTTGTCTAGAACAGCGGCCCTGCTGGTGGTGCCAGCTTCCTGAACAGTTCAGAAGGACAGGTGGTTCAGAACAGTTCTGAAGGACCCCAGTGATGGGGGATGGGGAAGCCAAATTGGATGAGAGATGGAGAAGTGCAAGCTACAAAGATAGCTGCAGGGGTGGACTGCAGTAGATGCTGGATGGGTTTGGTGGTCATTGGGTGGATGCAGAGATAGATGGCAAGCAGTTAGAAGTACCTTATGCATCTGGCTTACGTGGGTCCTGGGGAATCGAACCTGGGCCCTTTGGCTTTGCTGGCAAGCATCTTAACTTCTAAGCCATCTCTCCAGACCATCTCTTGGCTTTTTAATCTGTACTCCCCATTAACTGCTGTATGATCTTGGCCCAGCTACTCTCTCCTCTGATTTGTTTGTTTGTTTGTTTGTTTTTGTTTTTCAAGGTAAGGTCTCATTCTAGCCCAGTCTGACCTGGAATTCACTCTGTAGTCTCAGGGTGGCCTCAAACATTCAGTGATCCTCCTACCTCTGCTTCCAGCGTGCTGGGATTAAAGGCGTGTGCCACCACGCCCGGCTTCCTCTGATTTAAAAAAAAATGTATTACTATTGACAACTTCCATAATTATAGACAATAAACCATGGTAATTCCCTCCTCCCCACTTTCCCTACACAGCTCCACTCTCCATCATATCCCCTCCCCCTCTCAATCAGTTTCTTTTATTTTAATGCTATCATCTTTTCCTCCTATTATACTGGTCTCATGTAGGTAGTGCCAGGCACTGCGAGGTCATGGATATCCAGGCCATTTTGTGTCTGGAAGAGTGCATTGTAACGAGTCCTATCCTTCCTTTGGCTCTTACATTCTTCCTGCCACCTCTTCCGCAATTGATTTTTTTTTTTTTTGTTTAAAGTAAGAAAAGGGGCTGCGGAAGTGACTTAGTTGTTAAAGACATTTGCTTGCAAAACCTGCCAGCCCAAATTCAATTTCCCAGTACATACATAAAGCCAGATGCACAAAGTGGCGCATGTATTTGGAGTTTGTTTGCAGTGGCAGGAGGCCCTGGTGTACCCATTCTCTCCCTGTCACTCTCTCCCTCTTTTTCTTTCTTTTTCTTTCTTTCTTTTTTTTTTTTTTTTTTTGGTTTTTCGAAGTAGGGTCTCACTCTGGTCCAGGCTGACGTGGAATTAACTCTGTAGTCTCAGGGTGGCCTTGAACTCATGGCGATCCTCCTACCTCTGCCTCCCGAGTGCTGGGATTAAAGGCGTGCACCACCACGCCCGGCATCTCTCCCTCTTTTTCAATTAATTAATTAAAAAAATAAAGTGAGGGCTGGAGAGATGGCTTAGCGGTTAAGCACTTGCCTGTGAAGCCTAAGGACCCCGGTTCGAGTCTCGTTTCCTCAGGTCCCACGTTAGCCAGATGCACAAGGGTGCGCACACATCTGGAGTTCGTTTGCAGAGGCTGGAAGCCCTGGCGTGCCCATTCTCTCTCTCTCCCTCTCTATCTTTCTCTCTGTGTCTGTCACTTTCAAATAAATAAATTTAAAATAAATAAAAAATAAAAAGCACAAGAGAGCTTAAAGCTCTGCAGTTCTGCTTCTATTTAAAAAAATAAATAAATAAAGTGAGCCACGCATGGTGACACATGCCTTTAATCCCAGCGCTCAGGAGGCAGAGGTAGGAGTATCACTATGAGTTTGAGGCCATCCTGAGACTACACAGTGAATTCTAAGTTAGCCTGGGCTAGAGCAAGACCTTACCTCAAAAAACCAAAAATAAATAAAGTGAGAGGATTGGATTTAATAACTTCCGTGTCTTCTTTTTGGGGGTGCTAATGATGTGAAGGCCCAACACAGTGTAGGGACCCACGTGATGAGTCCGGGGATGGCTCTGTCCTTGTCCTCCTGCTGGTGCCCCCTGCCCCAACACCTACAGTCTAGAGGAAGACTCACACGGCTTTACTTCTAGGGGGTGAAAGGGAAGGTTTTGAGGGAACGTTGGGGTCAGTGGGCTAGGAGCAGGAACCACTGGCTTCCTTACTGCCTTAATCAACTTGAACCACTTAACCGGGGTCATTTTCTTTCTCTCTCCTTGCCCCCCAGCTCTCTTGAGTCATGGCTTCTTCAAAGTTCCGAGAACCCACAGATGAGGTTTTTGGTAAGTTCTGTGTGACTGTATGTCTAGCAACAGATGAAGCCGTGGCACACTGCCTTCACGTCCACTGGGCATGTGCATGTGGAAGGGCAGATGGACACTGGGCATTTCAATGCGTTAGTGTGTTTGTGCTAAGTGTCCTTGCTTATTAAGTGCTTATTTTGTGCTAGGTACATGCAGTGCATCATTTAATTCTCACAGCAATACTAATTGTACAAAGAGTATAGAGTATCGAATGCTGGAATGACTTGCTTTAAAGAACACTTGGCACATTAGTGACATCTGAGACTAAAACCCCAGAGTGTCTGGTTCCCCGCTTCTAGTCACTGGGTTGTACTCCTGTATACTCCATCCCAGATAACACACATTCTCTCCAAGCCACACACGTAAGTGCATGGTACCTCATATACGTGGCTATGCACACACATAGCTTCAGTACCCCTGTGTGCCTATGCCTCAGCATCCACTGGCGTGCATGGACACACTAAATTTTGGAGAGACCAGGACAGAGTTCCCAGCATGCTCTGGGGTGGAAATCTGTTCCCCAACTGGGTGGAGGAAGGAAGGACACCCATATGCAGCCCAGAGGGGCATCCAATTGTGGAATGCCACAGGTCCCAGCTTCTCCCCATTCTCCTCTCTTCCCCTCTGCCACTGGCCCTGGCCCTGGCAGGACTGCTGCCCCCCCCCATCACCCCCACTCCAGGCCTCTAGGATTCCCCTGGGTCTCTGTTTCTGAGTCTCTCTGGCTCCACACAGGCCCAGCCTCACCTCAGAGGTGGGCTCCCCTTCCAGGACTCATCTGGCTCTACTGCTTCTGGCCAGTCCCCTTCCCTTTTCCCTCCTCTCTGCTGAGGTAGCTGGACTCTGCCTGGCCTGCTTTCTGATGTGAGAGGCAATTAAATATTCATCACTCCCACTACCCAGGGCCCAGAGGGAAAGGCTGGGAAGAGGGAGAGATGGAGAAAAGGGTTTCAAGGGGGCCAAGGTGCTCAGGCAAGATTAGCTCTACCTTTCCTCACCACCACCACCACCCCCTCCAGTGGCCCTTTGTTCTCCAGAATGGAGGTGGTGCTCATGTGGGCTCGTGGACCCTGAGAAGCACGGGGCCCATCACCTTGTGTGTTTGTAGTAAGCGTCCTTATCTTCCTTGTGAGGATCTTATGCTAGTACACACAGGGCATCACTTAATTCCCACAGCAATACTAAGGGTGCCAAGTGTGTAGGGTACAGAATGCTGGAACGACTTGCTTTAAAGAGATCTGGCATGTTAGCTTCTCCCTGCCTTCCCCCATCTCTCTCTCTGCGCTCAGCGCTGGTGGCTGGGCGCCAGGAGACCTATGTACACCTTTACTCCCTTGCACCCCTGGCCAAACCTCCCTTGAGGTCAGTTTGTCCACCCCAGAAAACGAGGGCTTGGGTTTCACTGTTGCCTTATTTGTGCTTTAGAAAGAATGCAGTGTATCCATCTGGTGGTTCCAAGCAAGCCAGGCTGCCTGTCTTCAACCCTGACCAGCTCTTGCCAGCTCTATGCCCTCAGGCAGATTAAAGCTGCCCCAGGGATCCTGAGTCCTTTTCTCCCTGGCTGTGGGAGGTTCCCTGAGCCTGTCATTGTGAAGTACTTAGAGCAAGGCTAGCGCAGCAACGTTCCAAAGTGTGAGCTATTCCACTGTAACACAGGGCTCAGGGCAACCCCACTGCCAGCTGCTGCCACGGGTGCCTGGTCTTCACCAGAAGCGAAGTCACTGTAGATCCAAGGGAACAGTCCTGGAAGTAACTGTCCCCTCCCAGCCCCCTTTCCACTCCCCTGGACACATGCCACAGTCACTGAGTCTGCCTCTCCCTTCAATAGACCAGTCCCAGCTCCTTTGGGTGGCCCTCGCTCCCCCTGGCTACTCCTCCACACTCCAAGCCCAAGGCTACACACTTCTCGCTCCTTGGAAACTCCAGACCTAATCGAAAGCAAGAGTCTCCAGTGGCTCCTTGTCTCTTCATCTATGCAGCAGAGTTCCTAGTGTGTGTCTGCTCTGTTCCAGGCTTTGGGCAATGGCATTGAACTAGCCAGTCTCTGCCTCCACACAGATAAACATGAGCTTGTCGATGGGAACGGCGCTTGGCATAGGATCAAAATGGACAAGGGCTAGCGGGGAGCTCAAGGGTAGAGTGAGCTCCCTAGCATTCGTAAGGCCAAGCACCCTCCCCCCTAAAAACGGGAGGAATGCAATGGAATCATGCTTATAGGTGACCCTCAGCGGGGGAGTGGGGCTTCGCTTAACTCCCATGGAGCACCTGCTGCCTGCAAGGTGTCCACCAGACGACCGGGATGCACAGTGGCTAGGGAAGGGCTTCCCCTCCTCCGCTGTGGCGGGGCCAACCTCATCACGTGCCCGGCCTGAAGAGGTGGGGGGCACAGATGATGTACTGAGTGGCCCAAGGTGCAGAGCTGCCTGAGCGCAGGGGTTAAGGTGGGGGTAGACACAGGCACGTATATGAGATTGGGGGAAGCAGTCAGTTCTGCTCCCACCATCAGCCATCAGTGAATGCTGTCGGCCTAAGTGCCAGGACTTGGGACAAAGCACTTTGTATGGAGCATCCCTTTTACTGCTCGCTAGAACGTTCTAAGGGAGATACTGCTAGTTGAATTCTACTTTTTTTTTTTTTTTTGAGGCAAGCCCAACAGACTGACCTTTTTATTTTTCTTTTTATTTTTTTTATGTGAAGGAGAGAGAGAGAGAGAGAAAGAAAGAGAATTGGCATGCCACGGTGTACAGCCACTGCAATTGAACTCCAGATGTGTGTGCCCCTTTGTGTGCATGTGTGATTTTGCACACTTGTGTCACTGTGTATCTGGCTTACGTGGGACCTGGAGAGTTGATCCTGAGTCCTTAGGCTTCACAGGCAAGCGCCTTAACCGCTAAGCCATCTCTCCAGCCCTGGACTCCACTTTGATAGATAAGGATGCCAAAGATTAAATGTAGGTGAGTTGTCCAGAGTCACCTGGCAGTGAGTGACCGGGACCATCTGGCATAGGAGAGGTCTGGGAAACACAGAAGGGTGGGCTGGGTCCCCTCAGGCCTCCACTGACAGGCTGAGAAGGTGGACTTTATGGGTTGGCTTTGGGATCCCTCCCTCCAGGCTTTCAAAAGCAGGAGAGTAGAGGATGTGTTCAGAAATGCTCTTTAGACAGTTCCCTCTAGAGCTGGAGAGATGGCTTAGCGGTTAAGTGCTTGCCTGTGAAGCCTAAGAACCCCCGTTCGAGGCTCGATTCCCCAGGACCCACGTTAGCCAGATGCACAAGGGGGCGCACCCGTCTGGAGTTCGTTTGCAGTGGCTGGAGGCCCTGGCATGCCCATTTTCTCTCTCTCTATCTGCCTCCTTCTCTCTCTGTGTCTGTCACTTTCAAATAAATAAATAAATAAAAATAAACAAAAAGAAAAGAAAGTTCCTTCTAGCTGGGCATGGTGGCGCACGCCTTTAATCCCAGCACTTGGAACTTGGATCGCTGAGAATTTGAGGCTACCCTGAGACTTCATAGTGAATTCCAGGTCAGCCTGGATTATAGAGTGAGACCCTACCTCGAAAAGCCAAAAAGAAAAAGAAAGTTTCCTCTAGCCTCTGGAAGGTGTGGAGAGGGATGGACAGACAGGCAGAGGCAGAAGCCATACCTGCAGGGACTTGACTGGTGGGTGATGGCCAGCGCTGAGGCAGTTAGGTCTGAGGGAGAGGCTGGGTTCCACATGGGTGAGGGGGGCGCCTCACAAGGGAAGTTCATTCTTTCTTCAGAAAGGTTTTTACTGGGCAGCTACTATGCACGAGGCAGCCCAATGCCTGTGGTAGAACAGTAGACAAAGCAGAGAAACACTGTGCATAGGAAGACGACATTCTAATGATGAGAGAGCGAATAAACACGTCGGGCCGAGGAGACAGAAGGCTCAGTGATACAGTGCTCGCCACACACGCCTGAGTGATCTGGGATGCCCAGGTCTCACATAAAAGCCAGAAGCTGGCCTGGAGAAATGGCTTACTGTTTAAGGCACTCGCCTGCAAAGCCTAAGGGCCCATGTTCAACCCTTCAGATCCCATGTAAGCCAGATGCACAAAGGTGAGGCAAGCGCAAGGCCTCACATGCCCACTGGGTGACACAAGCATCTGGAGTTCAATTGCAGTGGCTGAGGCCCTGGCATGCCAATCATCCCTCTCTCTCTTTCTCTCTAAAATAAATAATAAAAGAAAAAGGCCAATCCTGAAATACTTCAGTAAGATGGGAAGCAGATGACAGGACGCCCTAGAAGCTTGAGAACCAACTGGCCCATAGTGCAAATAGTAAGCGAGAAACCCTGCCTCAAATGAGGTGGGAGGTGAGAACTCACACCCACGTTGTCCTCTGACCTCTTCCCACATGTGCACTTTGGCACACATGTGCCTGCATACGTGTGCACGTGCACACACACATAAAATAAATACATACTTTTTAAAATTTTTGTTTATCTTTATTTATTTATTTGAGAGCAACAGACAAGACAGAGAGAGCAAGAGGCAGAGAGAGAGAGAGAATGGGCGCGCCAGGGCCTCCAGCCACTGAAAATGAACTCCAGATGCGTGCACCCCCTTGTGCATCTGGCTAACGTGGGTCCTGGGGAATCGAGCCTCGAACCGGGGTCCTTAGGCTTCATAGGCAAGTGCTTAACCACTAAGCCATCTATCCACCCCATACTTTTTTTTTTTTTTTTTTAAGAGTAAGTGCTGGGTGTGGTGGTGGTGGTGGTACATGCCTTTACTCCCAGAACCTGGGAGCCAGGGGAAGAGGATCATGAGTTTGAGGCCACCCTAAGACTACAAAGTGAACTCCAGGTTAGCCAGGGCTACAGCAAGACCCTACCTTGAAAAACAAAAACAAACAAACAAAAAGCAAGTAAATGGGATGCAAAGGCATGATAAGTGATATAGGGAAAAACAGGAGTGGGGTCTTGCAGTGCTATCCTGGTGGTGGTGGGTGTTGTACATACAAAGGCCCTGAGGTGCAAGCTAGGCTTGTGCCAGAAAGGATGGAGGGAGGGGATGAAGGCAGAAGTTCGGAGAAGCACAGGCTGTGTCTGGAAGGCCACTGGAGAACTTTGGCTCCGATTCTGCATGAGATGCAAGTCACCAGAGGGTTCCGAGCAGAGGAGTGACCGAGCTGACAGGTTGCATTAGGATCAGCACTGTGGCTGCTGAGCTGAAAAACAGACTAAGTGGGAAGGTGGGAGGGGAGGGGGGAGGGAGGCCAGCAGGGAGGCTCTTTGTAACAAGGGAGGCAAAGGATGATGCGACCTAGAGGAGGGAGGCTGTGTGTGGTGCCTCCTCTTCCCCCCCCCCCCAAGTGCGCACATGGATGTGAGCGTGTCATGCTCGCTCATAAACAATATTTTCTCGGAAGAGCTTCATGCATATTCAGAACGTGACGAGAACAGTGAACCTGTCATGTGCTTCTGCTCCTGTCACTCCACCTCTGCCACTGCCACCCTGTCCTCCCTAATCCGCACCCCTCTGGTGACCCCACTGTCCTGGGTCATCTGGAACCTTATCCCAAACATGCCAGCTCTTCACCACCAATGTATCAGTGTCGCTGCACAGATTTCGAAGCTGGAGCTAGCTGGAAGTCTGAGACCCAAGCCGTCTGAAGCATGGAGCTGTCTGTTGACCCAGATAGAGTGGCCGGGAAGGGGCAGCACGGGGACAGGGAGGGAGAGGTCAGGAGCTCAGCCTAACATCCAGTGGGGGTGACAAGGAAACAGTTGGACGCGTGGGTGGGAACTAGGTCTGAGGCTGAGGGGACAAGGGCAGCTCAGAGCTGTCCAACTTGGGTAGACCATGGGTCTAGGGAAGACGGAAGCCTGCTTGAGGCCAAGGCAAAGGGTGTGTTTTGGTGGGTTGAGTTTGAGATGCCGGGGGGCCTCTGATGTGCGGAGGCCTGGCAGGTTCCTGTGTACCTGGTCTTGGAATTCAGCGGAAGAAACAGCGCTGGGAATAGACATAGGCGGTCATTAGGTGGAGGAGGCTGGGAGGTGTCTAAGAGAGGAGCGGGCAGTACACCGTGGGTGAGAGGAATGGAATGGGAGTCCCAGAGATCACAAAGGGGAGTGGGCAGGAAGGCTCTGACCCATCCTGAGGCCCAGGAAGAACTTTTCCTCCTTGGAGCCCCCAGTGCTAAGATCTGGGCGAGAAGAAAGCGAGGCCTCATTCTCAGCCAGGGCACCCAAACAGCAAAATGACTTTCTGCACAGCCAATTCTGGAAGCAACTCTTCCTCTGGTCTTGGCAGGACCTCCCACTGAGCCAGAGGCCCCAGGATCTACAGGACAGGTCTAGGGTCTGTGGGCCTTTCCTTCCTGACACGGCCACTGGCTTGTGGGTGTCCCTTGGCTTCAGTCCAGCCAGGGGCTTGTCACATGCTCAGCACTGCTATGCTTGGCTGTGTTCTCAGTGTGGACCAGCAAGACAGACAGTGTCCCTAGCAGGGACCATTGCTGGAACCACGCCAGGCAGGTTCAAGTCCTAGGCTATTCCTAGCCTGTGGCTTCAGTCAAGTGATGTGTCTAAGCCTGGTTTGCTCCATTGTAAAGTGTATCACAGGTGCCATAACTCCCCGCCAGGGTGTTCTGAGGAAGATGCTGGTGTGTGTATAGCACTGGGCAGGTAAAAGGTAATGTTTGTTTGTTTTGATTTTCAAGGTAAGGTCTTGCTCTACCCCAGGCTGACCTGGAATTCACTACGTAGTCTCAGGGTGGCCTCGAACTCACAGTGATCCTCCTACCTCTGCCTCCCGAGTGCTAGGATTAAAGGCTTAGGCCACCATGCATGGCTATCTCTTTTTTAAAAGAGAGGCAGAGAGGTAATATGATGGAGAATGGAATTTCAAACGGGAAAGTGTGGGGGTGGGGAGGGAGGGAATTACCATGGGATATATTTTATAATCATGGAAAATGTTAACAAAAATTTTAAAAAAAGATAAAATAAATAAATAAATAAATAAATAAATAAAAATAAAAGAGAGGCAGAGAGAAAGAGAGGGAGAGGAAGAGGCAGATAGAGAGAGAATGGGCATGTCAGAGCTTCCAGCCACCGAAAATGAGTTCCAGACACATGTACCACCTTGTGCATTTGGCTTATGTGGGTACCGGGGAATTGAACCTGGGTCCTTAGGCTTTGCAGGCAAGCATCTTAACTGCTAAGTCATCTCTCCAGCCTGAAAGGTATTTCTTTAGTGGTAGCCATTACTCTTGTCTCCAGGCCTTTTCCTTAGTCTTAGGCCTTTCCCCCTCACAGAGCTACTTCTTGCCATCCACAGAAGTGCCATCCCCACTCCCCTACTTCCTTTCTTTGCAGATGCCAGCCCTGTCCACCTCATTGCCTACAGATTCCCACGCAGACCTGGCGACCCAGGTGGATGCTCTGCTCTCACTGCGCGCACAGGCTGGTCTGTCCTGTCTGTGTGAGGGCTCCGCAATTGGGGAGGAGATCAAAGCTCCACCTGCACTCCTAGTACCTGCCACTCCCGTGCTGCCTGAATGTCTGGGGTGTGAGCCAGTGTGGCCACTTGAGGTGGATATGATCTCTGTTCACAGACCTGGACTTGGCTGTGCCAGAGACCGCCAGACTGGACAGCAGTTTACACAAGGCCCGGGCCCAGCTGCTGGCCAAAGGCAGAAGACATCGTCCTTCCCGCTCCAGGCTACGGGATAGTGCCAGCTCTGCAGAGGACGGTGAAGGCTCTGATGGGCCTGGAGGCAAGGTTGGGGTAACACACACACACACACATACCTTGACCCTGGATCCCATACCACCCATACATGCTGTTCATTTCTGGCTCTTGTCCACCTTTGGAAAAAGCATTGCCCCATTTTACAGACGAGGAAGTTGAGGCCAGAAGGCAGAAAGCCAGTAACATGGCAAGTGAAACTGGTCAGCCTCACTGCCTAGGACTCCTAGAAGTTCTCATACTCTGACCCCCTTCACTCCCCAGTCATCCTCCTGCCCCAGGTCGGGCACGAGGAAACCTATCCTGCAGCTAGCTCCCCAGCGCTCCCGCCTTACCGACAGGGTGAGCTCCTGGTCCCTTCCGCAGGTGACCGACGGCTGCGGCAGCCCCCTGCACCGGCTGCGATCTCCTCTGCACTCAGGCCCGGGCTCCCCCGCCGGCAGCTCTTTCTGCCTCGAGCCTCCCGGGTTGCGGCGCAGCCTGGATGAGGACGAGCCGCCGCCCTCGCCGCTCACTCGCTACCGACCCCTGCACAACGCCGCCTCGCATGAAGGCCTGGCCGCCGCCTCGGGCTCGCCGCCGCGCTCAGGCCCTTCCTCGGACAGCTCGCCCAGCTTCGTGCGCCGCCACCCGCGCGCAGAGCCGCACAGCGAAGGTGAGCGCGGTCGGTGCGGCGCCCCCTGCCGTCGAGATCCGGGAAAGGAAGCTGGGCCTGGTGGGACCTCAGGAAGATGGGAGGAAGTTGAATATTATTATTATTGATATTAATATTATTATTATTAATTTGAGAGAGAGAGACTCCATATGCATGTGCCCCTTTGTGCATCTGGCTTTACATGGGTACTGGGGAATTGAACCCAGGTCCTTAGGGTTAGCAGGCAAGCGCCTTAACCACTGAGCAATCTCTAGCTACTGCAAATGAACTCCAGACACATGAGCCACCTTATGCATCTGGTTTACATGGATTCTGGGGAATCGACCTGGGTGCTTTGGCTTTGCAGGCAAGTTCCCTAACCGCTAACTCATCTCTGCAGCCCTACTTTCCCTCCCTCCCTCCCCCCCCCCCGAGGTAGAGTCTCTAGCCCAGGCTGACCTGGAATTCACTATGGAGTCTCAGGGTGGCCTTGAACTCATGGCAATCCTCCTACCTCTGCCTCCCGAGTGCTGGGATTAAAGGCGTGCACCACCGCACCTGGAAAGTTTTTTTTTTTTTTTTAACTTTATATATTTGCAAGCAGAGAGAGAGAGAGAGAGAGAAGTGAAAAGAGAGACAGAGAGAACGGGCATGCCAGGGCCTCCGGCCACTGCAAATGAACTCCAGATGCGTGTGCCACCTTATGCATCTGGCTTACATGGGTCCTGGGAAATCAAATCATGATCATTAGGCTTTGCAGGCAAGTGCCTTAACCACTGAGCCATCTCTCCAGCCAATGACAGATACTTTTATAGAGGCTGTGCCAGACACTGCTGGGCTCAGGGATGCAAACAGAAGCCATAGCCCTCTGGTGGTTGCAGCCTAAGGGAGAAACCCCCAAACCATCCTTTAATAAAGGAGTATACTTACAAACTGTAGTCAGTGTTGTGCAGAAAATATGCAGCAGAAGCCTTGCCTGGCTTAGTTGGGAGATTCTGGAAGACTTCTCTGAGGAGGTGATGTGTTACCTGGGATTGGAGGGTTGGTTAGAAATGGGCCAGGATAAAATAAACAGTAGGGCTGGAGAGATGGTTTAGTGGCTAAGGTGCTTTCCTACAAAGCCTAACGACCTGAGTTTGATTCTCTAGAACCCATGTAAAGCCAGATGCACAAGGTCTTCATGCATCTATTCTCTCTCTCTCTCTCTCTATATATATATATATATCTGCTTGCAAATAAATAAAAGTATTTTTTAAAAAATCAACGATAGAATATGATGGAGAATGGAATTTCAAAGGGGAAAGTGTGGGGGGGAGGGAGGGAATTACCATGGGATATTTTTTTATGATCATGGAAAATGCTAATAAAAATTTTTAAAAAATCAATGATAGGGGCTGGAGAGATTGCTCAGTGGTTAAGACACTTGCCTGTGAAACCTAAAGATTCAGGTTCAATTCCCCAGTACCACGTAAGTCAGATGTATAGGGTGGCACATGCCTCTGGACTTTTTTTTTTTTTTTGCAGTGGCTGGAGGCTCTGGTTTGCCTATTCTTTCTCTCTTTCCAATATACAAATAAATAAAATATTTAAAATATTTTTTTAAAAAACTTAAAAAGTAGCTGGGCGTGGTGGCACATGCCCTTTAATCCCAGCACTAGTGAGGCAGAGGTAGGAGGATCACCATGAGTTTGAGGCCAGTCTGAGACTACATAGTGAATTCCAGGTCAGCCTGGGCTAGAGTGAAACCTTACCTCAAAAAAAAAAAAAAAAATATATATATATATATATATATATAAATCAACAATAAATACCAGTGGCTCTGTCTTATCAATTGAAAGTGCTTTACAGTCAGGCATGGTAGCGCATGCTTTTAATCCCAGAATTTAGGAAGCAGAGGTAGAAGGATCATTGTGAGTTTGAAGCCAGCCTAGGACTACAGAGTGTGTTCGAAGTCAGCCTGGGCTAGAGTGAGATCCTCCCTCAAGAAAAAAACAAAAGTGCTTTATGGTTTGTAAAAGGTAAAGGCCCACCGCCAATTGTGTACTGTGAAATGGGCATATCCTCATATTTGACAAAAAACTCAGAGAGATAAAGTGACTTCTCTTAGGTCACACACCTAGTGAAGGCCACCAGAGCCAGGTGGCCTGATTTTAAGTCAAGAGAATGTCCACACCCCTCATGGCAGTAGAGGCAGGAAAGCCACCGTTTCCTTCTTCCCTGCCTCCCTCGAAAGATGACAGCCGGGATGCCAGCCCCCCCGAGCCTGCCAGCCCCACCATTGGCCTGGATAAGAAGACTCGCCGAAAGTTTCTGGATCTGGGGTGAGTTCAGGAGGGCCCAGCATGTGAGGCTTGGAGTGGTTGGGGCCAGAGCAGTGCCAGGGCAGCTCTGTCCTCTCCCCCTGCCTTCTCCACAGGGTCACCCTTCGCAGAGCATCCACTGGCAAGAGCCGGAAGGAGAAGGGTGGCAACCGCTTATCCATGGGCAGCAGGTGAGAGGCACCCACAGCAACCCCCTGCCCCGCTCCACCCTCCCCTCAGTGCTGTAACCCTAACCCTAACTCCATGCTGGATGCTCTCTCCACAGGGAGTCTGTGGAAGGATCTGGCAGGACAGGAGGCTCCCCGTTCCTGCCCTTTTCCTGGTTCACAGACAGTGGTAAGGGATCCGCTTCCTCCGGCAGCACCACCTCTCCCATCTGCTCCCCCAAACACGAGAGCTTCAGCCCCAAGAAGTCAGCTTCCCAGGTAAGCTCAGGGCTTCTTCCACCCCCCCACCCTTTTCTTTTCATCTTTTCCTTCCTTCTTTCCTATTTTTTTTTTTTTTCAAGGCAAGATCTCACTCTAGTCCAGGCTGAGCTGGAATTCACTCTGTAGTCCCAAGCTGGCCTTGAACTCCTATCTCTGCCTCCAGAGTACTGGGACTAAAGGCACCATGACTGGCTTCATTCCGATTATTATTTTTTAAATATTTTTTAAATATTTATTTTTATTCATTTATTATGAGAGAGAGAGAGAGAGAGAGAGAGACAGAGAATGGCCATGCCAGGGTCTCTAGCTACTGCAAATTAACCCCAGATGCATGAGTCACCATGTGCATCTGACTCACGTGGAACCTGAAAAATTGAACCTGGGTCCTTAGGTTTCGTAGGCATGTAACTTAACTACTAAGCCATCTGATTTTTTTTTTTTTTAAGAGTTCAGCCAGGCATGGCACATATCTTTTTTTAAATACTTTTATTTGTTTATTTATTTATTTATTTATTTGAGAGTGACAGACACAGAGAGAAAGGCAGAGAGAGGGAGAGAGAGACAGAGAGAGGGAGGGAGAGAATGGGCGCGCCAGGGCCTCCAGACACTGCAAACGAACTCCAGATGCATGCGCCCCCTTGTGCATCTGGCTAACGTGGGTCCTGGGGAACCGAGCCTCAAGCTGGGGTTCTTAGGCTTCACAGGCAAGCGCTTAACCACTAATCCATCTCTCCAGCTCATCTCTGATTATTTTGAAACAAGAGATTTGCTACCTTATCCAGGCTGGCCTAGAACTCACTATCCTCCTGCCGTAGCCTCCTGAGTGCAGGGATTACAACTGTGTGCCACCATGCCCAGCATAAACCCAGACTTTTTTTTTTTTTTTTTTTGCACTTTAAACCGGCTCCTTAGCTTAAGTGACATGACATGAGGGTCTGTCTCCTCCTGGTTCAGGATGGGGTCCATATGTCCTTCCTATGGTCAGCACTCATCTGGGAACATGGGTCCTCATGTGCTTACCCCACGCGAGGCCATCTTTCTGCTCACTGGCCTGCCTGGCTCAGTTCTGTGCTGCAGAGGTAGGAACTCAGCTACCTCCTTGGTGGGGTGAAGTTTTGGAGGTTACAGAGATGAACAGACCCCTATGCAGTGCTCTGGAAGCTCCTGGCAACCCCAGGAAATGAGAAGCAGCATAGAGTATCTGCCTGTGTTCACAGCATTCCACAGTTTACAAGGCCTGAGAGGCAGGTTGGGCTCTCATAGGGATGGCAGGCTCACCCGCCCTCCTCATGCAGAGGTGCAGAGGAGGCCCAGAGCGACGGGACTTGGCCACAGACCTGCAGAGACTTCATCGTGAAGCTGTGCGGTGACCAGCCCGGCGCTTGTTCTGTGGTTCTGCTCCCTGTGTGCTCCAGGGCTGAGGGAATCTGGGAATTTCTAAGGAGACACCATCCTGATTTGGGGCTTTTAACTTCCCCACACCTTCCTTGGTCCCTCCCCCCAACTTTTTTTTTTGGGGGGGGGTTTCTGAGGTAGGATCTTGCTCCAGCCCAGGCTGACCTGGAATTCACTATAAAATCTCAGGGTGGCCTGGAACTCATGGCGATCCTCCTACCTCTGCCTCCCAAGTGTTGGGATTAAAGATGTGCATCACCATCTGGCTCTCCCCAACTTTTTTTTTTTGTGGCTTTTCAAGGTAGGGGCTTACTTTAGCCCAGGCTGACCTGGAATTCAGTATGTAGTCTCAGAGTGGCCTGGAACTCGCAGCAATCCTCTTACCTCTGCAAGTGATGGGATTAAAGGAGTACACGACCAAGCCCAGTTCCCTTTTTTTCCCTCCCTTGTGCTGGGCCCTGGAGACACCATGTTGAGCAAGACACAGACCAGTCTGTCACCGAGCTTAGAAGCCAATAGGGGCAACCACCATAAGAGAGGCCAGAATGTGTGTCATATATCAGGGACACCTGACCCAATGTAGCAGAATCCTGGAGGGCTGCCTGCAGGAAGCACACCTAGCCTTTTCCATTCCTGTTAACTGTTTTGCCAAATTTATTGCTACAACCATGTGTTCTAGGTGACTGCCTCACAGGAATCATGGCGCCAGGGTGCGTGCCTGCCCAGTTCCTCGGTCTTGCTCAGGGGCATCGAGCAACTGCTGGTGTCTAGTACAGCACTTTGGCTCCATCTGATTGGGGTGGTGGCCTGGGGGGTGGGGAGTGGGGGGAGGGACACTCACTTGGCTTGGGGTGAACATGCTCCTCAGCATGCCCCTTCCTGTCCAGGAATCCACCCTGAGTGATGATTCCACACCCCCCAGCAGCAGCCCCAAGATCCCCAGCGGAACTCGGCAGGAGGCCAAATGCTCCTATCCGTACCACACGCTGTCTCAGTCTTCGGATGAGGTGAGCAAGGTCGACCCGTGGTGCCCACCGAGGTCCTCCCTAGCCGTAGGCTGGGGGATCGCCCCTCACTCTCCTTCTCTGCTTCAGTTCCTAGACGAGCCCCTCCCCACCGTGCAGCACTGGACCAGCCAGCAGGTGGGCCAGTGGCTGCAGAGCCTCAACCTGGAGCAGTATGCTGCCGAGTTTGCCGCCCGCCAGGTGGATGGGCCACAGCTCTTGCAGCTGGATGGTAGCAAACTGAAGGTAGGTCGGAGGGCAAGGGTCATGACCCAGCCACACAGAGGGAACATCTTTGTTACGTCCTCTGACCTTCAGCCTGGCCTCCTGGGCTGAACTTTCCTCTTTCTGTCCAGACTCACTTCTGGACAAGGTCCCGATCTGGGGAGCCCCAGTCTGACCTGAAACTCAAGCCCACCACTTTAATTTGACCCAGTTCCAGCCCAGGTCTTCAGGCCGACCTTGCCTTTGGGGACGGCCATGTGACTTGGGTGCAGGTCTCTCTCCTGGTCAGTTCTGTCCCCTTCTGTTTTGGAGCTTGTTGACAGTGGTGTGCAAAAGGGACGGTGTAGTGGGGATGGCCTCTGACGTCTGCTGTGGGTTCTTGGTCTATAAGGGGAACTTCCCCCGGGGAAATCTCTGAAAACGGGGGAAGGCCCTTGACTAGCTGCAAGACATTAGGCAAGTTACTCCACATTTCTGGGCCCCAAGAGGCTGCGCAGGGTCATTCCAAGGCTAAAATCTTGAACGATGGACCTAGAGCCAAAGATGGTGGCCCTCGCCTCCCCAACCACTCCCATCCTGATTCCTGGGCCGGTGACTGTAGGAGGCGGAGGCCACCTTGCAGGCAGGGCAGGGGCCTCCTTCGTCACTGTGGCTTCCTTCCCAGAGCCTGGGGCTCAGCAGCTCGCATGACCGGGCGCTGGTGAAGCGGAAGTTGAAGGAGCTGGCGGCGGCGGCCGAGAAGGAGCGCAAAGCCCAGGAGAAGGCTGCGCGGCAGCGCGAGAAGCTGCGGCGCCGCGAGCACGAGGCCAAGAAGAGCTAGGGGCGCTGGCACCCGGGCGCGCGCGCCGCGGGCCAAACCAGGGAAGCGGGGCCTGGACGCCAGGCTGTCCAGGCACACTCCCTCCCCTCCGATGCCTGGACCAAGTCCCCGGGAGGGAGGCTCCAGAGAGAAGGCCCGGTGACAAACCCGATTTCGAGGACTTATTTGGCACAGACTTACAGGGGAGGCAGAAGAGGGAACCAACCGGGCAGAGGCCAGGGATGGCAGCATGTCTGGGAGCCCGGATGAGGGCGAACCTCTGCCCTCGGGCCAGGGTGGTGCTGGGTAGGAGGTGAGGTAGTAAGAGAGGACCGGCCATGGTAGGGCTCCCAGGCCCGAAGCGCAGTTTGGGCTTCTCTGCAGGGGAAGGAGGCGGCCAGAGCTCTGTCCCCCACGGCTCTGCGTGGCTGCGGGGGGCGGGGGGTGAGCAGTTCTCCTCGGGAAGTTCAGTAGCCAAGTCACACTCAGGGTAGAGCCCCAGCCAACTCCTCAAAGGAGAGCACGCGGCGCCGTGTGGGATAAGCCGGCCCCTCTCTTTCACCTGCCCTGCAGGTCAGTAAGTTGGTAGGCATGGCACAGGTCTGCCCCTCACCCGCTAGTGCCACTATTCCCTCAGAGAGCAATCGAGCCTTCGTGGGGAGGGGGGGGAGGTGAACGAACAATGTACCGGGGAAAGCAAGCACCAACCCCGAAACGCCTAGGTGGTGTCGAACTGGTCACCTGGGCCACGCAGAGGCACACTCCAGGTCTGGCCTGGAAAGCGCTGGGTCAGAAAAGTCCACCAGCTTTCCACATGCAGGACCTCAGCGGATGCGCAGATGGCAGGCAGTGCCGGCTTGGGTTTTCCTGGCTACAGGGGAGGGGGGCTGGGTCAGGGCTGGGTGGGCATAGGAATGGGACCCACCATCAGTCAGGGGCTGGCATTTGACTTTCACAGGACATGGCTACAGATGGAGGGATCAGGCGCCATGCTGGTCCCCGCTGGGACACCACTCAGTTACCCATGGATTCACCAGGCATCTGATGAGGAACCCCACTCGTCCCAGCTGTCCGAGGGGGTGGGCAGTACCTGCATGCTGACTCCCTCTCCTGATCGGGCTGTGGCTGAGGGCCGGGGGTCTATGCCTGGACTCAGTCATCTGTGTTGGGACAGGGGCATTCAAGGGAAACTGGGGCACTGGCACCATCTGGGCCAGGTGGGGACAGAGGGGGTCCTCGTGTCCTAGAGGCCTTCAGGAGCTGAGTGGGCACCCACCTGCATGTGAAGGGGGAGGCGGTTCTCAACTTCTCTTCAATAAACACTTACCATGTACCAGTGACCTTTCTGTCCATGGTGTGGGGGGGAAGAGGGACAAGGGACTAAGTTATGCCAAGTGTCACTGGGAACTGGGCTGCCAGGTGTTCTGAATGGTTGACCCCTGCCTGGTGGCATATTCGTGGTGCATGGTGGTTAGACCCTGATTTGGGCCAATGTCCTGAGTGCAGCTGGTCGCAGAACACCTTTGCGCGTGTGCACACACCTCTTTTCCCAAGCAAGCCAGTCAGGCCGCAGTCTCATTCTCTCTCTTTACTATAGATGTCACTCTTGCCATCTGAGCCTCTGGGAGAGGCTCACAGCTCTCACCCTTGTGTGCTCAGGGGAAGGGCGGGGTGTTGAGAGTTATAAAACTGGCTACGTACACAGAGCATTCCTAGGGCTGAAGTCACCCGTACACACATGGTGGGCACAAGAGGGTTAGGGTCTAGAGCTCAGGTGGGTGTGTGCCGGGCAGGTGGTATGGGCATGTGAGGACATGCTGGGCAAGTTTACGAGGTGGCACAGACATTGCCAAGATCAGCCTTGGTCCTCAATTGGGCAGGTCACTTCTGAGCCTCCCCACGTTCCTCCACCTTAGGGGTGGCCTTGGGTGAGAACCACGCCCCAGTCCCTGTTCCGCAGCTATAACCTTCATGTCCCCAGTGAAGAAAGGACACAGGACCAGGCCCCCAACCAGAAGTCATGGGTGCACTCCTCTCCCCAGACCTGAGGGCCCCCCACCCTTTCTCACACTGACAAAGGACCCGGCTCAGTGTGCCAGTACAGGGTAGGTGAATAAGGCAAGCAGGACAGCCACATGGAAGGCCAGGACTATGTGGGCACAGGGGTCCCCTGGCAGAAGGATGACACCCTGGCCTCAGGGGAAAACTGCCATCGGGAAGTGTCTCTGGGGCACTCCATCACATAGAGCCATCCCAAACCTTCAGGCATCGCCATGGAGACTGGGCCCCAGGGAGACCACCTCGGTATGTCCATAGAGACAGATTGGCACTTAGGGACCACCACAGATAGGTCACTGTGATGGATTTCCACCAAGAGACCTGGCCATCAGGGAGACTGAGCTCTGCCCCACCCCCAGGAGGTGGGGAGGGTTTCCCATGGTGGCCGGGCCTGTAGCAATCTTCCTGGTGCTGGTTGGGGAGAGGCCCCTAGCTGACCCGGTACGTGGACGTGTTCTTGGGCTCCGTGCTGGGCACACACCAGTCACCAGCCTCCTGGATGGTCTGGTAGTGGCGCCAGGCAGACTTGTTGTAGACGGGCAGGCGCTCCACTGAGTCCGAGGACAGGGCCTGGGGAGGACGGTGATTAGCCCCATGCTTCGCCCCACCTTGTCATCTCCCTGGCACGTCACCCATGCCTATGTGGGTCCTGCTAGACTCCGGACACTATCCCAGGTCTGATTCAGCCCAGAGGCTAGCCGAGACACTATCTACAGCCCAGACAGGCCTGTGGCAGGGTCTGCATTGCTGCGCCTGGCTCCCTCACACGACAGGGAAGAGGCTGGCCGTGTGAGTCCCTTAGTCACCAGGGCACTTCCTCGGCCTTCCCTTCTCAGTTGAAGGACAAGACCTCTGTGGTCTCCCTTCTTTCTAGGCCTAAGGGCTCCCAGAAGAGGAGGGTCTTAATCTGGACTCCCTAAAACCCCCTGCCATGGCAGGCTGAGGTTATGGCATTTGAGGAGCACCAGCTCTGGCAGCGTTGGAGCCTGAAGGAGGAGGAACGAGCACGAGCCCACCAACATCAGACCCTTTTCGCACAGGTCCTCACCTTGAGATAGATGACGGCGTCTGTCCCAAAGCCTTCCATGGAGAAGAGCTGCAGGTCTCCCTGGAAGTACTTGGCATAGAGGCGAGAAATGGGGAGCCCATACCCAAAGCCAGCCTGTAGGGACAGGAAGGCAGACTGTTGTGGGGGAGGGGTTGGGTGCTGAGCTCCTGGAGCTGCGGGACCTGCAAGGTGAGCTGGGGAGCTGCTCTGTGGGCTGATGGGGTTTCTGGAGCTGGAATGGGGAGATGCTGCCTGTGGGGTGAGATGGGGTTTCATGGAGGGAGGGAGGAAGCCTGGGTCATCCCAGGCTCTTGTTTCCTAAGCCTGGCTCTGTCTACCCCACAGGAGCTAGGGAGAGAGGAGACAGCAACTGCACAGTGCTGCAGGGAAGGCCTCAGGGACTGCTGGGAAAGAGAGGACTGCGTAAAGGTGACAACAGACAGGCATGCTTGGCAAGCTGCAGGACACAGCAGATAGGGGAGAGATGAAAGGGACTAGGGAGATAAGGAGGCAGGGGATGGAACGAAGCCACCTCACCAGTGGGGTGCCCCCAGTGCCAGGCTGGGGGGTGGGGGCTGTGGAGTACATGTAGCTGAAAAGCCTCTCGATCTTCCGCAAGGGGACACCTCCGCCTCGGTCACTCATCTGGAGAAAGGGGGACCTATCAGGACCCCTCCAAGGCTTCATTTTCCACCCTCACCCTGACCCCCTTGACCACCCCCCCATGGTCCTTCACGTTCCAAATCCAGGGCCACATACTTTGATGGACAGATCTTCCTCACCCAAGGCCACCAGGATTTTGACGGGGGGCAGAGTGAGGCTGGACTCGTGGCTTTCCACTGTGGCCCGCATGGCATTCTGGGGAGGGAACAAGGGACAAGCTGAATAAGAGATGTTAGCCACAATGGTGCTGCCTAGCCTGGCTCCCCCCTCAAGGCCTTCTCCTCACCTTGAAGAGTTCAAAGAGCATGTGGTACAGGTGGGAGGGGACGTAGACCATGTGGATGGGCTGAGTGGCGTTGGTAGCTGCAGGAATCAAGAGCAAAAGCAGTAATGTCAAGAGGTCACCTTCCATGACCTCATCCACAGTGAGACACTAGCCTGTCTTTCAATAGTGCATACACCCTCCCCACAGCTATAACTTACATGCGCTGCCCACTTAGAAACGAACTCCCAGCCTTCTAAGCTGAGGCAGCTGGCGACCCATGGAAGCTGCACATTCAGTCCTGTGTCCTGCCTTCCCCAATCTCTTCCTTCCTCAGGCTGGAACTGAGATCTGGTCCAGAGTCCGGCCACCAGAAATGTCTCTCAATTAAGCCACTTAGTGTTTGGGTTCTGAGAAGGAATCTCATCTCACACTTTGCTTCTTCCGATCTCTGTCCGCCACTCCATCTTAGTTTCTGACACCCAGACTTGAAATTATCTAGGGTAACTTACTTGTTGACTGGTTAAGGGCCCATCACCAAAAATGGAAGCTCCTGAGGGCAGGGTAGGGTTAGGAGAAGCCCTGCCTGCCTTATTGACAGCACAAATGTATCTACTACTTCCTAGGAATGAATGACAGCGATCAGCTCTGCTTCCCCTCCAGAAAGCAGCCCATGTTCGGACTGTCCCTGGCCCCTGTTCCAAGTCTTCTGAGGGTGACAGACACAGCCAGCCTCATGTCCTCACCATTGACTTCCTGGATCTCCAGGTCAGGTGAAGCCATGTAATACTTGTCACACAGGAGCTTGGCCATGTCGTAGGCATCTGGGAGGAGAAGGGGCCGCTTAGACCACAGGTGGCTCACCCAGCAGGTGACACTGGGCATCACTGGCAGGAAACCCATGGGGATGTGGCCCCCACCCACTGAGAGGTCACCCTCTGGCCAGGTTAGCTGAGAGGGGTCCTTGGGGATCCTTTGCGGCCGGGCCTGTGATGGGGAGCTTACCTTTCACCACATCAGACACACTGCAATTGGGATCAATGCTGCCAATGTGTTTGGGGTGGGCTGGGTTGGTGCTGCCATCAAAGATCAGGGCTGTGGGCAGAGGGGTGGGTGCTGCCAGCTGGGCCACAGGGGCTGGCACTCTCTCTTCCCGAGATCCCACCCCGTCTGTAAACCTCTGCAGACTAATGCTAACGCCCTCCAATCCTGCCTTTCCCCTAGCCCAGGCCTTCCTCTGGGACCTGTGCAGCCTGCGCGATTCCCTCTGCAGGACTGTCCCCACACCACACCCTGTGACATGCGCTCCTTGCGGTCTTACAGGAAGACCACTTCACCATCAAGCTTTTGAAATGACCTCAGCATAAGGAATGAATTTAATGTCGGACAGCTATGCTCAGTCACCCAGCCTAGTAAATCCTGGCAACAGAAACTCTAAACAACAAGCTGTCTTTGAATGTAATGAGAGTATTTTTTTTGTAAATACCCAATTAAAAATGTTTAACGATGTGACATATTTTACACTTGCAACATTTAAAATAAACCATTTCGATGCTGCCACTTTCACGTTCCTTTTGGAACCAGTAACTTTCTTGCTGTTGATGATTTTTCTAAATTTTATTTGAGAGAGAATAGGCACACCAGGGCCTCTAGCCACTGCAAACCAACTCCACACACACATGCCACCCCATGCATCTGGATTTACATGGGTACTGGGGAATCAAACCTGGGTCCTGTGGCTTTGCAGACATGCGCCTTAACCACTAAACCATCTCTTTAGCCCAGTCCTCCTGTTGATGTTTTTGAGACAAGGTCTCACTGTGTAGCTCAGGATCAAACATCTGATCCTCCTGCCATAGCCAGACAGCAGGGATTATAGGCATGTGCCACGACTCTCAGCTTTCTCTTGCTCCTGGTTGGTCCCTAGGCCACTGGGCACTGAGGCGCAAATGGGGACCCGTGTTGCCCATGGGGATGGCCCCATCCCTCCCCTCAGCTTACTGTGCTGGTTGATGAGCATGCGGATGGAGATGCGGCTGAGGTAGAAGCGGTCCAGGAAGTACTGGATGTTCTGGTTGGAGACTGGGTCATCGCCATAGGTGTCCTTGTACTCCAGCACGCCCTGTGCCATGGTGGGCACCACATCATTGTGCCGGTTCCGGATGGTGACCAGGGCATCAGTGAACCTGTGGGGAGGACAGCCATTTACCCCTACCCTGCCCCGGAGATACCCCTGGCTCTCCTTGACTCTCAACATCCCTTGCAGCGGCTTCACTTGCTAAACCCTTCCCAACCCACAGATGCAAAGTGCCCACTCAAATGCACCCAGCCTCTCCCAGCTGACTGATCCACCTTGCGGCACCCAGATGAAGCTCTTGGTTCTTTGGAAGGGGTGTTCCCTGGGAATGGGGCCTGGCTCCCCATACCCACTTGGCATACTGAGAATGAAGTCTCTGCCTCTCCCAATGGACCCAGGTCTTCTTGAAGCAGCCTGCCTACCCCAACCTCCGGGCATCCCTGAAGGCAGGGGCCTTCCCTTCCATGCTGCAGGCATGGCATCCTGTACCTGTCTTCCTTAACCCCACTCACTGGTTCAGGGTCCGCTGGTCCTCGGGGTCCTTGTCCAGGAACGCCATGATATCCAGCAGACTCTGGACATACCTGTGTGCAAGGCAGGAGGGGCCATGGGCTGGGCTGCAGCTGGGATTGGCTGTCTCCCGCCGCTGCCAAGGAGGCCACTGTGGACAGCACAGGGCTGGGTCTGCTGACAAGCCACACGAGCTTTCCACCCAGCTGTACCTGCTTTGCCTCGCCCTGACAACCCAGCAAACAGTATGTAAGGAAACCTGCAATGTGCTGGTTCCTTTAAGCACCTTTGCTTCAGAACCCTAAACAGCAGTCTAAGGGGGAACAGGAAACCACCCCTCCTAGAGGCAGCCCAACTGGACCAAGGGCCACGGTGAGAGAGGCCTTCCTGAGCCCTGGCACAGACACTGATCCTAATACTCCCCCACAGGGGGCCAAGGCATTGATGGGCACAGCTGGCAGACTGATTGGCACAGGGCCTCTCCTAGGGAAACTCCAGGGCTGAGCCAAGTGGGGTGGCACACACACCTTTAATCCAGCACATGAGAGGCAGAAGTAGGAGGATCGCCGTAAGTTTGAGGCCAACCTGAGACTACATAGTGAATTCCAGGTCAGCCCAGGCCAGAGTGAGACCCTACCTCCAAAATAAAAAAATCAACGCAAGGAAACTCTAAGGTGGGGGTAGGCTGTAGGTTGGGACCCTGAACCTGCCCTAGGAAACCAGAGTGTAGAAGAGTGGGTGGGTGTGGCCAGCTTTGTCCCCAGGTGGAACTGGAGAGGCAAGCGTGGAGTGACCCCAGCTGCCTGCTCCGCCTACAGTCCTGGTGCAAGGGGCAGGTCTCCCCAGCACCTAGGAAAGGTCTAGAAACACAAAGCGCAGAACCAGCAGGGGTCAGCTTCTGCCCATGAGTCAGGCCCACCTGTGCTAGCAGATGGTGCCACTGCCCCAGTGGCATGCTCAGCCTGCAGCTTCCTTCCAGGAAGGTGGAACGCTTCCTTCTGGGCCCTCAGGCAGAACACAGGAGGGGCCGCCTTGAGCCCTGGTCCCTGCGGCCCAGCAATGTCTTCAGAAAACACTCTACCTACTTCCAAGCACACACAGCTCTGGGAAGAGGCAACAATGAGCCCCATTTTAATCACTTCAGCTACAGCCTGGAGCAGGGCCCAAGGTTGCAGGAAAGACTTGCAGGTCTCCAGTAACTCCTGCCACAACAGGGCTGCCACTGCTCAAAATCTCACCTGCAGGCCTCCACTCATGCCCTTTCTGTCAAGAATGCCTTTCCCTTCATACCCAGCAACTGCAGAAGCTGAAAGAACTGGTTAGGAGCTGGCTTTGCAGCAGGGTCCAGTCCTGGCTCTTCTGGTACCATGTTGTGTGGCCCTGGGTCCACCACAGAACCTCTTTGGGCTGCACTTTCTTCATCAGGAAGGTGGGGGTTCTTACCCCTACTTTCCACTGTTTTGGGGAGAATATTAAGCACGGTCATCTTCCAGGCGCCTGGCACCCAGCGAGCCCACGGGGCACCTTCTCTGCATGCTTCGGGCAGGGAGGCACGGCGTGCTTTAGGCCGCCCTGTCCTGCAGAGCTGCACCAGGTCGGGAATGGCTTCAGCCCTGCCTGCTTCCTTGGCCTCTTCACTCACGGCCTGGGCCTGTGGGAGGAGCTGTCCTTGATGACCACCAGGGACAGGATGGTAAAAGACACCTAGGCCCTCCCAGGGTGGTCCCAACTCTGCTGTGAGCAGATGTCTGAGTCAGGAAGACCTCGCCTCAGTTTCCCCGAAGCAGCTACTATTGCCCATCTGGGCTTGGTGGCCCACACAGGGCCTTTCATCCCCAATGGCTAGAAGGTTGTGAAGTGCTTGGCGAGAGAGATGTGGGAGAGGCGGCAGTATGAATGCTGAGCGGAAGGAGGAGAGAAAGAAAAAACCAGCTGGAGGGGGAGGGCTCAGGACCAGTTTGTTTGGGGTGGAGGGGTCAGAGGCAAGAGGCTCTGTATGTGGCCAGTGGTGGGTATGGGTAGGGTCAAAGTCCCATGCCCAGCAAGGGCTGCCCAGTGAACCTTCCAGTACTGAAGCAGGGCTGCTCACATGGCCACTGATGCAGAGCAAAGGGCACCTGGATGGACTAACAATGGCAGTGCTACCAGAGTAGCTATGGGGACATCACAGGATGCCATCCCTGCCTGCCTCTCCAAGGGTCATTCCCACAGGGGTGTGGCTCCTGAGACCCACGGGATCGCATGGGAAAAGTATTCTCACAGGGCCCTTGGCCTTGGTCCTGAGGTCTCCAGAGGTCCAGCCCTTAACCTGATGTCACCTTGGGCCAGACCTGGGTCCTCCAGAGACAGACAGTGGCTGGGATGGGCCAGGCTGGCTCCAGGATAGCAGGGCTCCCAGGCACAAAGTATCCCACGAACAGGGGGGTGTCCAAGCCCAGGGTGGGATGGGGAAAGAAGGGCGTGCCCTCCTCAGTGAGAGCTAGAGCCTCCAGCAGCCCCAGGTAGAGGGTTTGTATCAGAAAGATCCCCAAGTCAAGGGAGCATGTGAACGTGACACACGTGCCTCTGGGAATATGCCAGCCCACATGCACCAGGCTCCTGGCAGCAGGTGCAGGGTGGGAGATGTAGCTGAAAGAGCCGCACAGGAAGGAGCCAGTCACGGGCACCGGCTCCAGTCAGCCACTGTGCCTTCTTGGCTCAGGCCAGGCAAGCTGAAGGAGAGGCTTACTTAGTGGAGTATATGGCTCTCAGACTCGCTGCCTGTTACTCTGCGCAGGGTAAGGACTGGCTGGCTGGTTCCCGGGGGTGGGGATGAGGCTCCCACAGGTAGGGTTTGGAGACCACACACACTGTGGGTGAACCAGAGAGGTGGGTGAGAGGACCATGGCCCATCTCCTCCCCTATCATATCATCCTGTCTGCTTCCCTACGACCACACGAAGACGCTACCAGTAACGGAAGTGACTCGCTGGCTGTCATCTGAGTCGGCTTTGCGACTTACTTAATACTGTATTTTGTGGATGCACCTCCCCACCTGTCCATGATTCTTCAGGCTGTCCTCCCCTGACAGGAGCCAAGGGGTACACCCTTATGTATCCCAGTAGACACATTTTGATAGGTGTACCCGACTTTCCCAGGAGCATGCATGTGGCACCTCCTCACCGGCCTGTGGCAGAGCCCCTCACAGCCTTCCTCCTGTCCCTTCTGTAGCCTCCAGAACCCACGGCCAGGGTTTGCATCTTGGCTCCATCAGAACTCCATATCTCACCTAAGCCAAGGCTCCCCACTTCTCCGCTTCACTCTGTCATCTAGGAAGCAGGGCGGTGACAGGACCCACTTGCTACAGCTATCAGAAGCTTTGCGGGGGCATCCATGAAGCTCGGAGAGCAGCCCTTGCACTCCGCAAGCCCTTGGTGAGCTGGCCTTTGGTACGCTCCATGTCCCTCGTTGCCACATCGCCTTGGAAACCTCTGCCATAATCTCATCACCTTTGACTCGGAGATGTTGCTGCCAGAAGTGTGGGGCCATCACTGGTACTGGCCAAGTGACCCTGAGAAACAGTCTGAGAGTTCCCTGCACAGGCCACAAAGCTGAGCCTAAGAGCAACCATATTGCTTGCACAGAGGCAAGTGTCCAGCAGGGCTCAAAGTCACTCACGCTGATGCCAGGCCTAGGGCTTTGACCCACCTTCCAGTCACCTCCAAAACAGGGTCCTATTAGAGTAAGCCTAACCAGATGAAAAGCTTCATCAGGATTACCTCGAACTGGGAATTGTTTGATTAGTTCACTTAAGAGCGCTGGTCCAGGGCTGGAGAGGTGGCTTAGCGGTTAGGCACTTGCCTGTGAAGCCTAAGGACCCCGGTTCGAGGCTCCGTTCCCCAGGACCCACGTAAGCCAGATGCACAAGGGGGGGGCTCATACATCTGGAGTTTGTTTGCAGTGGCCAGAGGCCCTGGGGCGCACATTCTGTCTGTTGCTCTCAAATTAATAAATAACAAAGAAAATTAAAGAAAAAAGAGTGCTGGTCCAGGCTGCCCGCTCGGAGGGGCCACTCCTTAACTATGGCTGCCCACGAGCTATCATGCTGTCACCAGCTGCCCGCGCAGCACTCTCCCGAGTCCTTCCTCATCAGACTCAGGTGAGTGGCCCTTGACTCCCCAGGAAGTCATGTCCTTTTCTCATGAAGGCCCTGCCCACCTTCACCACTCCATCATCTCAGTAGGCCACCACCTGAGGCCCATCAGCAAGTCCCTCCTGTCCTCACCCTTCAGTCTCTTTTGCCATAGCCGAGGCCCAGGCTTCTGGAAGTTCTCCCAGCAGGCTGCTTCCTCAGTGTCTGAGCAAGCCTCTATCCTCTATGCTGAATCATGTGCTGGGGAAGTGTTCCTTCTTGTCTAGCTCCACTCCCTCCTGGAGTGTCTTGACAGTCCCTCCAAGCTATGAGGGAAGAATAAGTCAAGCTAAGCCTCCAAATGTGTCACTGATTTGCAGGAAAGGACTCTGAGGGATCTGCAGGGGAGTCAGAGGCTATCCAGCAGCCCCTTGTCCTTCTCCTGCCTCCCTGGCTGTCCTGGAACACAGTGTCCAGGCGGGGGCCTGAGAAGCCCTGTCGTGGAGTCAGGAACCAGCTGGACAGGCAGCCAGGCCAATCGGCAGGACAGACTGGAGGAGGGCCGGGAGAACAGATGGTACCTTCTGTCCTCTTCCCACTATTCCACCACCCTTTGGTATTACCTACAGGTTAGCGCAGGGGTTCTGAGCTTCCTAGGAGCAGGGATCGGGGACCTGTTTGGGCTACCTGAAATTCAGACTCAGCCCCCCAACCCCCATCTCACCTTCACCGCTTGTACCCACAGGCCCAACTCTTATTGCTAGCCTAGAATGCCCATGTCTCTCTGTGTGGCCATTTCAACTGCCCCACAGCCTGTTTTGTTTTGTTATTTTGAAATGGGATCTCCTTGTGTTATCCAGGCTGGTCTTGAAATCCTGAGTTCAAGCAATCCTCCTGCCGTAGCCTCCAAAGTGCTAAGACCACAGGCCCTGCCAACACCTCGCCCAGATTTCTCCACAACCTCCGGTTCAATCAACATTTATTGTGCACCTATAACGTGCCTGGCCGTGTGTGTACAACACCGTCCTTCACTGTCACCCATCTCACTAGAATAAGCCATAAGCCAGGCAGACATATCCAGACAGATGTGATGCTACAAGGGCACCAAGAAATCCCATGACACCTTGGCAGGGACTCATGGGGAAGAGGGTCATGGGTGTCATGTTCTAGCCACCCTTCTGTGTTTTTCAACTGTCAAGAGGAACATGTTCTACCTCTGCAATGGGGGAGGTGACAACCAATGTTCCTTTGACTCCTTATTTAAATAAAACTAACCTTCAGTGCTCATGACGTCTCCCACTGTTTGAACTACATTCTACTCTGTTCTGGAAGAATTTTATTTTTCTGTGAGACCATGGGGTCTCTGTGGACAGCTGCTGCTGGTTTTTATGTGTGTGTTCAGGCATGTGCACACTAGGGATTGACCCCAGTTGATCCCATAGTAGGCAAGTGTTCTGTCAAAAAGCTGTACTTTGAGACAATGTCTCAGTGAGTTGCTCAGGCTGGCTTCGAACTCATGATTCTCCTGCCTCAGCATCCAGAGTAGCTGGGATTATAGGTCTATGCCACTACTCTGGGCTAAACTGATTTTAAGTTGCTGAGGACAAAACATGGGGCATGCTAAGCAAGTGCTTTACCACCCAACTGCTGCTGTTTGCTTGGAAGCAGCACAGTGCTGGGCCCCAGTGCAACACAAGCTCCTGAGTCCTAGGGAAACCTCTGTCATCCCATGCCGTAAGTCCTGAGGACTAGAAGATTTCTGCCCAGTTGTTATGAAAGTACACTGATGGGCTGGAGAGATGGTTTAGTTGTTAAGCGCTTGCCTGTGAAGCCTAAGGACCCCGGTTCGAGGCTCAATTCCCCAGGACCCATGTTAGCCAGATGCACAAGGGGGCGCACGCGTCTGGAATTCGTCTGCAGTGGCTGGAGGCTCTGGCGCGCCCATTCTCTCTCTCTCTCTCTCTCTCTCTCTCTGCCTCTTTGTCGCTCTCAAATAAATAAAAATAAACCAAAAAAATTTAAAAAAAAAAAAAAAAAGAAAGTACACTGATGACCAGCCAGTGACATGCCCAGTGACAGGCACACCCTTGTTTATGCTTCAAGTGAAGGCCACTGGCTAGCAGCCTCCAGTTACCAGCCCTGGACAGAGCTCTACGCCTGCAGCTATTTGTGATAAACTCCTGGTCTTACCCTTGGCAGCTGTTAGAGAGTGTTTTTCCAACATCCAAAACTTGTCACTTAGATGACACTCTACTCCAACCTTCTCACTTCCTTTAAGTTACTCTGAGCCTCACAGGTGCTGAGGCTCCAGGAGCTACTGATGACATTAGTCTGACTTTGGCTGGGAAAGCTCTGACTTCCTGGGTGGGCCATGGGTTGCCAGAGAAAGGAGGGTGATAAGAACAGGGGTGTCTACGGACACAGAGCCTGGGGCCTGATCTTCATCCTTGTTCAGGAAGAGGATCCTCGCGTGATCCTGCACAACTCTCCAGCCTCTTGGAGCCCCATGTACCTTCCCTCTGTCTCTGCCTTGGTCCCCAGAACTCAGGGACATGGTGATGGGGTGGAAGGGGCCTCACCAGCTCTGTACCAGCTGCACCGAGGGGGTGCTCAGCACCCGGTCGGGAAGCAGATTGATTTCTTTCATGATGTTGGCCAGGCGGACGGGTAGCTCTTGTCGAAGGAAGGTGAAGGAGGTTTTCTCGCAGGCATTGCTGGACCCTGAGGAGACAGAGAGGGGCGAAATTCACAACTGCAAACCATGGCAGTCGGGGGACAGACTGTGGCTGGACAGGCTAGGCCTTGCATTGACCAAGTATGCCCTATAGAAGGGAGTCCTCCTGACTCTGCCACCTTGCGTGACCCTTCAGGAGCTGCATCCCTACCCACTCCCAGCTGAACCCCCACTTATCTTCAGCCAGAAGGGGTGGGAGTCTTCCAGAGCCACTAACGTCTAATTCCTCTCACTTCTCTTCCCTGTAGGTAGTCAGTGATTGGGTGGGAGCGGCTGGCCCAAGGTGGCAGAGGCATGTGGGAAATCTCTGCCTTCTTGGGAGTTACGCCTAGACTCCCACCGTTGCATGTCCCCAAGGCAAGCCACCCTGCCCAGGATGATGGGACAGATGAATGCCATGGAAACACTGGCCCTGTGTATATGCCCATCTGTGTGCTAAGTGGGGACCCTGGTCCGTGATCAAGATGCACAGACAGTGGAGGAATGAGTGAAGTCTTGGCCTGGAGACGAGGAGACCTGGTTCTTATCTAAGCTCTGCTTCTGTCACCCAGGGCACGTCACCACCTTTTGAAGGTTTCAGTTTTTCCCCATACAAGTGCGCCAAATGACCATAAGCCCCTTAGGACTGTCACATTTCTACAGTCAGTGTCCAGTCTGGTATGGATGGTTTCTTGCAGAATTTCTTACATGGGTGAAGCTCCAAATGCATACAGAGCGGGTGGCAGGAAGGTACATCCTGGGAGCAGGAGCTCTGCCCCCGCTGCCATCTCTCTCCCATCCATGACACAGCTGTAACCTAAAGTCAGCACCCAACTCTTGAGAGACCTGGACCCATTCCCAATCACCAGCTGGCACCACGTAAATGTCGTGTAGACAGACATGTCTCACACAATCTCCGCATCAGCTACCACACTAGCAGTCTTCTTCTGCTCCAAAGCTCCCCTCTACCTCCCCAGAACACCGGTAGTGGGTCACCCCCACCCAGGAACTCAGGGATAGCTGAGAGAGGGTACAAACAGTGTAGCCACCTGTGGTGGTTTGAATAGAATAGATGGCCCCCGATATATTCAGTTCTTTATTGTTTGTAGTTTGCATCTGCTGGCTACCTGGCTGGGAGCAATGTCACTGGGTGATCTTAAGGTGTGGTGGTGGGTTTCTGATTTCAATCTAAATATATGCAAAGTGTGTCTAGCTGCAGTTCCTCAAGTGTGCAGTGGCTTTTGGCTTTTAAGCTTGTATTTCTCTCTCTCTCTGCTTGGTCCTGTGAAGGCAGGTCAGCTTCTTCTGCCATTATGGAACTTCCTCTGGATCTGTAAGCTTCAATAAATTCCTTCCTCCATAACTGTGCCTGGTCTGGAAGTTTATCTCAGCGAACCTGAATCTGTCTGCTACACCACCTCATGGTGATTTGGGCCTCTGCCCAGCTGGGAACAGGCTGCCAGGCAGGAACAGATTTGATCTTCAAGTGTCCTTGCCCAGTGGGCAGTTGCAGTGGATGGAGGCGTACCAGTCAGGGGAGCAACTCTTGCTGGCATCTCTCCTCCAAAGGGCCCCTTCCTAACTACCGCTGGGTTTCTTTTTGGCTCTGCTCCTAAGCATCCCAACCCTTCAGGTACAGCCAGGCCTCCTTCCAGGTGGCTGCACCTCCTAACCCTGCCTTACCACTTTCATCACCCCTGTTTACTCTCTGTCCCTCATTCTTAGTGGCCAGGACACCCTTGCTCCCCCCAACTCTATGTACAGTGTCTAGATGGGACCGAACACCCTCACTGTCCCTTACTCTCCAAGCCTCCTAGAGAAAGAAGCCAAGAAGGAAAACTCCTGGCATCTCCTCCCTCCCCCGCCCCACCCGTTCCCATTACATTCTGGGGGTCCAATCTCTTCTGGCCAGTAACTTCGCTTGGCGGGGGTCAGTCTCTCAAGCGGTGGTCATCCTTAACTCTTTCAGGTCTGGCTGGCCTCGCCATTAACCCCTTCCTGCCTGTAGTCAGTCTTCCAAGCGAGCCTTCCCTACCACCCCCAGGCCCTGTCCTCCTCGGCGTTAAGCTCTCACCATCGCCGGTACCCCCTCCACGGCGCTCCCGCCCTCTCCGTACCGAAGTCTAAAAATTGCTTCATGGACAGCGGGGACGGGGAGAACTTGCTGAAGTGCTCGATGTACTTGGGCGCCCCGGCCAGGGACGCATTCTTCAGCAGCGCCCGGAACCAGCGCATGGCGGCGGCGATGGCGCCTGGGGCTCGGGCTCGGTACGGGCGACTGTCCCGGCGCTGGTACCGCGGGGCGGGCGCTCGGCTCGGCCCGCTCGGCCCAGAGACGCGGTTCGGCCGCCTCCGCCTCCCTCCCTCCCTCCCTCCCGACCCTGGCGGCGCCGCTGCTAACGCCGGACCAATCCAATCGTCGCGGCGCCCCGACGTCGCCAATGGCCGCACACAAACAACTCCAGGAGAACCAATAGCCTGACGCCCCGGCACGTGGCTCGCCTCGGGGCCCGCCCCTTTAACCCTGTCTTTGCTGGAGGCGGCCTGTTGTTGTTTTTCCCCCCCTCAGAGGCAGTGCCCACGTCCCGCCCCCGGCCGCACACTCCCCCCTGGCCTTCTAGGCCTGGGTTAACTCCTTCCTCACCAGACCGCCGCCAGGCCCTGCGAATGGCCCTCCACGCCTGTCATTCCCCATTGCCCAGCTGCCTCCTCCTCTTGCCCACCCCTTTAAGCCTTCCTTTCCTACCTGGTCCCTTTCTTCCCTGTTTCACCTGTCCAGACGCTCTTCCTTACGGGCTCTCGTGGCCTCCCACTCCTGTGATGGATTCAGAACCAAGAGACAAGCCTATGTATGCTAGTCTGCCCTGTATGCGTGCAGCCACCCTGCTCCTGGCTTCCATAAATACTCAAGTGGCTCAGAGAAAACATTCAGTTAGGTTGGGGGCCAAGCAAGCACGAGGTTCTGGGTGGCTCCCCAGCACCTGAAAAAAAAAAACAAAACGAAAACACCCAGAGCCAAAATCCTCCAAGACTAGCAGCAGCGGAGCAAGAGCTGTTGTCAGTGTTAATTTGGGGAACTTTAATTTTTAGTATCTATCTTCTTTGACTGAAAATAAAACCTTGAGCATCTTGCACAACACCTGAGTAGGTAATCTGTGCACCCGGAGGTCTTAGGGCATGGTCCTAGGTGACGTGTCCTGGGGCACCTTCCCAGAAGCTCTGCCTCTTTTGCTCCCTCTTTTGGTAGATCAAGGTATGTTTCCCTGATCTGGGCCTGAAGCGCAAATGGTCTCAGATTCCATTGCTCACTGATGGTTCAGGGGTTGGTTCATGTTTACTTATCACATGCCTGATAAGAGCTAGGCTGTGTACTGAGATCAGAAAACATAGGCATGGGCTGGAGAGATGGCTTAGCGGTTAAGCGCTTGCCTGTAAAGCATAAGGACCCCGGTTGGAGGCTTGATTCTCCAGGACCCATGTAAGCCAGATGCACAAGGTGGTGCATGCATCTGGAGTTCATTTGCATTGGCTGGAAGCCCTGATGAGCCCATTCTCTCTCTTTCTCCTTTCTCTCAAATACATAAATAAAAATAAAAGAAAACATCAAAAATAAAACATCAAAATCAGAATTAGCAGTCCCTAGTGGCACTGAGACAGGAGGATCTCAAGTTCAAGGAGTACAGAGTAAGTTCAAATCCAGCCTGGACAATTTAGTAAGATCCTATCTTAAAAAGGGGGATGGCTGGGACTACAGCTCAGTAGTAGAGCATTTTCCTAGATTGTGCAAGGTCCCGGGGTTTGAACCCCTAAATCACACACACACACACACACACACACACACACACGAATGTAAAGCAATTGTAGTCAACACAGAGCAAGGCTTCATGATGGACAGAATAATGTTGTGGACCAGACAGTTTGCCTGCACACACGATATTATTTCTTTTAATAAATATTTTTAATTTTGCTGGACATGGTGGCGCATGCCTTTAATCCCAGCACTCAGGAAGCAGAGGTAGGAGGACTGCTGAGAATTTGACATACCCTGAGACTACACAGTGAATTTCAGGTCAGCCTGGGCTACAGTGAGACCCAACCTCGAAAAAAATATTTTTTTTTTTTTAATTTTTGCAAGGAGAGAGAATGGGCATGCCAGGGCCTTTTACCACTACAAACAAACTCCAGATGCATGTGCCACTTTGTACATCTGGCTTTACATGGGCACTAGGGAATCAAACCCAGGCTGTCAGACTTTGCAAGCAAGCACCTTTAACCACTGAGCCATCTCTCTGGCCCCTCATTTTTTTAAATTATTTTTTTGTTTTATTTTTGTTTATTTGATAGTGACAGACAAAGAGGCAGATAGGGAGAGAAGAGAGAGAGAGAATGGGCATGCCAGGGACTCCAGCCACTGCAAATGAACTCCAGATGCTTGCACCCTCATGTGCATCTGGCTAACGTGGGACCTGGGGAATCGAGCCTCGAACCAGGGTCCTTAGGCCTCACAGGCAAGCGCTCATTCTTTTAAATTTGTATTCATTGGAGAGAAAGAAGCAGAGAGAGAAAGGAAGAGAATGGGCACGCCAGGGCCTCCAGCTACTGCAAATAATTCCAGAAGCATGCACCACATTGTGCATCTAGCTTTGCAGGCAAACACTTTAACTGCTAAGCCATCTCTCCATCCCTCCAGCCCCTCATTTTTTTTTTTACAATTTTTTGTTCATTTTTATTTATTTGAGAGTGACAGAGAGAGAAAGAGTCAGATAGAGTGAGTGAGTGAGAATGGGCGCACCAGGGCTTCCAGCCACTGCAAACAAACTCCAGACATGTGCGCCCCCTTGTGCATCTGGCTAACGTGGGACCTGGGGAACCGAGCCTCGAACCGGGGACCTTAGGCTTCACAGGCAAGCGCTTAACTGCTAAGCCATCTCTTCAGTCCCCCTCATTTAATTCTTTTTTTTTAAAATTTTTTATTTATTTGAGAGCGACAGACACAGAAAGACAGATAGAGGGAGAGAGAGAGAATGGGCGCGCCAGGGCTTCCAGCCTCTGCAAATGAACTCCAGACGCGTGCGCCCCCTTGTGCATCTGGCTAACGTGGGACCTGGGGAACCGAGCCTCGAACCGGGGTCCTTAGGCTTCACAGGCAAGCGCTTAACCGCTAAGCCATCTCTCCAGCCCTCATTTAATTCTTAAGACAGCTCAGTTGTATTATACTATTCCCATTTTATAAGTAGGAAAACCAAGACTTGGCAATCATTTTCAACTACAAATCTAAACTTGTTGCTTCCCTACTCACAGCCTTTTCATTCATTAAGGGAACCTTTCCAACTAAAAAAGAGTATATTAGAGAGAGAGGTAGATAGAATGGATGCACCAGGGCCCCAGATGCATGCACCACCTTGTGCATCTGGCTTATGTGGGTCCTGGGGAATTGAACCTGGGTGCTTTGGCTTTGGAGTCAAATGCCTTTAACACTAAGCCACCTCTCCAAGCCCCAGTTTTATTTTTTTCAAGGGAGGGTCTCATTCTAGCCCAGGCTGATCTGGGATTCACTGTGTAGTCTCAGGGTGGCCTCGAACTCACAGCGATCCTCCTACCTCTGCCTCCTGAGTGCTGGGGTTCAAGGCCCAGTTTCTTAAGATCTACTTTGGCTTTACTCATTAGCTTCACCTTCCCACATCCCCTGGTTAACTCTCAATCCATCTATCCATTGCCTTGACCCAGCCTCCGACCTCCAAGCCATTGCCAATGCTGTCTTTCTGCTCTGCTTTCTCTTGTCTATTCAGGTCTGCTGCTTAATCATCTCTTCCACCAGGAAGCCTTCAGTGACCTGGGCTGGGTTGCCGGGCTCCCTCCACAGCTCCCTAGGTCTCCTGATGTTAGGAAAGCCTGAATGCTTATCACTGAGTGGTGACTGCCTGCTGACTCATCTGACTTCCTCACTGGACTTCAGCTCCAAGAGGGCACAGGTTGTGCCTGACTTAATCACTGCTCTATCTTCAGCACGGGGCAGTGTCTGGCACACAGAAAGAAAGGCAAAGTGGAAGTAAAAAAAGAAATGAGGTTGGCAGGGAGATAAGACTCCAGTGCTATGAAGGAAGATTTCCCTGACATCTACCAGGCTAGCAATTAGGAGGCAATGGATGACACAGGTTATGACCGTTTCAAGGGCCAGGAGGCCGTTTCAAGGGCCAGGAGGGATATATAGAATATTATCTATAAAACTCCAAGCTTGCTTGGGAGTGCACATCTGTAGTCCCAGGAGGCAGGATGAGGGATTTGAGGTCATCTTCAGGTACATAGTGAGTTCAAGGTCAGCCTGGGCTACATGAGACCTTGACTTGACTCAACCTCCCCCCAGCCACCCAATTCAAGCACTGTGCCTAGAAATAATGATGGTGATTGCTATTGTTTTGAAAACTAGCATACAGGACCAGGCTGTGACGCTGAGGCACCTGCACAGCTGGCCACAGGGAATTTGTGACTTACGCCAGAGGTTGTTGTAAGGACAAGACTGAGCCAGATGTTGATGTCCCACAGATGCTTCACGTGAGCATCCAGATTCTGGTGCACAAAGTGAGATCTCTGTTCACTGGCTTCTGAGAACTTGTGAGCTCTAAGTAGGAGTTAGGGTTTTCCTGGGGGAACTGGACATTGTACTGCCAGGCACGTCCTGGGAAAGGACAGATGCTGGCACAGAAAACAAGGGCATTAGGTGTAAGGAGAGGGTGGACATTTTGTCCAGGACAACATTAGGGTGGGTCCTGTTGGCAGAAGTAGACAGCAGACAGCTCCCAAAATGCCAAGGCTGCAAGACACCCAGGAACATAAGGGGAAGACATCTCACATCGCTTCAGGTCTGTGGGTTCTAAGGACTGAATCTGGGATTTGGCCCTAGACTTCTCTGACAAGTAACTTCCAATCTTGCCAAAGATCACATAGCCTTGAGGACCATTAGCAGGTAGCTCACCGCACTTTAGGGCAAAGAAATCAAGAGGAGGTAATCCCCAGGCCTATGTGGAGCAGACAATGGCAGGAGACAGATGCCCCAGGGATCCCAGGCAATGTGGAGGTGCAGACGGAGCCCGCATCTTGATGATGTGGCTCTGTCAGCTCACAGCTAGACCCTCTCGTGGAGCTTTCAAAAGACTAGAGTGCCAGGGACTCCTGCCCAGAGCCTGGAGACGGGCAGCATACCCTCTCCATCTCAGAAGCCTCAGCCACTGGGTGCCATTCTGAAGGCTTCCTCGTGGGGCTGGGGAGTGGCAGCAGGAAAACGAGGTGGAAGAACAGCCCACTGTGGGCTCTGTTTCTGGTCTTGCATGCAGCTTTGTTCTCCTCCAGCAGGGCCTACCTGCCTCACACCCCCTCTGTCCCTGAACCTCATGCCCGCCTGCACAAAGTCCTCCCTGACTGCTCAGGTCTCGTCCTTCACCTGAACTTTAGGTTTCACTCGCCAACTCATGGGCAGTCCCCGAGAACAGGTACTACTGTCTCCTCCATATGACTTCATCCCCGTGCCTCTGAGCCCCTGGTTTCGTTCCCGCAGGGCTCTCAGATGGGGGAGCTCATCACCCCTCCAGACTGAGCGGGCCTTTGTCAGGGCTGGAGGTGAGTGGAGGCAGATGCAGTGGTACAAACTGGGAACTGTTTATTGGTTGTGGTGAGAAGCCCAGATACAAAGAAGGCACGAGGGGGGCGGGGGCAGGACCCCTGTTACAGTACCGTGGAGGGACGGACGGGGCTAAGGAGTGGGCCTGCTCGCCAGCAGGGCTCAGGAAAAGACCTGGGAACCAGTCTCCACCGCCAGTATGGACCTTGGAAATGGGGCCTCTGATAGAGAGGCCAAGCTAGATTGCTCAGAAGGCCAGGGCAGCCGAGAAAGCCAGCCTAGGCCCACCCCATCACCAAGGGGAGTGGAGTGGGCCTGGCTAGCTAGTAGCATTGCACTACATTCAAGTATCTCTCCCTGCAGGTTTTCTTTCTTTCTTCCTTTCTTTCTTTTTTTTTGGGGGGGGGGGTTCAAGGTAGGGTCTCGCTCTAGCTCAGGTTGACCTAGAATTTATTATGTAGTCTCAGGGTGGCCTCAAACTCACGGAAATCCTCCTACTTCTGCCTGCGGAGTACTGGGATTAAAGGCAGGCAGGCTGGCTGGCTTTTCTTTCTTTCTTTCTTTCTTTCTTTCTTTCTTTCTTTCTTTCTTTCTTTCTTTCTTTCTTTCTTCCTAAGCTGTGGTTTTACAGGGTTTCTCCAGGTTTGTCCAAGGCTGGAGTGCCAGTGGTGGGTTAGAGGTGTCTCCTCTGCATCCTGCCAACAACTGCTGGGGCTAGAGCTGGTCTCCTGGTCTCTGAAGGACACCGCTATCCTTCGGGGCAGTCCTAGCACAGAGTGTCCAGACTGCCCAGTTTCTCTTTGTTCCTCTGGGCTGTGTTTCCTGCCGGCTCTGGCTGCGGTCAAGGAGAGGGGCTTTGGAAATCCAATAATAAAAGGCCAGGAGGCGATCTGCTTTCCAGTTCATTGCTCTCAGCTCTGAGTAGTCAAGTCCAGGCCTCGGCGGGCCCCAGCGCCGCGTTGGTGAGAGGAGCTGCGGCGGGGCCTGCTCGGCTGTTCCGTGTCAGTAGTTTTGCTCTGGTCAGCAAAGTCCGTCAGTCCAGTGACAATGGCTCACAGTGGGTCCAGCTGGAGGGAGAAGTGTCACCACATTGAAGACCTTTTCCTCCCGGCACTGGCAGAGGTCCTTCAGCTTGGTTTTGGCACAGACTGGGACATGACAGATGCATGTATCTTCCATGTTGCATCAGTGCAGGCCATGAGCAGTGGGCCCTACATGTCCAGAGGGCAGGGCCTCGGCACCACAAGGTCCTGAAGGAGGTGCCCGCCTCTGGCCCCACAATACATGCCTACGTGGAAGAGGGGTGTCCACCTGAGCCTGCTGGTGCCAGCTAAAGGCATGGTCCCTGGAGACTGCTGGAGGCATAACTTATGATAAATAGGAAGGAAGGGGAAGTTGGGTGGGGTGTCAGGAAGGACATCAGTAGTATCGATCCCAAGTCTGCCAGCTGGTCACCCAGTGCTTCTTGGTGGGCAGGGCGCTCCCTGGAGGTGGGTAGCGCTCCTCCTCTGGGATGCGCACTGCATGGTACTTGGGCATGATCCGGTAGTAGCGAGTCCGCTTAAAGAAGTCACACTGGAGTTGGGGCAAAATAGTAGGGACATCAGTATCCAGCTTGCATGCAGGATGACCTCCCTCCCTTGCTCCTCAGGGCCAGCCCCTGAATTGAATATGAATATTCTCACCTCAGTGAGAAACTAGAGCATGAACTTCCCCCACCCCAGGCCCAGAGGAAGAGGAGCTGAGGAAGGTGGAGAGGAGAGGAGAGGAGAGGAGAGGAGAGGAGAGGAGAGGAGAGGAGAGGAGAGGAGAGGAGAGGAGAGGAGAGGAGAGGAGAGGAGAGGAGAGGAGAGGCAGGTGGAGACCGGAGCAGCTGCAGAGACCCTGGGTGCAATGACTAGGGAGAGAGTGGTCTTCCCTGGCCAGTGTGGTGGAGTGGGTCAGTTCCTTCTCCTGGGGAGGTGGGGAAGGGGCTCCTTAGAAAAAGGTTGGACTCTCCTGGTCTCCTTCCATGGGGGAGAGGGAGGGGCTTAGAATTGTTGTGCACATGCCTATAGAGAGAGGGGCCTAGCCCTGGCTGTGACTTCTGTAGTTCTCAGAAAGTAGCATGCACAGGCTGGAGAGATGGCTCAGTGGTTAAAGGCAACTTGCTTGCAAAGTCTGATTCTCCAATACCTACATAAAGTCAGATGCACAAAGTGGCACATGCATCTGGAGTTTACAGTGGCAGAAGGCCCTGGTGCACCCATACTCTCTTTGCCTCTTTTTGTCTGTCTCTCTCAAATAATAAAGATATTTTTTAATGACATCATAATAAAAGAGAGACTAATTGAGAGGGGGAAACGATATGATGGAGAGTGGATTTGTGAAGGGGAAAGTAGGGGAGGGAACTATCATGGTCTATAGTCTATAACTATGAAAGTTGTCAATAAAAAAAAGTTTTAAAAGATATTAGCCGGGCGTGCTAGTGCATGCCTTTAATCCCAGCACTTGGGAGGCAGAGGTAGGAGGATCACCATGAGTTCGAGGCCACCCTGAGGCTCCATAGTGAATTCCAGGTCTGACTGGGCTAGAGGGAGACCCTTCCTCAAAAAACCAATAAACAAATAAAAATAAAATAAAAAGAGTCTGGCATGGTGGTGCATGCCTTTAATCCCAGCACTCGGGAGGCAGAGGCAGGAGGATCGCCATGAGTTCGAGGCCACCCTGAGACTCCATAGTGAATTCCAGGTCTGACTGGGCTAGAGGGAGACCCTTTCTCAAAAAACCAATAAACAAATAAAAATAAAATAAAAAGAGCCTGGCATGGTGGTGCATGCCTTTAATCCCAGCACTTGGGAGGCAGAGGTAGGAGGATCACTGTCAGTTCGAGGCCACCCTGAGACTACATAGCAAATTCCAGGTCAGCCTGGGCTAGAGTGAGACCCTACCTCGAAACACCAACCAAAAAAAAAAAAGCATACTCAAGACTCAAGGGAGTACCATGACGGTACACTCTTGGGGTTCCTCCAAGTCTGTGAGAACTAGATGCAGATGGGGGTGCAGAGGGCAGGGAGGCACAGTGACCTGCGCTGAGGTGGCAGTGGGGGTGGGTGCGATCTGAGCAGGCCCAGGCCCTAAGGCAAGAGGAGCAGACAGAAGAGAGTCAGAAGGCCCCGCTGGCTGGGGCTCAGGGAGGAAGCCTGCACGCCATGTTACCCGGGTGGGCCAGGGTGGGGGGGATGCCCCCTCAGTAGTCGTCGGTCAGCCTCTCTGTCTCTGACGGCTGGCTCTTCATCTCGGCCTTCTGCCTCTTAGCTTCATACAGGGCGCGAGTGCGGGCTCGCTTGAAGAAGCCGCACTGGAGGGAGGAGGCAGGGTGGCCATCAGGGGTGCTGAGGACCCTGACAAGCAGCTCTGAAGGGGGGGGGGGGCCGCTGGGGCTTAAGAGTTGGGGAACCTGGATGGCTGTGTACTGGTCCCAGGTTGGTAGGTGGCTGCCTTCCCCTTGGCAGGCTGCAGCTCCCCCATTAATCCAGGGAGGGGTGGGACGGGAAGCTAAGGGGAAGGTGGGGAGGATCTGGGAGACGGAGACTGGGATGAGATGAGAAATGGGCCATGGAGTCGTGGGATGGGGATGGAGGGAATAGGTGACCATGCTGGCGGGAGGTTCCGTGTGGGAGGCTGGGAGTCCCCCTACCTTCCACAGCAGGAGGATAATAAGCCCCAGCAACAGCAGCCCTGCACCCACGGACACAAGGACCAGCCACAGCTCAATCTCTGCCGGCAGTTCCTCCACCAAGTCAGAGTCGATATCTACGGAGAACTGCAGAGGGGAGAAAAGGTCTCAGCCCCGGATGGGCTTCCTTAGACCCCATTGACTTCCTTTCCCGGTGGGGCGAAGTCCCTGCTGTTTAACATTTAGCCAGTAGGGGGCATCTGGGGCCTGGAAAAAGCCCCTGCCCACGTCGCTGACACCGGCTGGTCTGAGGTGAGCCCCCAACCCCAGGAGATCCAGTAGGCAGTCAGTTTGAGTTTGGCTGTGAGCTGTGTGACCTTGGAGCAGTATTTTGCCTCTCTGAATCTTTATTTCAGGCGCTACACCTGGGCGCAGCAGAATGGTGGAGCTAGGAGCCAGACCACCTGAGCTTGCCTCCGGCTTTGCGGCTCATGAGTTGTGTGATCTGGAGCAAATTACTCCACCTTTCTGTTGCTCCTCGGTGAAGTGGGAATTATAATCCCTCCCTCACAGGGTGCGGTAGACGGTTAAATGTATTTAATATGAGCAAAGTGCTCAGGGCAACACCCGCTGCGCTACATGGTGCTTCCTAAATATTTGTAGAAAACACAGATGGGGTCGGGAGCCGGCTCGGTGGATAAGAGTGCTTGACATGTCAGCATGAGGGCCTGAGTTCAATCCCAATTCCCATGTAAAAAGCTATGGCCGGGCTGGAGGGATGGCTTAGCGGTTAAGGAATTTGCCCGTGAAGCCTAAGGACCCAGGTTTGATTCCCCAGGACCCATGCAAGCCTGATGCACAAGGGGGCACATGCATCTAGAGTTCCTCTGCAGTGGCTAGAGGCTCTGGCTTGCCCATTCTCTCTTTCTCTCTATCTGCCTCTTCCTCTCTCTCTCAAATAAGTAAACAAAACAAACAAACAAACAAACAAAAAAGCCATGGCCACACATACCTGGAGCCCCAGTCCTGTGTGGGGAGGAGACACACAGAGGAATCACTGGGGCTCACTTGTCAGCCAGTCTGATGGAAGACACTCAGCTTTTTTGGATTTTCTGCTCTCTGACACATATGCTCTCCTTCTCTCTCTCCCATCTCCTTTCTATCTCCCTCTTTTGCTCTTTTCCCAACACCCTTTCCCCCAATCTCTGTCTCCCCTCTTCTCTCTCCCATCTACTCCCTCCCTCTTTTTCTCACATTACAATAAAGTCTAAAGTTAAAAATGAGAGAGAGAGAAAACGAAAGAAAGAAAAAGAAAGGAATCTAGGAGCCAGGAGTGGTGGTGCATGTCTTTAATCCCAGCACTCACGAGGCAGAGGTAAGAGGATCTCTGTGAGTTCAAGACCACCCTGAAACTACATAGTGAATTCCAGGTCAGCCTGGGCTAGTGTGAGACCCTACCTAAAAAAAAAAAAAGAAGAAGAAGAAAGGAAGGAAGGAAGGGAGGGAGGGAGGGAAACTGTAGAAGAGCAACTGACAAGGACACCTCTCGGGCTTCTGCAGGCATGGCCATGCACATCTGCACACATACATGCAAACATATACCATACATAGTACACATACACACATGCCAAACCCCCACAAACAGTGCATAGCAAACACCACCATCTTTTATCCCCTGCAATGAATACGAATGTGCTCATGTATACATGAGTATAACTTACTTGAAATGCTTGCAACCAGAAGTGCTTCAGATTTAGGATTTAAAGCGTTTCAGAGTTCCAATTTGCTATCTACACTGACTCTATTTGGTTTTTACTTTTTGTTTGATTTTTTTTTGTTTTATTTTTTTATTTGAGAGCGACAGACAGAGAAAGAGGCAGATAGAGAGAGAGAGAGAGAAAGAGAGAGAGAGAGAATGGATGCGCCAGGGCCTCCAGCCACTGCAAATGAACTCAGGTGAGTGCACCCCCTTGTGCATCTGGCTAACCTGGGTCCTGGGGAATTGAGCCTCGACCCGGAGTCCTAAGGCTTCACAGGCAAGCGCTTAACCGCTAAGCCATCTCTCCAGCCCTGTTTGTTTTTTAAGTTAAGGTCTTGCTCTAGCCCAGGCCGACCTGGAATTTACTATGTAGTATCAGGCTGGCCTCAAACTTACAGTGATCCTCCTACATCTTCCTCCCAAGTGCTGGGATTAAAGGCGTGTACTATCAGGCCAATTCTTTCTTTCTTTTTTTTTAATATTTTTTTTTAATTTTTATTTATTTATTTATTTGAGAGTGACAGACACAGAGAGAAAGACAGATAGAGGGAGAGAGAGAGAATGGGCGCGCCAGGGCTTCCAGCCTCTGCAAACGAACTCCAGACGCGTGCGTCCCCTTGTGCATCTGGCTAACGTGGGACCTGGGGAACCGAGCCTCGAACCGGGGTCCTTAGGCTTCACAGGCAAGCGCTTAACCGCTAAGCCATCTCTCCAGCCCTTTTCTTTCTTTTTGTTGTTATTTTGAGGTAGGGTGTCATTCTAGCCCAGATTGACCTGGGATTCACTATGTAGTTTCAGGCTGCCCTTGAATTCACAGCGCTCTTGCTACTTGGCTGGGATGAAAGGTGAGCACCACTATGCCCAGAAGTCATCTTTCTTCTCTTAATATGATCATCTTTCCTTCTCAATTGATAACAGCCAACCTGATCTCTTCTGAGGACCGCATAGTCACTGCAGCAATGGACCATATTGTATTGAACCAACCTCCTAGGGACAGGCATTTAGATTGTTTTCAATTCCCTGCTCTCCTTAACAATGCTCTAAAATACCCCATATATTTATCTTTGCATACTTGTCCTATTAGCTCATTAAGATGTATTATCATGTGCTAGGTCAGAGGAAATGGGTGCTTTAAATTTTAATGGATATTGACAAATTCATCTCCAAAAAGGACCCACCAATTTATTCTCCTGGCAGTGTCATTTCCGTCCACCTAGAAGTACCAGATGCATTACTCTTTTCAGTATTTTCCAATCAGATGGGCAGACAAATCTCATTTGTTATTTTTCTTCATGTGTCAGTTAAATATTTATACTTCACCTTCTGTGCATATTAAAATATATCATTCCATCATCTATACTGCTTACAGAATCTTTTGCTATGCACAGATTTAAATTTTCAAACAGTATAATTTGTCAACTTTTTTTCCCCTCATGACTTTTGGCTTTAATAAAATAACTCACTCTGAGCTGGGCAACCCAGCATGCAGAAGGCTGAGGATCGCCATGAGTTTGAGGCCAGCCTAGGCTAAAGTGAGAGCCTGCCTCAGAACAAATCAAAACAAAAAACAAAGAAAACAAACAAACAAAACAACTCTCCACTCATTCTTCCCATAATTGAAGGCTACTATTAAATTATTTTGTATTTTATTCTAGTCCACATTCAATTCATACACTTAAATTATTTCATCTAACCCCAAGGTATTTTTCTTGATGGTGTGAAATAGATACTTGTCTTTATTTCCCAAATAAGTTCTTCCCACGCTGCTTAATAGTCTATCTTTTTTGTCTTTCTTAGGGTTTTTTGTTTGTTTTTTTGAGACAAGATTTCACTGCAGAGCCCATGCTGACCTCAAACTTGTGGTCCTCCTCCTTCAGCCTTCTGAGGACTGGGATTACCAGTGTGAGCCACCAATCATTCTTTCTCAGCCAGTTAAGAATGCAGTCTGGGGCTGGAGAAATGGCTTAGCGGTTAAGCGCTTGCCTGTGAAACCTAGGGACCCCGGTTCGAGGCTTGATTCCCCAGGACCCACGTTAGCCAGATGCACAAGGGGGCGCACGCGTCTGGAGTTCATTTTCAGAGGCTGGAGGCCCTGGCGCGCCCATTCTATTTCTATCTATCTGCCTCTTTCTCTCTCTGTCTGTCACTCTCAAATAAATAAAATAAATAAAAAAATTTTAAAAAAAAGAATGCAGTCTGGCCAGACATGGTGTCCTATGCCTTTAACCCAGTACTTGGGAGGCAGAGATTGGAGAATCACTGTGAATTCAAGGCCAGACTGAAGATTACACAGTGAATTCCAGGACAGCCTGGGCTTGAGCAAGATCCTACCTCAAAAAACCAAACCGAAACAATAACAACAAAAGGATGTAGTCTGGGGCCTAAGGAGATGGCTCAGTAGTTAAAGGCACTCACTTACAAAGCCTGTTGACCTGAGTTTGATTCCCCAGTATCCACAAAAAGCAAGATGCACAAAGTGGTGCATGCATCTGGAGTTGGCCCTGGTGCACCCATATTCTCTGTATCTCAAGTAAATAATTTTTTAAGAAAAGAATATAGGGCTAGAGAGATGGTTTAGCGGAAAAGGTGCTTTCCTGCAAAGCCTAAGAATGCATGTTCAAATCTCCAGGTCCCATGTAGCCAGACACACAGTGAAGCAAGCATGCAATGTTGCACATTCACACAAGGGGGCGCACTCATCTGAAGTTTGTGCACAGAGGCTGAAAGGCCCCAGCACACCCATTTTCTCTCTCATTCTGTCTCTCTCTCTTTCAAAAATGAAAATAATTTTAAAAAGAATGCAGTCTGTATCATAAGCTAAATTTCGTTTTGTTCTATGGGTCTTTCTGGCTCTCTCTGCATCTTTCTATATCATGTTTGTTTATTAAGAAATATACAATCTGCTGGGCGTGGTGGCACACGCCTTTAATTCCAGCACTCTGGAGGCAGGCGTAGGTGGATCTCCATGAGTTGGAGGCTACCCTGAGACTACATAGTTAATTCCAGGTCAGCCTCGACCAGAGAAACTCTACCTCAAAACCCACCACTACCACCAAAAAAATAAAAATAAAAATAAACGCCAGGCGTGGTGTTGCACACCTTTAATCCCAGCACTGGGGAAGCAGAGATAGGAGGATCACCATGAGTTCGAGGCCACCCTGAGACTCCATAGTGAATTCCAGGTCAGCCTGGTCTAGAGTGAGACCCTACCTTGAAAAACCACCAAAAAAAAAAAAAAAAAAAAAAAGAAAGAAAGAAAGAAAGAAAGAAATATACAATCATTGAGCTGGAGAGATGCCTTAGTGGTTAAGGTGTTTGCCTGCAAAACCAAAGGATCCGAGTTCAATTCTCCAGGACCCATGTAAGCCAGATGCACAAGGCGGTGGGGGGAAGGGCTGGAGGCCCTGGCACACCCATTCTCTCTCTCTGTCTCTGCCTTTCTCTCTCAAATAAATAAATAAAATATATTTTTAAAAAAGAAATATATAATCATGTATTTCAGCAATCCTCCATTCATTTCCCTATATGTATCACCTACATATCTCCCATTTGTATCCTTTTCACAACAAATTATTAATTTTGTCACATTTTTTTCTTTGAGATATAACTTTTCTTTTAAGTTTTAAAAATTCTATTTGGACTGTAATAATTTGGAAAGATCTGACAAATTGATAAGACTGTCTTTTTCTATCCATAATTTACATTTTCAAATCATCACCACTTTGCATCCATCTTCATGCTTTATGTGGGTGCTGGAGAATTGAACCCAGGCTGGCAGGCTTTGCAAGCAAGCTCTTTTAACCACTGAGACATCTCCCCAACCTCATTACTTGTGATTTTATTTTACATTCAATGCTGTGCTTATTTCAAGGTGATCTGATCATGTATGTTTGCGTATTTTTACTTTTGTTTTTTAATTTAATTTTTTTTATTTATGTGAGAGAGAGAAAGATACAGAAATAGGCAGGGAGAGAGAGAAAGGGGGTGGAATGGGCACACCAGGGCCTCCAGCCACTACAAAAGAACTCCAGATATGTGTGCTCCCTTGTGCATTTGGCTTATGTGGGTCCTGGGGAGTCAAACCTAGGTCCTTTGGCTTTGCAGGCAAGTGCCTTAACTGCTAAGCCATCTCTCCAGCCCTGGTTTTTTGAGATAAGGTCTCACTCTAGCCCAGGCTGACCTGGAATCCACTATGTAGTCTCAGGGTGGCCTCGAACTCTCAGTGATTCTCCTACCTCTGCCTCCCAAGTGCTGGGACTAAAGGCATGTGTTACCATGCCCAGCTTGTTCAACCTTTAGGCATTGTGACATGATGTTGTCATCTATAGAGTTCATGCTTGGGCACTGTGAAACTGAGTTACAAGAAGTCACAGATACGCAAACATCTCATGTTTTCAGTAAACTTAAGAATTCGTGTTGGGCTGCATTCATAGCTGTTCTCAGTCGCATGTAGATACATGGTGCCTGCAGGCCTGAGGTTGGACATACTTGCTTGGATTTTTTTCTGCAATACATACATATGCACATATGTATGTATGTACTACATATTTGTTGTTATTCAATGTTTATTTGTTGGTTTGTTTTCTCAAGACAAGGTTTTGTTATGTAGTCCAAGCTGGCCTTGAACTTGTGGCAATCCTCAGTCTCATCCCCAAGTACTCCACTTATATATGCACATGTGCATACACACACACACACACACACACGCACACACACACACACGTTGCCCAGGCTGGTTTTGGACTCTACCACTAAGCTATATCCACAGCCACACTTCCTCCCTCTTTGGCTTTTTCATTTTGAGACAAGGTCACATTAAATTGGCCAGGCTGGCCTTGAATTCACTCTGTAACCCAGAAAGGCTTCGAACTTTGAATTCTCCATCCTCAGCCTTCTAAGAAGTTGGGATCACAGGTGTGTGCCACCAGGCCCAGCTTCAGTGAGCTCTTAAAGACATCCTGTGCACCATACCCTGGACAGAGCCTTGTTAAAACACTCACTCACCCACGTGGTCTTGTTCTCCATGTTGATGGTAGGAATGCTGGTCTGGAGGAACAAAGTGGCCCAGCCATCTACCCTGACTCGATCAAAGTCTTTGTAATCCTAGAAGTGGGAGAGTGGGGTCAGAAGCAGCAGCTGAAATCCCTTTGGGCCTCCCTCTTGACCCTAAACAGCCCAAGCCTCACTCTTTTTTTCTTTTTATTTTTATTACCACTTTCCATGATTATAAAAAAATATCCCATGGTAATTCCCTCTCTCCCCCACACTCCACCAAGCCTCACTCTTAACCAAGGAGCATCTTGAAGCAGCACTCCCAAAGGATGTCAACCTGCTCTTCACACACAAATGCATGCCATTCATTCATTCATGGATCAGGTTCCGTGCTGAATGCTGGGGACAGCACAGAGGTCTTGGTCTAGGGCAGGCCCATAGGCTAAAATATAGCCCAGAACTTGCTTTTGTAAATAAATTTGATTTTTTTTTTTTGTTTTTTTTGAGGTAGGGTCTCACTCTAGCCCAGGCTGACCTGAAATTCACTATGGAGTCTCAGGATGGCCTCGAACTCACGGTGATCCTCTGACCTCTGCCTCCAGAGTGCTGGGATAAAATGCGTGTGCCACCACGCCAGGCTTGATTTTTTTTTTTTTTTTTTTGGTTTTTCGAGGTAGGGTCTCACTCTGGTCCAGGCTGACCTGGAAGTAACTCTGTAGTCTCAGGGTGGCCTTGAACTCACGGTGATCCTCCTACCTCTGCCTCCCGAGTGCTGGGATTAAAGGCTGATTTTTTTTTAAGTGGAGGAAGGGTATTTATACGAAGCTTACAGATCCAGGGGAAGTTCCATAATGGCAGAAGAAGCTGGCCTGCTTTCATAGGTTCAGACAGAGAGAGAGAGAAGAGCCACGAGCCAAAACTCCAAAAGACATGCCACAAACCTGTTTATTTATTTATTTACTTATTTATTTACTTTTGGTTATTTGAGGTAGAGCCTTGTGATCCTCCTACCTCTGCCTCCTGAGGGTTGGAATTAAAGGCGTGCACCATTATGACTGGCCGAAAAATATTTTTATTTGTGTGTGTGTGTGCGCGCGCATGTGTGTGTATGGGCACATGTGTGCTATAATGTACATGTGGAGGTCACAGGACAACCTCAATGTGTCCATCTCCTTCCACCTTCTCTCTTATTCTCTCTTATTCCATGCTGTGTGCCCCAGACTAGCTGACCTACAAGCTTCCAGGTTCTCTTGGCTCTACCTCTCACTGCTGTAAGCATGTCGGGGGTCACAGATGCATGTGCCACTTTGGGCAGCTATACATGGGTGCTGAGGAGAATCAAACTTGGATTGGCAAACTTGCATACAAGGGCCTTGAACCACTGACCCATCTCCCCAGTCCCAAATAAAGTATTTTTTGGCTCACAATCATATCCCTGCATTTAAGGTGGCTTTTTTGTGCCACAATAACGGAACATAGTAGATGCCATCATGCTCACAGCCTGGAATGGTCGATAATCCAGACACAGAAAAAAAGTGTGAAGGCAAGGTTGGCACATGAGTAACCATGACCTGGTCAAGCATGGTATGTAGTACATGTGGCGTCTGAGAAAGTTCTGTGGGGTTTAGAGGAAGAGCGGTCACGTCAGCTGTCAAAGTTAGGACATCACAGGTGTGAGGTGAAGGCTGACGGAGACCTTGACGGCTGAACAGGAGTTCGCACACTGAGACGCAGAGGGAGCTGGCATTCCTGGGGGTTAGGTGGCAGGAGAGAAGGTGGCACTGGGCTCAGGGGTGATCTCCATAAGGCAGAAAGAGGCGGAAAGTAATGGAAACAGGGTGGGGTCATGGACTGGACAGGTTGTATTAGAAGCACTCCATGTTCACATACAGATGTGCAGCTCTACCGCTGATGTGGCCCATCGTGATGGACACACAACTACACAGAACATGTTGTCATCCACATGAACACCTTCACACATGCACCCCTGGCTTTAGCCCTCCCCTGTCCCTCTCGCCCTGTCCAGGTGGGTGACAGTGGAAATCTCGAGACCCAGTACTGACCTCAATGAAGGTACTGTTCCACACCCGTGCCTTCACGGTCACGTTGGTGATGGTGGGGGTGTCGGGAATGGGGCACTCCAGCCACACACAGCGGGCACGGCCAGTGGCACAGGTCTGAGGTGGGCAGAGATACACACAAGATGTGAGGTTTCCAGACTCTTCATGCTTTACTCAACTTCCACCCTTCTAGATGTCATCCCACCCCTGAGTGACTAAAGGGCCTGACTTCATCTCTGCTTACTCACCCCCCAACCCCACACATGTATGTTTGCCCCAGTCCTTGACCAAGGAACACAGACAACCAGAAATCTAGTTCCTGCTCGGATGGATGAGGCCTGTGGTAGTTTGATTCAGGTGTCCCCCATAAACTTAGGTGTTCTGAATGCTAGGTTCCAAGCTGATGGATATTTGGGAATTAACGCCTTCTGGAGGCAGTGTATTGTTGGGGGCGGGTTTATGGGTGTTATAGCCAGTTTCCTATGCCAGTGTTTGGCACACTCTCCTGTTCCTGTTGTCCACCTTATGTTGGCCAGGGGGTGATGTCCACCCTCTGCTCATACCACCATTTCCCCTGCCATCATGGAGCTTCCCCTCAAGCCTGTAAGCCAAAATAAACCTCTTTTTCCCACAAGCTGCTCTTGGTTGGGTGATTTCTACCAGCAATGCGAACCTGACAGCAACAAGGCCTAACTTAAGAACTCTCCTACACCGAGCCTCCGCTGATATGTGCTCTCCCACCCATAGGATGCCACTTCTGACCCTTCAACCCAGCTGGACCTGTACTGGCTCCCCAGGCCTGATCCTCTCTCCCAACAGGTGAAGAACGGAACAGAGCCAGTGGCTTTTCCTTTGGCCCACTATGTTGAGTGCTTCCCCATCAGAGAGGGCGCTCTCAGAGCAGATGAGTCTCCCACCCCCAACCATGCTGGGAGGCTCCGCAGGCCTGGGCCACAGCATTTCTTGAGACCAGCTTTTCCCAGTGAGTGTTTCTACCTCTCTTGCTCCATGGGTCCCTCGTGCCCGGGCACCTTGTCATGGGCTGTGCCCTTCTCCACATCCCTGTCCTGGCCACTCACCAGCACAGTCTCAGACTTGGCTTTTTTGGCAGCAGCTAGTGTGACGGGCGGGGGGCCCTGGCCGCCCCCCGGGTCCAGCTGTCGACGCCTGCGCTGTGGAGACGCTGGCTTATCTCCAGGTTCCTGAAGTGGGAAGACATTTGGCGAGAAGGCAGAGGAAGAAAGGGGAACAGGGATGGGAGACAAGGAGAGAATTAGGGTTCCCAAGAGAGACTAAGAGAAGGGAAGACATAGTTCTTCCTGCCCAGCAGCATGCAGATGAGATGCAAGTGAAGCCTCCTTGATAGTGAACTTACCGACAGGGTAAGGTTGAGAGGGTTGATCAGGTCTCCAGGAGGCTGGCAGGGCCAGGACCCATTGCTGTGGATGGTGATCTCCGTGGGGTATAGCAGCCACTTGCCATTGGCTACTTCATAGGGCCACTCCAGACCTAGGACCAGGGTACCCAGGGAGGCCAGCCCTTCCCCTACTGGGCTCACCTGTGGACACACAGACCTATATGTCAATGTTACGGTCTTCTGGAAGACCACCTCCAGCTTGCCAACCCTCAGCTCTCCCACCCGGGGAGGTCCCAGATCAGTACCCCCCCACTGCTGATGCCAGAAATCTCTAGCTATGATCCCAGAGGTGTTGTTACCTGAAATTCATATTTGAGAGGACTTCCTACATCTTCCACGGTTTTCATGCCAGCCTCACCCATCACAGTCCCACCAAAGAAGCTCTGTAGCCTATGATTCACCCTAGGGTAAAAAAGACACTTGAGCCCTAGCGGACAGGATATCAGGGCCCTGGTAGAGGGAATGGTAGCGCCAAGGCTCCTTTGATGTCAGATGGTCCGCTGTATAAATGTACCTATGTAGCCTCACACAAGTTTCTATCTTCTCTAAGCCTCAGTTTCCTTGTGCATAAAGGGAAGTTAGTAATAGTTGGTACAACACAGGGCCATGGTAAGAGGTCAGTAAGATGTCTGTAAAGGCATCTGTATAATGGGCTTTCAAGAAATCACAGGAAGAGGCTGGGAAGATGGCTCAGCAGTTAAAGGTGCTTGCTTGCAAAGCTCACCAGCTAAGGTTCAATTCCCAAGCCACCCACATAAGCCAGACACAAGAAGAGGCTCAAGCATTTGGTGTTCTTCTGCAGCGGTAAAAGGCCCTGGTACACTCATGTACACAAACAAACATATAGATTTAAAAGAAAAGAAAAGCGGGCTGGAGAGGTAGATCAGCAGTTAAGGTGCTTGCCCGCCATGCCTAACAAACTACCTGAGTTCCACTCCTCAGCACCCACAGAAAGCCAGATGCGCAAGCTGGCGCACACATCTGGAGTTTGTTTGCAGTGGCTAGAGGCCCTGGCGCACCCATTCTCTATTTCTCTTTCTCCTTGCAAATAAATAAATAAACTAAAAAAAGAAAAGAAGGCTGGAGAGATGGCTCAGTGGTTACAGGCATTTGCTTGCAATGCAAAGTCTAATAGCCGTACTTTGATTCCCCAGTGCCCACATAAAAACAGATGCACAAAGTGGCACATGCATCTGGAGTTCATATGCAGTGGCAAAAAGCCCTGGTGTGCTCATTTTCTCTCTCTTTCTCTCCCCCCCCCACCCTATTTGCAAGTAAATTTAAAAATAAATTATAGGGACCAACACCTTGACCCCATGTGCTGATGCCTCCTCTCAATCTGCTTCACAGGGCATAATGGCCACCATGATGCTAATTGTTATTGTGAGGGGAAAAGATGACCCAGGAGGCCACCAGACCAAGAAGTGTCAAAGGATCTTAGGAGACGCTCTGGAGACAGGGAGGTCCTGCTTCAGGTAAGCAGTCTGGGGGCAGAGCAGTACCCACATGCTGAGTGAGGCCTGGAGCGTGTAATCAACCTGCAGAGTCAGGGTCATGGGCCGCAGGTTGTCCTGATGACTTGACCTGAGGAGGAGATGCGGAGGGTAAGGAGGAGGCCCAGGGCATGACCTCAGCCCAGGGCAGACTGGCTTCGCCGGGTTACTCACGTGGAGAGCTGTAGCTGCGCCTGAAGGTCCCTTGTGTGCAAAGTCACTCCGATGACCTCAAAGGTGATGAGCAGCTCCATCTACCATGAGGGTCAAGGAAGCAGAGAGGGGCACGGGAGCCCAGCAGGGGTGAAGCCAAGGGGAAGAGAAGAGTCAGAGACTTAAGCTAGGGAGATGCCTCTCTGGCTACTCGTCCTACCTCTGTACCTTGTTTGTGTCCCCGCCCCCTTCTCCTCTTTAAGTGATCTCCCTCTGTTACTTTTTTTAAAAAATGTTTTACTTATGCTGGACATGGTGGCACATGCCTTTAATCCCAGCAGAGGTAGGAGGATGGCCATGAGTTGAGGCTACCCTGAGACTACATAGTGAATTTCAGATCAACCTGGGCTAGAGTGAGACCCTACCTTGAAAAAAAAAAAAACCTATTTATTTATTTATTTATAAGAGAGAGAAGCAGATAAAGGGAAGAGGGGAAGATGTGCACACCATATCCTCCAGCCACTGAAAATGAACTCCAGATGCCTGTGCCACCTTGTGCATCTGGCTTATGTGGTTACTGGGGAATCAAAGCTAGGTCCTTAGGCTTTGCAGGCAATCACCTTAACCACTATGCCTTCTCTTCAGCCCCCTTTGTTACTTTTTAAAAAGTTAAATATTTTTATTTATTTGAGAGAGGAAGAAAGAAAGAAAGAGGGAGAGAGAGAGAATGGGTTTGCCAGGGCATCCAGCCACTGCAAATGAACTCCAGATGCATGCACCACCTTGTCCGTCTGGCTTATGTGGGTCCTGGGAAATCAAACCTGGGTCCTTTGGCTTCGCAGGTAAGCACCTTAACCACTAAGCCATCTCTCCAGGCCCCCTCTGTTACTTTTGAGAACTCTGCTACTTGTACACAACCTGGAGCAGGTAACTGAAACTGTCTAAGCCTGTGTTTTCTCTTCTGTAAGGTAGCAGATACTTCCTCAGAGAAAACTGTATCAGATAAGAGAGTGCAGTGGGTTCAAGAGTGTAGCAACAGGACTCAGTGAACTAGCCTCCACACCCACCCTAGCATCATGCCAGGGTCCTGACTGGGACTCTCCTCGCTCCTTGCTGAGCCTCCCCCCCACCATTTCTTTGCTTCAAAGAGGCCCATGAAGCAGGGAGGTGAGCCAACGGGATCTCTCTGGAAGACAGCCAGGACCCTCCTGGAGTGGGAGGATGTGGCCAGGGCTCACCCTCTGGTTCCGTTTGAAGGGGTTCCCCAGCTCGCACAAGATGGTCTCGTTGGCTTGGCAGGTCCCAGACTGAGGAAGGAAATAAATGCGGTCAGGGTTGGGCTTGTCCTCAGAATGAGAAACCCCACAGGCTTGTCTGCCCAAGCAGCAGAGACACACCAGAGAGGACCCAGCCCAGAGGAGGCGGGCACAAGGCAAAGAATAATGCAAATAAATGAGCCGGGCGTGGTGGTGCATGCCTTTAATCCCAGCACTGGGATGGAAGGGGGACAGAAGTAGAAGGATCACCGTGAGTTCGAGGCCACCCTGAGAATACAGAGTGAATTCCAGGTCAGCCTGGGTTAGAGTGACACCCTACCTCAAAAAACCACAAAAAGAGAGAGAGAGAGAGATACGTTGGGATGCAAATGCGCAGGAAGCCCCCTCACGTGGTCCTCAGACACTCACGGGGCGCACTGAAGACAGCAGCAGGGCGGGAGGCACCTCCAGGGTGAGCAGCGCCTCGTGCGCATCTTCCCCAGCCCGTTCTGGACTCGGGGTATTGGTCACGTTAATACTCAGAAGCAGTTTCTTGGTGTCTCTGCTGTACTGGAGCCTGAGGGGAGGGAGAAACCCTGAACTAAGCCAAAAGCCCCACATCCCCAGGGCCCCTCCTCTCTGCGCCAGCAAACTCCCAGAGGCCCAGTCCTGCAGCCTCACCTGGAGGAAATTTTCCCACCTGTCCTATTCAGCGGACTCCATTCCCCCGCCCCCAGCACCAAGCCAGTGAGGCCACGCCCCAAGCCCCTGTTAGCCAATGAGGACCCTGCCTCTCCCCAGGCCACTCCATTTCCCCACCCCCGCCCCAGCACCAAGCCAGTGAGGCCACGCCCCAAGACCCTGTTAGCCAATGAGGACCCTGCCTCTCCCCAGGCCACTCCATTTCCCCACCCCCTCCCCAGCACTAAGCCAGTGAGGCCACGCCCCAAGATCCCATTATCCAATGAGGGCCCTGCCTCATTCCACTTTCCCCACCCCCTCCCCAGCGCCAAGCCAGTGAGACCACGCCCTAAGATCCTGTTAGCCAGTGAGGTCCCTGCTTCTCCCCTGGCCAATCCGCGCCGCCCAGAGCCCACCTGCTCAGCGGCTGCAGCAGCTCGGACACGAAGGCGGCGCGCATCTGCAAGTTGCTGTCGCACTGGTTGTCGGGTCCGCACTCCTTCTGGAAATGGACCTAGGGGGCGGGGGGCCGTGCAGCGGGATGCATGAGAGGCCGCACCTCGCAGCAGTCTCTCACCCCACAGCCCGTCTCTCTCCCCCGGCACGGGCCCACCTCGGTGTGGTTCTCCAGGGCCTGCGCCTGGTTGAGCACCGGGTAGGCGTCCAGAGACCGCAGCCCCAACCTGGGGCGCTCGGGCATCCGTAGAGGCAACGAATAGTTCATGGAGATCACGATGGGACGAAGTTTGTCGCGCACGTTGTCCTGGGGAGGGAGGGACAGAGAGAGGGTGAGGTAAACTTAACCCTGCCCTCCTCGAGTTCCTCCCACCTCCCAAGATTCCAGGCTTGGAACCTCTCCCATTAGGCTAAGCCCCCTCTACTTCAGTCAACAAATTGAGCATATCATCTTGGCACCCCCATAGAGAAGACAGTACTCCCTGCCCCCAGTTCCCTTCATCAACTTCATCCATCAAGTCTTCTGGTCCCAGTTCTCTCCTTACATCATGAAAAGACTGAGCTGGCCCCAAGTCAGGGACTCCTCCCAACTCACACTGGGCTCGAGCCAACACCTCTAGGCCCCAGGGCTTATCTCTCCTCCATTATGTGCTAGGTGCTGTGTACTGCTCCTCCTCAATCTCCCATCAGGCATTCCAGACTGCCTTCCCCAACCTCTGTCTAGGGGAGATCCCCTCCCTCACCCCATACTGGTCACATCCTCCAGGAATCCTGGAGACCCCACCTGCCCTGTGCTTCTCTCTCACCATCAGGAGCAGTTCCAGTGTCTGGCAGCGCGTCTCGGGCATGGAGAACAAGCCATGGAAGACGGCTGACTGGCTGCGGGCAAAGCGAAGCCGGGGAGGACGGCGGTCCCTATCAGCCTCCAGAGTGTAAGCAAGGGCTGCAGGTAGACAGGGAGGTCAGCGAATGGCCAGGTGAGCTACTCCCCCACACCCTGCACCCCAACACTCACTGATGTTTCGCCTGTAGTTGGGGTTCCCAGCACTCTGGTTGTAGGCAAAGCACAGCTCCACCTGCACACTGTTAAGGGGATGCACAGGATGGCCTGGTCACAGTGGGAGGGACAGCCAGGCCCTAGCTGTTCCTCCTGTACTAGTCAAAGGTAACCCAGAGCCCTTCTGGGGGAAAGGCAGGGCCAAAACTGGGGAGTTCACAAAGGGTGGCAGCTTTTCCCCTCTCTATCCCCACATGAACTGCAGAAAATAAAGTCAGAAGTCACCAGTGGGGAAACTGAGACCCAGAGAGCAGGACCTGTCTGAAGTCATCAGTAAATGGATGGCCCCAGCCTAGTCTTGAACCCAGGTCTCCCTTCAGTCTTGGTTTCCTTTTGCCACACACGTTTCCCCCAGTCACCTATCCAATTCCCTGCTCTATTCCCTTTGTCCTCACTCACATAAAAACCATAGTCATTGATATTGTCATCACTTTCTTAGCAACTAACATTTTTGTGCACTTAAGGCATACAGTACTGTGGTAAGGAATTTTTGTACATTATCGTACTTAATTACCAAAAGAACCCTGAGTTAGTTGTTACCTTGTATAGATGAGGAATCTGCGACTCTCAGAGAGACTAATAATTTGTCCAAGGTGACTCTCCTTCCCCACTTCAGTCCACCTGAAAGCCTCCCTCTTTCTTCTCCCTGGCCCTCGCCCTTGCCCTTTAGCTCTAGTCCTCCCTATCCTCCCTCTGCAATGAGCCATGTGGTCCAGAGTTCCCATTCTCTCTCTCCTCTCTCTCTTTTTAATTTTAAAAATGCCACATTTTATTCGGATATAACAGGGAAAAGGGCTGAAAATGAAAAGGGAAGGTGGGGAGAATAAAGATCATGGAACCCAGAGGCCCATGTATCATAGGAATAAAAAAAAAAATGAAAAAGGGTTTTAAAACATGGGCTTCCAAAAAGATTACAAGTGAAGACAGTATGAGGTAAGGTCTCGCTGTAGCCCAGGCTGACCTGGAATTCACGGTGTGGTCTCAGGGTGGCCTCGAACTCACAGAGATCATCCTACCTCTGCCTCCCGGGTGCTGGGATTAAAGGTGTCACCACTACTGGACTTGGCACACCTTTTACTTTTATTACTATCTTTTAATCTTTTCAGAGCTTCTATTCTTAATTTCTTTTTTTAATTTATTTAAGAGAGAGAGAAAGAGGCAGGTTGAGAGAGAATGGGTGCACCAGGGCCTCCAGCCATTGCAAACAAATCCAGATGCATGTGCCCCCTTGTGCGTCTGGCTTATGTGGGTCCTGGAGAATCAAACCTGGGTCCTTTGGCTTTGCAGGCAAGTGCCCTAATCACTAAGCCATCTCTCCAGCCCCGGAGTTCCCATTCTTAACCTCATGTTCTGTTGTCCCTAATTCATTCATTAGCTTCTGTAAGGAACTTTGTCGTTTAATGAGGTAGGGTAGAGAGGACAATACTGGCCCCAGAATCCAGCCACTTAAGACAAGATATCAGAAGAGGCTTGGGGCCCAGGGCCCCTCCTGACCTACCTATACTTCAGGAAGGGGTGGGTAGGAAGAACAGTCTTACCAGGAAGTGGCTGTGCAATGTGTGGGGTCTAGCACAGCTGGCCTGGCCACTAAGGTCCTGTGGAGGATGTTGATGACTGGCCTGGCCCTGCAGGGACAAGAGAAGCAGTCTGATATTAGTGCCTCCTGCCTGCTCCAGACCAGGGCTGGGACTCAGGTTTCCTTGGTGTTGAATATGGGCAGAACTCAGACTCCACACAGATGGGGACGGAGGAGAGAACTGCTCTTGCCCATGGTCCCCAGGCTCACCGTAGCAGCACAATGTGGTCTGACAGGCTCCCTACTAGCAGGTCCGGGTAGAAGTTGTCATCCACGTCCATCTGCCCACTCAGAGAGTAGCCAAAGGTAGCCAAGCCAGGCAGTCCTAGTTTCTCTCCATGGATTATCTAGAGCCAGGAAGAAGTGGCAGGGAGAGGCTCTGGGATAGGCTCCTGAAGTGAGCCTGAGGGGGAGCAGGGCCAACACCAGACTTATCCCACCCATCCATACCTGCTGAGGCTGCCTAAGGAGACCTCCAGAACTGCTGTGGTAGATGTACACCTTGCCCAGGCCCTCGAATGGAGCTCCAACAGCAATGTCTGGAGAGGAGAGACAGGACAGAGTCATCAGGAACCATGGTCCTGCCGGGTCCCTCATCCCATGCCACAGGCCACAGAGCCCAGTGACATAGTGGCCTCACCGTCTTAGAAGTCTGCAGAACAATAGGGGAGGTACGGAGCTCTGAGGCTCAGATAGAAAAGGAAGTTCAGGAAAGAGGAAAAAGCTTCCCCAAGTTACACAGCAAGTCAGTGCCACAGCAGAAGTGTACCCTAGACTCACTAGCACTACCGGGTGTTTCCCCCTCCCCCATTTCCCACCAACCTCCTTTCCAGACACCCTGGTTCTTTTTCAAGGTAGCTCAGACTGACCTGGAATTCACTATGTAGTCTCAGGCTGGCCTCGAACTCATGGTGATCCTCCTATCTGTACCTCCTGAGTTCTAGGGTTAAAGGTGTATGCCACCATGCCCAGCTTCTTTTTTTTTTAATTTTTTAAAATTCATTTACTTATAGAGAATGGGTGCACCAGGGTCTCCAGCCACTGCAAACGAACTCCAGGTGCATGTACCATTTTGTGCATCTGGCTTTACATAGGTAGTGGGGAATCGAATCTGAGTCTTTAGGCTTTGCAGGCAAGTGCCTTAACCCCTGAGCTATCTCTCCAGCCCTGACCCCTGTTTGTTTTGTTGTTGTTTGTTTTGGTTTTTCAAGGTAGGATCTCACTCCAGCCCAGGCTGACCTGGAATTCACTCTGTATTTTCAGGGTGGCCTTGAACTCATGGTGATCCTCCCACCTCTGCCTCCCATCTCTGCCTCCCAAGTGCTGGGATTATGGGGGTGTGCCACCACACCCAACTATGATGATCTCTTTTAACATTACTGGCCTCTTTCTGCTTTACAGCATTTGATCTGATAAGACCCGGATAACTGGAAGGCCAAACTTGTTCGGAAAGTATATGCCAAGAAGAGTAAGTAGATCCTAAGCCGAAACCATCGATCTGTAGCAAGTGCTTGGGCCTTGCTGGCTGACCTTCCTGGAATGCATTTTTGCCTCTTAAGAAGCTTCACTACCTTCTCTTTGGTTCTCAGCTGTGTTCTGGGAAACAGGTTGTCAGAGAACTACCTTTGGGGAAGCTAAGTACTCCCTTGGCAACCAGGCTCACCCCTAATCTATCCTCTCCATGACCAGCCAGGTCTGATTGCTCCCCAAGTTCTGCATAGCACAGATGATAAGCCTCCAACCCTAGGGGTCCCTCCTGGTCCTAGCCCTTTCTTTTTAAAAAATTATTTTATTTTTAGTTATTTATTTGAAAGAGGGAGGAAGAGGGTGAGAGAGTAAGGGAGGGAGGGAGAGAGGGAGAATGGGCATGCCAGAGCATCCAGATGCTGCAAACAAACTCGAGACACGTGCACCACCTTGTGCATCTGGCTTATGTGGGTCCTGGGAAATTGAACCTGTGTCTTTTGGCTTTGCAGGCCAGCACCTTAACCACTTAACCATCTCTCCAGCCTATCCCAGCCCTTTCCTTTCTTATCCCAATTCTCATATTCTACATTCTTGAGCTTACTTCCTCCAGTCTTGCTACCTGCTTCCAGGTCACATGCCTGCAGAATCATGTTTCAGGGTATCAAGCTATCCTATTCTAGCCCTGCTCCAGACCTCTCTCCACATCACCCGCAGTTCCTCTGCCTGGCTCTCAGAGCATCCACCCAGCCTGTCTCTAGCAAACACTGCATTCTTTAGGGGAGGTGTAGTCAGGTTTGCATTGCTGGCAGAAATCACCCAACCAAGAGCAGCTTGTGGGGGGAAAAGGGTTTATTTTGGCTTACAGCCTCAAGAGGAAGCTCCATGATGGCAGGGAAAATGATGGCATGAGCAGAGGGTGGACATCACCCCCTGGCCAACATAAGGTGGACAATAGGGACAGAAGAGTGTGCCAAACACTGGCCAGGGGACACAGACTATAACACCCATAAGCCTGCCACCAACAATGACACTGCCTCCCAGAGGTATTAATTCCCAAATCTCCATCACCTAGCATTCAGAACACCTAAGTATATGGGGGACACCCGAATCAAGCCACCACAGTAGGGTCCATCAGGCAAGTTCTCATGCTCATGTGGTACCTGCAGGACACTCTCTTTTGTGCACTCTCAGGCCAGCTTCCCCCACCCCTCCCCAATCCCCACCTCCTGCCCAGGAGAGCCCCAAGGCTTGCCTCTGCCACACCTGTGCATAACCTTTCTAGTACTGCTGTGAGCAATCAGGGTCCCGGGCACATTCCTGGGTCCTGTCAAGCCTGGAATGCAGTTAGTCACTCTGGCTCATACCCTGGAATCCATCCTGGTTGACGTCACCAATACTGGCCACAGAGAAGCCGAAGGCGGAGCCACTGGGGCCATGAAGCAGGAGGGAGGGGTGGTCAGGGAAGGAGGTGCCCGCCTGGTTCATGAAGACATAGACAGCACCTCCTACCTCTGCTTTCCGCTCAAAGAAGTAGGGTGCACCCACCAGGAGGTCCTTCCACCTGCACAAGAGAGAAGGAAGAAGGAATGAGAGTATTTGGTCAGCTCCTCAATAGGAACATAACCCACATTTAACAAGCATGATTGTGTTGGAGCTGCATGGGTGCACGATCGCACCTCTGGCCATAGGTTACAGGAAGGATACAGGAAAGCCAACATGACCTACCAGATAGCTAACATGCCAGACCATGAAGGCAGAGCTCACACCCAAACAGCCCCCACCCAATAGATCCTTACGAGTGACAGGCATGGACAAGCAAACTCAAGAGTCATGCAAATGATATGCAAATAGGATGCAAATGCAGTCTCCCCTGAAGTCTGACTGCAAAACCCCGTGATGAGCAAATGCGTGATTACAACACTTCCACTTGCCTACCCCAAGCCCCACACCTCTCTTCCTGACCCCAGAGTATTGCCCACATTCTTAGATTCTCACCCATCATTGTTTAGGTCTGCCAGGGCAATGGCGCTGCCAAAATAAGCGCCCACCTGCGTGCCCTCCAGCACCTGCCTCCTCCGCAGATCTCCACCTGCCTCCTGGCTCAGCAAGAAGACGGCACCCATATGTTGATGGCGTGGGGCACCCGTCACAATAGTGATGTCCGTAGGGTGCAGGATGGCACTCCCTACCTGCATCGAGTACCCTGGGATGAGGGGAAGGTGTTGAATCAAGGCCCCAGTTAACTTTGTCCTCTTCTATGCTAGACCTACTCCTCTCGTCACCTGTCCCCGATTATTCTATCCCTTTATGCAAGTTGGGCATAAAGATAGGCCCTGGATCTAATCCCAGGCTGCCCTGCGCACTAGTCTGTGAACTCCATGAAGGCATTGACTTTGCAAATGGTAACTTGGCTGAGAGCCTCACATGCAGGTCATTCTCAATAACTGTGTGTTAACCCAATGCCACTAGTCACGCCTGCAAAGCAGCCTCACTCCACTGCACACCAGGGGTAGGAGGGCCAGTTTGCTAGGGGGCAGGCCAGCCATCCCATTCCCCATTGGGCTATCAGGTCTGAACTCACCAATATAGAGGTTTCCTTTGTCCTCTGGGTCCTTGTAGCTATATTCCGATAAATCCCAGTCCTTCCGCTGAATCATGTAGCTGTTTCCTGTACAAAGATTGGGGATGGGGGAGCGGGAAGTACCAGTCACCACTTCCACCATATCCAACACATCCCCATAACAACAGTAATAAAAATCTGTGGGCTGGGAAGATGGCTCAGTGGTTAAAGACACTTGATTGCAAAGTCTGCTGACCAGGGTTCTGTTCTTTCAGTACACACATAAAGCCAGATGCACATGTGGCACATGGGTCTGGAGCCTATTTGCAAGGCAAAAGGCCCTCTCTGCTATCAAATTCAGTTTTAAAATTTGTGGGTGGAGAGATGGCTCAATGGTTAAAGTACTTGCCCGCAATGTCTAACAACCCAAGTTCAGTCCCCCAGTATCCATGTAAAGCCAGATGTGCCCAAAGTGGCACATCCATCTGGAGTTTGTTTATAGTGGCTGGAGGCCCTGGTGTGCCCATTCTCTCTCTGTATGTCTTTCTCTCACTTTCTCTCTCTGCTTGTAAGTAAATAAATAAATTATTTTTAAAGTTTTTTAAATTTAGTTTTGTTTATTTATTTGAGAATGACAGAGAGAGAAAGAGGCAGAGAGAGAGAGAAAATGGGCACACCAGGGTCTTCAGCCACTGCAAACGAACTCCAGTTGTGTGCACCCCCTTGTGCAGCTGGCTAACGTGGCTCCTGGGGAATTAAGCCTCAAACTGAGGTTCGTAGGCTTCATAGGCAAGTGCTTAACCACTAAGCCATGTCTCCACATAAGCCAGACACACAATGGCAAGTGTGCAAGGTTGCACATGCACCCAAGGGGGCGGGCACACACATCTGGAGTTTGCAGTGGCTGGAGGCCTTGGCGCCCCAATTCTCTATCCCTCCCTCCCACCCCATAAAAAAAGGCAGTCTGTTGGGCTTGCCTCAAGAAAATTAAAATTTGGGAAAACTGCCATTCATCCATCACTCATTTCTTCTGACAACTCTGATGGCTCTCATTGAGCAGATCAGAAAAGTAAGGCTCAGGGAAGCAAAGGTACTGCTGAGTCCCATGGGAAATGGCCACAGAGCACAGCTAGGTCTCTGCCCTCAAGGCTCCTGGGTGTTAGACACTAGCCTTGCCTCTCTTAGACACTGTTAGTCTTGCTCCAGCCCAGGAGCATGTGTCAGACCTTGCCTTTGTTGTTATTTTTTGTTTTTTGAGGTAGAGTCTCACTTTAGCCCAGGCTGACCTGGAATTCACTATGTAGTCTCAGGATGGCCTCAAACTCACAGTGATCCTCCTACCTCTGCCTCCCAAGGGCTGGGATTAAAGGCATGCACCACCATGCCCTGCAGACCTTGCCTTTTATTTTGATACAAGGTCTCACCAAGTTGCCCAGGCAGGCCTTGAGCTAATGATTCTCCTTAATTAGCCTCCAAAGTAACTGGGATTGCAAGTCCATGCCTCTAGGACCATCTACTTCTACTCTTTTTTGTTTTAATTTTATTTACTTGCAAGCTGAGAGAGAGATGGGGAGAGAATATGGGCACATCAGAGCCTCTTGCCATTGCAAATGAACTCCAGTTTTACATCGGTACTGGGGATTTGAACCCAGGCTATCAGGCTGTGCAAGCAAATATCTTTAACCAATGAGCTATCTCCAGCCCCCATTTCTACTCTTTTTTTTTTGAGGCAAGCCCAGCAGACTGCCCCCCCCCTTTTTTTTTAGTGCAAGAGAGAGAGAGAGAGAGAGAGAGAGAGAGAGAAAATTGGCCTGCCAGGACCTCCAACCACTGTAATTGGACTCTAGACACGTTCACCACCTTGTGCGCATGTGCAACCTTGCACGCCTGTCACCTTACGCGTCTGACTTAAGGTGGGACCTGGGGAGTTTAACATGGGTCCTTAGGCTTCACAGGCAAGTGCCTTAACCACTAAGGCATCTCTTAAGCCCCACTTCTACTTTTTTTTTTTTTTTAATTATTTTTGTGGGGGAAGGGAGACAGAGAATTGGAGCACCAGGGCCTCATCCACTGCAATCAAACTCCCAATGCTTGCGCCACCTAGTGGGCATCTGCGACTTTGTGCTTTGCCTCACCTTTGTGCCTCTGGCTAAAGTGGGATCTGGAGAGCCAAACATGGGTCCTTAGGCTTCGCAGGCAAGTGTCTTAACTGCTAAGCCATCTCTCCAGCCCCACTTCTACTCTCTTTTTTTTTTTTTTTTTGGTTTTTTGAGGTAGGGTCTCACTCTAGCCCAGGCTGTTCTGGAATTCACTATGGAGTCTCAGGGTGGCCTCAAACTCACAGCAATCCTCCTACCTCTGCCTCCCAGGTGCTGGGATTAAAGGTGTGCCCCACCACAGCCGGCTCCACTTCTACTCTTGATTATACCAAATCCTAACGTATTATTTAGAGTTGTTTTAGAAGCATATTGTATGTTCCCAGAGGTAAAGCTCCAGTCAGATGGACCTGCATTCCAATCTAGGTTTTGTAACTTATTGTTGGCCTTGGGCAATTTCCCTCTCTAAGACTTACTTAGTTTTTCATCATGTACAATGAGTATGTTAAGATTTGTCTCATAGGACTATTTTCGGAATGCCAGGAACACATCTGTAATCCCAGCACTTAGGGGGATTGCCACAAATTCAAGGACAGCCTTGGGCTATGGGCCACTTAGTGAATTTCCAGTGTGAGACCATTTTAGGGGCTGGAAAAATGGCTTAGTGGTTGAAGCGCTTGCCTGCGAAGCCTAAGGACCCAAGTTTGACTCTCCAGAACCATGTAAGCCAGATGCACATGGTGGTGCATGCATCTGGAGTTGTTTGTAGTGACTAGAGGCCCTGGTACACACATTCTCTCTCCCTCTCTCTCTCTCATAAATAAAAATATTTTTTAAAGGAGCATTTTGAGATTACTTAAGCCAATGTGTGTGAACCCTCTAGCACATGGTGATGTGAGGTGACGTGAAAGCCACTCTTACTTGGCAAAGGTCACAGTGGTTGGTTCTGTTGACTCAGGAGTCCTGTCTCTGCTACACCCTCATCTGGATAGTCTGAACTGGTGCTTCCAGTGGCTAACTGAGGGTGGATGGTCTCTACTCCTCCTCTTTCCCTTAGGGTCCCCACCTTTCCAATTGTAGGCACCAGGGGCACCGAAGTACACAGTGTTCTGGGTGAAACCGCCACTTGTGCCCAGCTGGCACATGCCAGTCTCCAGGTAGTCGGTGTTACTGTTGCACATCTCATTGTGATAGGTCTGCCAGTCGTCACTGGGGTCCAGCTCCAGGTCGTTGCCCCGCACGTAGCACTTGCCCACCATGCGCCGCTGGTCCTCCAGCCCTGACCACAGCACCTGGGTGTAGCGGTGGGCACAGACCTGGGGAACCACCCAGCACACACAGCCTCAGCCAAGAGCAGAGACTCATGGCAAGCTGTCTCCCTGTCCCTGCGCACCACTGGTTTTGCAGAACAGGGGCTGAGGGGGGACTCCTGGTTTTTTCTCATCCCACTGGGATGCTTAAGCCTGTATCACCTTTCCAGAATTTGGGAATTAAAGGTCAGGAGCAGATTTGGAGGTGCCAGGAGATATGAATTTGAGAACAGCTTGGAGATGAAAGGAAGAGGGGGGAAATGAGGGAACGTGGGGCTTAGGTTCCTTGCTGTAAAAGGAACTACTTCTAGAGAGGTTGGGAAACTTGCTTCTCTCATACCCAGGTGGCCTTGTATTTTTTTTTTTTCAAGGTAGGGTCTCACTGTAGCCCAGGATGACCTGGAATTCACTATGTAGTCTCAGACTAGCCTCAAACTCACAGCGATCCTCCTACCTCTGCCTCCCGAGTGCTGGGATTAAAGGCGTGTGCCACCACGCCTGGCTCGAAAAGACCTTTTTAAAATAGTAATAATAACACCATCAATATGAGCACTTACTATATGCCAAACACAAGTCCAAGCTCTCCCCATATTAACTCTTTTAATCCTGCTCACCAACACTTTGGTATAGGGATTTTACCCATTTTGGATTAAAAAAAAATAATAACAAAAAACCCCCACAAATTTAACCTGCTCAAGACTTCACAGACAGAAAAAAAAGAATGCAAAAGCATTCAAATTAAGGCTGACTGACTCCAAAGCCTGATCTCTTATGCACCACACCGGGCTGCCTCACGAAGGTGAGACCCCACACACGGCGCTGGGAACACTGCAGGTGTGCAACCCCCAGCACCGCCAAAACAAAACAAGAAAAAAGAGGTGCCTGTGGCCAGACAGATTCTAGAAACAGGTCTTGTTTATTTGCTTTCTCTGTCCCTTCGGAGTGCCACCAGCATGTCAAAGAGCCCGTCCTTAGGCATTGCTAAGTTTCTGATGCCAGCATAGTGCTTGGTACACAGTAGGTGTTAGGTAAATATTTGCTGAGCGAATGAATGGGCAGGTGAGTAACCAATTGCTAAGGATCCAGCGTCTAAACTCACTAGACTTACACCTGAACACAACAGGGAGTAAAGAAAGGTGTTTTTGTGTCAGGACACCAACGTGGAACCTATAAGTGTTCAAAGGTGACAAATCACAGTTTCTCTGGCTACGTGAGTAATTACTGATTGGGAGTTGACACAAGACAGCTTTCTGCAGAGAGGTAAAAATGATCTCTTTCATGGGTGTTAATTGACACAGGTTTATATTATTTGCCAAAGCTCATCAAAAGTTAAAACACCCCAACATCTGCTGCTGTCTGGCTAAATGTATATACTATGCTCATCAAACTGCCCAGTAAGCACTTCTCTTAATGTTCATACCTATATATTAATGCTACTCTCAATTTTGGTAGAGAACCTTCTCTTTTCAGATGGCAGTGACCTTGGGATGACTCAGAAGGCATCATGGTGCTCGGAAGAAGTGACAGGAGCGCTCAGCACTGAATTATCTCTATCACACCTTCCAAGGCTCAGGGTCCATTGTGGAAGAGGCGATGGAAAGAAGGTAAGAGCCAAAGGAAGGGTAGGACTCCTTACAATGTGCTCCCCCTAGACACAAAATGGCCTGGATATCCATGACCTCACAGTGCGTGACTCTACCTACACAAGAACATCATAATAGGAGGACAAGATGATGACATCAAAATAAAAGAGAGACTGATTGAGGAGAGGAGGGGATATGATGGAGAGTAGAGTTTCAAAGGGAAAAGTGTGGGGAGGGAGGGCATTACCATGGGATATTGTTTATAATCATGGAAGTTGTTAATTGAAAAATACATATTTAAAAAAGTTAAAACACCCCCTTGGGGCTGGCACTGAAGAATGTCTGCAGAAGGTGACATCGGGCAGCAGGGAGTGGCCCCCAAACCAGAACTGGGTAAGCCAGGGTCAGCAGGGCTATGCCTCTTCCGGCAGCCAGCCTCCCAGGAAGAAGCAGCAGCCAGCGCCCAGCCGCCTGGGGCCCTCTCTGCCCTTTCCCCCTCCTAAATTCCCTCTGCTCTTTCCCACAAATGGTGAGTGCCCGTGAGGGTCACATAGGACCCACACCATGCCCAGCATTGGTAGAGTGCCAGGGAAGCTCCTCCCCGGGAATGCTGGGAACAAGGGACATGCAGGCCTGCGTGTGAAGGCCCCAGCACACGCACACACAGAAGACTCCCCGCCACACTCCACTGCCTTCCCCGTGGGGGTGGACGACAGGACAGTGAGTGTCTACTTACCAGGACTCTGCCTGCAGGGCCCTGGCTGGCCACCGTCACTCCAAGCCACATGTCCTCAATAATGTGATGATCAGGGTCACCTGCGGGCATGGGAGGACTCATGAGCTAGGGTCCCTCACCCCCAGATTTCAACATCCAAAGCCTTCACAGGGCAGCCCTCCCTCCTCCCATCTCCTGCTCTTTATTGTTTTGCGTTCTACTCCAGGTGGCCTGTTCTTTCCAGACTCCCCAGCCAGGCAACAGGTTTTTGTTTTTTTGAGGTAGGGCTTCACTCTAGCCCAGGCTGACCTGGAATTCACTATGTAGTCTCAGGGTGGCCTCAAACTCATGGCGATCCTCCTACCTCTGTCTTCCAAGTGCCAGGATTAAAGACGTGCACCACCACGCCCGGCCAGCATTTATTTTTTTAAGACAGGGTCTTTCTGTGTAATTCAGGCAAGCCTGGAACATACTGTGTAGCCCCAGCTGGCCTTACTCTCACAATCCTCCTGCCTCTGCCTCTGGAGTTCTGGGATTTCGGAATGTGTACCAGCACACTCAGCTAGCAAGCCTGCTCTAGGTCATTCTCTCTGGGCTCCAGCCAAGCTCCGGACTGAGCCCTGCTCCCCAGCCCCCTCTCACTTTTCTCCGAGATGTCCATCCTTTCACAATCGTCTTTTTGGGCCGTGAGGGGGCACAGGTACACAGCCCCAGTCCGGTTGGTGTAGCCATCAGGCACAGCGACATCCCGGGGGGCACCAGCCAGAAGCCTGGGGAAGAGAAGCAGGTTGGCCAGGCTCAGATTTTCTAAGTTTCCTTCTAGCCAACTTCCAATTGAACCCTCACTCACTGAGCATCAAACCCATGCACGCTCTGGGGCTGAGGCATGAATGGACCTCAGTCCACACCCTCCAGGACAATCCAGAGCAGGGGGAGGCAGGCCAGAAAACACAAGCTTGGTAAGCATCTTATGAGGAAAGGAGGGAGGGCTGTGCACAAAGTGCCCCAGGCCTGGCTTTGAGGACAAAGACTGACAGGAAGGGGGAGGAAGGACATTCTAGACAAAAGTACAGCACGTTCAAGGGCCGGGAAGCACAAGTCAGCAGGTGATTCAGAGACCAACCCCCCCATACAGCTGGAGCCCTGGAAGAATATGGGGGCAGGAACACCAGGGGAGGGTAGCGAGGCTCTAGAATGATCCACAGAGGAGCTTGAGGCAAGGCAATGCTGTGGACAGATCTGGGATTCTGAAGGAGCTGTTTGGTCTCTGATGGGAAAACAGCAAAGATGGAGGGGCTCCAGTCTTGGAGGTCAGAAGGGAGGGCAGAAGAGAGAATCTTGAGGGTGTGGGTGTGTTGTTGAAAGCCTCTATCTTTTCTCTTGAAGCCATTGAGCACTTAGCTCTAGGAGGCCTGGGCCTCTAAGTGACCTGAGTGGTGGCCACATTCCCTCATCCCTGCCTTGGGACAAGTACACAAGGTAAGGGATGGGGCTCAGTACCTGCCTCTAGTACAATGTGGGCCAGAGCAGAGTTCTAGCGGGTGGTAGTGGGAGAGGACTATCACCTTGTCCCCAGAATCCGTCTTTGTGAACACCACCACCAAGAGTTTCCAAGGATGCTAGGGCCCTGGCTGGCAACCCATCCCACACCAGAGGAGTGACTGGAAGGTAGAGGTGTTATGGGAGTTTTGGGGCTTCTTGCCAATACCAACAGGCCAATAAATTTAGGGTATCCCCAGAACCTTATGAATTTAAAGAATCAAATCCATAGACCAGAGGGTAAGACTTAGAGAGATTTTATTTGATTAGGAGAAGAAAAGTGCAGAGAGCTCCTGCCATGTGTGGGGGGGGGGTAGAGCGCCCACATGGGTGTACTGCCACCCCATCTCAGCCCAGCAGAGCCAAAATGATGGGGGGGGGCTGTCATACCAGAACAGGGATCTGGAAGTTCAGGAGAGGAGAAAAGTCAGAAAGAGAGCTTGCCTGCCTGCTGAGGATATTTATAATCTTATTATGGTGGGCTCACCCTCACGCTCAGGTGATTGGTCTGGGCTCAGGGCCATGCTTCAGGACCAGGGGGGCAAAACCGGACTGCACAGGCTGGATCAGACACTGAACTCTGGCTCGGCTGAAGCAGACAGGCCTGTGCAGCGTTCCCCCTTTGGGCCCTCTCTCCTGACTGGCTACCTAATTAATCCCCCCTCACTGGGACAGGGGATCAGCCCTGAAATACTACAGCTAAGGACAGTCTTTAAAAAACCATCCTTGGATATGTGTGAGAGGAAGTTCCTCAGCCCATCACAGGCTATCCGGATAAAATCTGGGCCACCCTTAGAACTCAGTTCTACTCCCATATCAACGCCCCCCCCCCCCGCAGCTTCTCTGTTCTTCCAGGATTCACAAGCACCCCCACCCCATTCCTGACAGTTCCAGCCTCCTGTGTGGCAGCACCCTCCAGGTGTCCCTCTCTTTTAGCTCCAGCAACACTATGGCCCTGAGGCTCAGGACTTGGGCTCCGGACCTCCTGCCAGTCTGGAAGCGCTGAGCAACGGCTGTGCCTACAGCCCTGCCAGGGACCAGGAAGGGAAGACAGCAGGGAGTGGGTATGGCAGGGCCTGGGCATGCTGAGGCCTGCGATGCCTGTCTACTACAGTCAGGAATGCACTGCCTGGGGGATGCTAGGAAGGAGGAGGGACTTCAGCCGGTACCTCACATTTGCTGCCAGACCTCGCCCTGGGGAAGTGTTCTTGGGAGCAGAGGGGAAGCTTCCCCAAGCAGAGTCGCGGTATGAACACCCCAGGGTAGATGTCAGGGGACAGATAGGGAAGCCAGCCTGTTAGTCACCTTCTGTCCAGGCTTAGGAGGGGGCCTCCAGAGCCTACCGTCTGACCACCCATGGACATCCGCCCCCTGACATGCCTGACAGATGAGAGAAGGAAGCCAGGGTCCGTGGGAAAGGAACATCTCAGCCTGGGAGCTAGCGTTTTTGCGTCAAGTGGCCATTTTCCTTTCTGTGGGTCCTGGGTGCCTCTTCTGTGAAATGGGGATGGCCACTGTCCTGCCAACTTCAGGGTTTCTGCAAAAGGGCTTTCTGCCTACAAAGCCATGGCTGGCTTGAATACTGCTGCCCTGATTTCTTGTGGCACCAGGACTAGGCCCTAGCCTGGCCCAGACTCCCTCCAGGGATTCAGAAATTCCTATCCCGCCAGGTTAGAAAACCTGGAGTGGAACCTAGGTAGGACTTCTGTGGTCCAAGGACCCCAGGCAGTCTGCGGGGACGGGTGGGGGATGCTGATGGCTAATCTACAGATGAAGTTCAGAAATGGCTGGAGGTGAGGGACAAGGGTCTTTGTATAATGACCCTGAATGGGTTTTGGTGGGTGAAGGGGGATATCATGGCTGCAGCTGCCCTGCTCAAGCTACCTAGCAGGAGGTGTCCGAGGAGTGGGATCTCCAGGTCTCCTGGCTCCATCTCTGCTAGGAATGTCTAAAGGGCTCCTCCTCTTAGCTTCCTGAGGTGTTGAACAAGCAGAGCCAAGCATGAATGGTGACTGGATTGGAATAAGTCTCCACACTACCTACACTCTCCCATTCTTACCATGAGCTACACTTGTGCCCACAGATGGGTCGGGGACAGGGCCAATTCCCTAATCCTAGGTCCACATCCCAGGTCCCTCCCTCCCCAGAGATTCCACTGGGAGCTCCCCCACACCCCCTGGGAGTATTTTTAGCTTCTACTTGGCCTGCTTAGAGGCCCATTAAGGCCCTCTGGCTTCCTGCCCAGGATGCAGTGGGTCTACAGCCAGAAGCCTATGCGCAGATGGGGAAAGGCCAGTTCAGAAGGTAGGGTCCAGCTGCCTCCCAACCATCCAGGTGTCTGTGTGCATGTGTTGGGGGGCGGGGAGAAGGGCGGGGGAGTGCTAGAGAATTCCAAGAGTGGGCTGGCTTTAGTGGTATGAAAATTGAAATGAACACTATTATGCAAATAAGCATCTTTGTTTACTACCTGCTGTTGGGTGCAGATCAGAGACAAAAAGCTGGCCCCTCCAGGCCACCACTAAACCCATCTCCCAGCCACAGAAGGCAGAGAGAAGACGGAAGGAACCCTAGATAGAACTCGGAAGACAGAAGATGGGACTTCCCCTCTTTTGGGCTGGGGGAAGCAGGGAACACCTCTGGAGGTAGGGGGATGGGTGAAATGGCAGATCAAGAGCTGCCTCCTTACCCTTTCATTTGGCTTAGTCAGAAAGCTCCTCCTATCCTCTGGGGAGCCCCTGAGCTCCAAGTAAAGGGAGTGGGGCCCTTCCTCACCCTGCCCCAGCCCTCCACGCCTCTGTTCCTCTGTTCCTCCGAGGCAGTTCAAAGCGAATGGAAAAGCGGAACAGAAAGTGGTAGAATAGAAGGCAGGGGAATGGGACCCAGGAGAGTTTAGGGCACCAAGCTGGCTCACCCCAGGAGGAAGGGGCCCCTGGGACTCGGGGCAGGGTGATACTCAAAGAAAAATCTATAGGATTCAAATTCCCAGGCTTCATTTATCCCAGGGAGGTGTTCCCATAGGAAGATTTCAAAGCGGGTTAGAGGACCTAATACTTAGGCCACGAGTCCCCACGGCCTTCCTCCTGGGATCTTTAACTGCCTCTGTTCCTCTCCAACACCAGGCCAGGAAGCTGGAGGGAGTGGGATCTGCCCCAGTCTGAGCAGGGGGAGGTCAGTTCTTGGATCCCTGAATCCCAGCTCTGTCTGTGCCAGGCCTGCTGCCTGATTTAGCCACCTCCCTAGAGGCTCTCTCTCTCATGGCGGCTGAAACTACAGCCCTCACCATCCTCCCCTACTCCTCCTCACACTGCCCACCCAGCCCCCTCCCCTGGGTGACTCAGCCATAGAACCAGAGCAACAAGCTGGAGGGAGTGAAAGCATACGGAGGGCAGGAGGAAGAGACCTTGATGAGGCGGAGGGTGAAAAAGAGCAAGGCTGTTTTTCTCATTTCTTCTCCTGTACTGGCTCTTCAGTAGGTATTCCATATTTGACTCCTTACGGCATGCATTGTGTCAGCTAACCTCAGTTCCTCTCACTATGGACATCTTCCTTCTTCTTTCCTCCTTTGTTAAGCTCTGACCAAGCTCCCCACCCCCAGTTTTGTTTGTTTGTTTGTTTGTTTTTGGTTTTTCCGAGTAGGTTCTCACTCTGGTCCAGGCTGACCTGGAATTAACTATGTAATCTCAGGGTGGCCTCGAACTCACAGTAATCCTCCTACCTCTGCCTCCTGAGTGCTGGGATTAAAAACATGCACCACCATGCTCGGCTCCCATCCCCTGTTTTTGAGGCAAGGTCTTACAATGTAGTCCAGGCTAGTCTTGAAGTGCCAACTGTCCCTTGCCTCCCTCTCTGAGTGTTGAGATGACAGGTACATGCCACCCTGCCACCCACAAAGCCCCCGTTGCTGCTGCTTTTTCTGCAAGACCAGCCCTCCACTGCCTGTGCCCACTTTAAAGCCCCTCGGCCTTGACCAGTCATTGTAGAGAGCCAGCAGAAATGGTTACAGCATGTGCAGACCTTGTGCCTGCAGCCACAACTGCTGTGCCATTTCTGCTGGCACGAGCCACGGAGGCTGCCAGGCACCACCCTGCCCAGGGAGCATGTTTCAGGAGGGCATGGCAGGTAAGCCAGGCCCCAGCCTACTTCAGTCATGACCTCATTTCCAGGAGCTGCAGCCACTCCCTCACCAGGCTTCTCACTCGCTTTTCCAGTCAAGGGTGAAAAGGACAGGGGGGGTCCAGAAGGATCTCCCCTGCACCCCAGCCCGTAAGGTCAGGCCAGAGCAGGTGCAGGGAGGCAGTAACAACCTACCAGAGGAATAGCCTCTCTCCTTCTGAAGAGCCCTCCTACAGCTTACCAAGGTCCCAAAGTGAGGGTCTGCCTGGATCCTCACTACCAGAGTCTGAGCACTTGGGGCCAAGTTCCGAGAGAGGCGTCAGCCTGGACATGAAGGTAGCAGGGTAGCAAAGAGGGTCCCCCTTGGGTTTTTAGTCACTATTGAGACAAAGCCTTCTTGGAGAACAAAAATGTCGTGCTCTTCCCCTCCTCTTGCCTCTGGACAAGGTACCAATACACGATTTTGCATATAATCTCAGGGGTCCCTGGCGCATCCTGAAAATCTCCTGCGAACCCCAGACAAAGGGCCTGTATGGACTACGGGATCACCCTGCTCTTCCCAAGGGACTCTGGCACTAAGAGAACCTGACGCTGAAGTTTGACAAAGCAGTTCTCTGGACAACTCGGGCAGCTGTTCACATCTGACTACACAGCTGGCTGCAGTGAAGCCCAGCTGGCCCAGCTGGCTGTCCCAAAAGTCCTAAGGGCTGCACTCAGCAAGATGAGAAGATGAGCTAAGATACAGAAGCAGCCTCGGGCAGCACTGAGAACACCAGAATTACCGGCCTCTCAGAGAGTCACTGGTTTTGGCACCTCTCTAACTGCCCGGGATGAAAGGTGAACTCTCTCAGCCATCATGGGCAGGGCCCTTGGGCAAAGGATGTACTTCCATACCCTGGCCTCAGCCCCCAGAGCCTTCAAGTACCCCTTAGAGAAGTGGGCACACACTATCTCATGAAAGCACCATCAACACTAAGGAGGAATATTCCCCACACATGAGGACACTAAGGTTCAAGTGTCAGTGACACAGCCAAGCCAGGACACCAGCAATGGGAGACTGAGCCTTGAGCCTCCTCTCTCTCTACAATGCCAAGGTGTCTGGCACACTCCAGCAGAGGTAGGAAGAAACCTATAGATCTTCTTGGAGGTAGGGAGGCAGGGAGTGGGGGGACTGACCCCCCAAAGGGAAGTATCTTACTTAAGGTCACACAGCAGCAGGGGAAGAGTTGCAGAATTTTACTTTCTTCCCAGCCTGATCTCTTTTCACTGTTAGCTCAGATTTCAGCATTGAAACGCCTGAAAAAAAATGTCTTCTGGGGTAGAGCATTGCTGGAGCAACCTGTACCCATGGTCTCGAAGGGCCCCAGAAGGGTGTGTCGCCCTATCTTCTGTAGGAGACAGATGGGGTGGAGACCAAGTTCAGGTGAGTAGAATGGACAGAGGCCAAAGCTAAAATGAGTTTGGACTTTGAACATTCCAAACGTCCTCAAGTTTCTGCAGGCCAGTCAGAAAAGGGAGAGGTTTCTATTCACACTTAACTGTGGTCAGGCCTTCCGTGGAGTCATAGACCAGGAAGGTGCAGATGGCTGACATGTCACCCAGCCCAAAGAGGTAGAAGGGGGTCTGTTTGATCTGTCCTAACCACTGGTCCATCCCAGGTCAGCCTTACTTCCTCCAGCCACCCTCTTCTTCCATCTGCCAACGGCAGCACATTGAACCCCGGCAGAGAGCCCTCAGACACCTGGACACAGGCCTTAGGGCATGGGTGCACGTGGGGAGGGGCAGGCGGCTGGATGTAACCTCCTCCCTCCCTCCACCCCTCCGCCCAGCTTTCTGGTGCTCCTCCTTGCAGCAGTTTGCGAAGGAGAGAACAGAAGAAAGAGAAAAACACCATTTCCCACTTCAAACCAAAACAAACACACTCAGAGCTGCCGATTCAACATGAGTCTGTGGAATGCGGGGAAGATGTCTGGGGGAAGCGCACGACTCCTTCAGGGTGGGCTCGGGGCTCGGGAGCATGGGATAGCGTCTACTCTGAGTTTTCAGGTCCCCTCCTCTAGGGGTCAGAAGGATCCTCTGGACAGCTCCAAACGCCCAGACTCTCCTCATCGCCTCACTCCTCAATGCCAAGTCCTCGAGAAGCCGTCCAGCCCGGCTCTGCAGAGGGCGTGGTTGCTGTGACCACAAACTAAATGAGAGGTGTAAGGGGGTTTAAGTGCATGTTCGCGGGTTCTCCCCGGGCAGAGGGAAAGAGGGGCCGTAGGTGCTTATCTTGCAGTGTTTCCCAGTTCCAAGCCCGAGGATAAGCTAATGCTAGGTACCGAGTTCACAGGCAACGGAGACCCTACATCCGCTCGCAGGAGAGGTCTAAAGCGTGCAGCGGCGGCGTCTAGACAGGTTCTGGCCAGGTCAGCACTTGCTTACGGCCCCCCATGCTCCACTTCCCGCCAAGCCCCACAGTCAGAGAAGGCTGCCGGGGTACCCGCCCCCTTGATCCTGAATCATCAAGGCCAGCAGCAGCAGCCGGCCCAGGGTTTCGACCCGGCACCGGGATCCGCACCGGAGCCCACACTGTCTCCTCCACCCCACCCCACCCCCGCCAGCCCGACTTACAGGTAGCGCTGCTGCCGCTCCGTCTGCCGATGGAGGGCGACCGAGTAGCCGAAGAGGCTGCCCGGGTTCCCGGCCTCCTTCACCACCAGGAATCGGGTGTCCAGGTTGAAGGTGAAGACGATGCGTCCGCCGGCCGCCACCATCAAGGCGAGCGCGTAGAGCATCGCGCGCGGGGCACGGGGCGCTCGCTGCGGGCCGGGGCCCATGGCTTACGGACGCGAGCCGGAGCCAGGCCGGGCCGGGGCACGAGAGGGCGCCGCGCCAGGGACAGAGGACCTTGTTCACCTGCTCCCAGCGCCGCCACCGGACACTCGAGCCCGCCGAGCTGGCCCGCGCCGCTGCGCCCGCAGCGCTGATCAGTTTCACGTCCCGGCCTCGGTCAGTTTCACGTCTGCTCAGGCAGGGCGCGCACCGACCCCTCGCTCAAGGTCCGTGGGTCTGTTCTTCCCGCACGATACGCCACCGGATCACTGTCCCCTACCCAGTGCACCCGGACCCCCAGATGGTCCCGGCCGCGCCCCCACACTTGGAGGTGCCAACGACTTCGATCCCGGCGTGGCGGCGGATCGGGGAAGGCAGACCCGGGAGACCGCAAGCTGGACGGGAGGGAGGGAGCGGTGCTCCGCGCGCGCGCCCCGCCTCCTCGCCGCCCAGCCCCGCACCTCCCCACCTTGCGCGCCCAGCCCGGGCTCCGCTTTCCTTCCGGGGAAAGAGAAAAGGTCCCGGGCTCGGCCGCCGCCTCTTAAAGGCGCAGCACCGCCCCTCCCTTCTCATCCTTCCCACCCCGACTCCGCCCCTCTCCCTCGGACACCTGTCCAGAGCTCGCTCCCACGGCCTGGTTTTTTTTTCCCCCCTCCCGGCTTCTCCCTGGCAGCGTCGGCTCCCCAGCAAGATGGATCGGACGGGCGGGGCCGGGCCGGGGGTGCAGTAGGGTGGGATTTGTCCGGTCGCTTTGCTGAGAACCGGGCGCGGCCACCGGCGGGCGTCCCCGCTGGACAGACTAGGCGTTGGCTCATGGTGGGTACGGGAGGGGGGGGGAGCGACATCCGCACCCGGTTGTCTGCAATGCTGGCTCCCGCTGAGCTGTGAGTCCCTGGCAGGTGGCTGGCGGTCTCTGGATGTTCTTCCTCTCTTCCTCGTACCCAGTCCCTCCAGTGTCTTCGTGAATACGTCTTCCTCTGGCCCACAAGCCCCTACTCATTCTGATGCCAGCTAGAACCGGCTCCTCCGCAAAGCCAGACAGATATTTGACCGTGGTAATAACCATCTGTCCCGCTGATTGTAATTAGGAAAAGGACATTAGTCTCTAGGGACTGTGCCTTCTGAGATGGAGGGACAACTGTCTAGCCCACGGTGTTGATAGAGAACCCAGACTGAAACGGTGTCTCGCCCACTCTTTCCTTCAGTACCCAGTCAAACAGAATTGCACTTGGTCCCTTCCTCCCACCTAGGCTTGGGCTGAGAGGAGACTGGGTGGGTCCTCAGTCCCCAGAGATGTGCAGTAGTCGTGTCAGATGGAAACCGCTCAGCCAGGACCAGCGATTTCACTGTCCACAGAGAGAATCAGACTGAAAGGAAAACTTCAAGAGGTCACTGTGTACTTTCTTGAGTCTAACTTACATATATATATATATATATATATATATATTTTTTTTTTTTTTTTTTTGAGGTAGTGTCTCACTCTGGTCCAGGCTGACCTGGAATTAACTCTGTCGTCTCAGGGTGGCCTTGAACTCATGGCGATCCTCCTACCTCTGCCTCCCGAGTGCTGGGATTAAAGGAGTGTGCCACCATGCCCGGCTTAACTCACATATTCTTTATGATTGCAGCAGAAAATTTTTTTTTTCTCTGAGTATTTTTTCTATGTGTTTCTTTAAAATTTTGTAATTTAAATTATTATTTCTTTTTTTAAATTTTTTTTGGTTTATTTTTATTTATTGATTTGAGAGCGACAGATAGAGAAAGAGACAGAGAGGGAGAGAGAGAAAGAATGGGCGCGCCAGGGCCTCCAGCCACTGCAGACGAATTCCAGACGCGTGCGCCCCCTTGTGCATCTGGCTAACGTGGGTCCTGGAGAATCGAGCCTCCAACCGGGGTCCTTAGGCTTCACAGGCAAGCGCTTAACAGCTAAACCATCTCTCCAGCCCCAAATTATTATTTCGTTATTTAAGAGAATCAGCATGCCAGAGGCTCTTGCCACTATAAATGAACTCCAGACACATGTATCACTTTGTGAATCTGGCTTTATATGTGTGCTGGGGAATGGAACCCAGGCTGGCAGTCTTTGCAAACAGGTGTCTTTAGCCACTGAGCCATCTCCCCAGCTTATGTTCTTGTTTTTTTTTGTCTTTTTGAGGCAGGTTCTCACTCTAGCAGAGGCTGACCTGGAATTCACTATGTAGTTTCAGGGTGGCTTTGAACTCACCTCAATCCTCCTACCTGTGCTTCCCAAATGCTGGGATTAAAGGCATGCACCACCACACCCAGCCAGGCCTTTATTTATTTATTTTTCTTGTTCTTTTTCTTTTAAATGAGAGAGTGAGAAGAATGAGAGCAAGAGAGAGAGAGAGAGAGCCAGGACCTCCAGCCACCATAATCGAACTCCAGGCACATGCACTACCTTGTGTACATGTGTGACTTTGCGCATGCGTCACCTTGTACATCTGGTTTGTGTGGGACCTGGGGAGTTGAACATGGATCCTTGGACTTCACAGGCAAGTGCTTTAACTGCTAAGCCATCTCTCCAGCCCCTGGCCAACAATTTTTATCTTCAGTCACATATATACTTCAAAGAAAAGGGAATGTAGGGCTGGAGGGATGGCTTGGCGGTTAAGGAGTTTTCCTGCAAGGCCAAAGAATCCAGGTTAAATTCCCCAGGACCCACGTTGGCCAGATGCACAAGGGGGCACACGTGTCTGGAGTTCATTTGCAGTGGCTGGAGGCCCTGGTGCACCCATCTCTCTCTCTCTCCCCTTCTTGCTCTGTCAAATTAACTAATTAATTAATTAAAATTTTTAGAAAAAGCAACGTAGCAAGGATTAGAGTTGTATGTGCAATAAATCCAGGTCTGTACAGGCCGATCACTTTACATGTGGTCTTACTTGTGCAAGGCTGTCCCTACGTCACACAGCTGCTGCATTTGTTCAATTCTCCTTTGCATATGCAACCTTGGGCACACCTAACACAGCCCCTGGGGCAGCAGGGACAGCAGCTCTTCCTGCAAGGGGTGGATTTTAATTTTTTGTTCCTGCAGAAGCCACCACTGGTACATGAGTATTGGGGATCTAGGTGAGTCTGGAGTCCTAAGAAAGCAGTAAAGGGAGAGGGCTAGGGAAATAGCTCAGTCAATAAAGCTGGATAAATAAATAAAGTTTCCTTTGTTTAAAATATATTTATTTAAATTTATTTATATATTTATTTAAAATATATAAAATAAAATAAAAATAAGTAAATAAAAAAATAAATAAAGTTTCATGCTCAAGCTGGAATATCCGAGTTCATAATCCCAGATCCCACATAAAAGCTGGAGGCTGTAGCAGGCTTCTGTGATCTCAGCACACTGAAGGAGAGATAGGAGCAGACATGGGAAAATGGCCCAGAAGCTCATGAACTTGCTGGCCTTGTGAACGCAGCAATGAACAACAATAAGTGAGAGCAAGAGTCCCTGCCTCAGATGAGATTTGAGGCAAGGACTGACAAGTGAAAGTTGCCCTCTGACCTCCACACATGTGGTGCCTGCACTCACACGTATGAACATACACACACACCAAAAAAAGTAATTAAAAAAAAAAAAGAAGAAGTGAAAGTCAGGTGTGGTGGTGCATGCCTTTAATCCCTGCAGAGGCAGGAGGATCACTATGCATTAGAGGGCAGCCTGAGACTACACAGTGACTTCCAGGTCAGCCTGGGCTTTAGTGAAACCCTACCTTGAAAAAACAGAAAAAGGGGGGTGGGGGTTGGGAGAGAGAGGTGAACTGCTAGAAGGCATGTTCTACAAATATGATCAAGTGAAATCCTCACATCAATCACTGAGGTGTTATCTCTGCTTTAAGATAAGAAAACTGAGTCTTAGGGAGCTTAAGCAACCTGGCTAAGACCACACAGCTAGGATTCCAATACTGTATCACCTGACCCCACAGCCTTTCTTAACCACTTGTGCTAATGATGAACACTCGTATAACACTGAGGTTGGAGGATCACTGTGAGCTCAAGGCCAGCCTGGACTACAGAGTGATAGTGAGTTGTTCCAGGTTAGTCTGAGTTAGAGTGAGATCCTGGCTCAAAAAAAAAAAAAAAAAAAAAAAAAGAATTAAGGTGACATGGCCTCTTCTATTGATGGCAAACTAAACTCTAAAAAGAAGCCCCACCTAAAAGGGTGATGAGGTGGTAACTGCTAAATAGTCCTCCTATAGGTTCCTGAGACTGCTAAAAATAGATTTGCCATATGACCCAGCTCTACCACTCCTTGGCATATACAATAAGGACTCTATTCAGTATTGTAGAGATACATGCTCACCCACGTTTATGGCTGCTCTTCACAATGGCTAGGAAATGGAATGAGCTTCGATGCCCATCAACTGATAAATGGATAACGAAGGTGTGGTACATATACACACTGGAGTTTTATTCAACTGTAAATAATCCTCCTGTAGCTTTATCAAACCTGGGAGATTCAGTGACTTTGTAACACCTCTCCTTTCTCTTCCACGCTGCACATCACTAGGGCAAAGTATATACCCTGTTGTGAGAAAAGAAACATGTCTATTTTAAGAATATGTAGGAACAAGTCTCAAGAGATCAAGTGGATTGCAATGTTCTGGCCAGAGGGAGAGAAAAAAAAAAAAAAAACAACAACAGGAAGTTCATGCATGTAGTTTGCCTGCCACTCCCATCTGATGGAGTTTTGAGGTCAATAATCCCACCATATTCCAAGGTATGGATGCTTTTGTGGAGGCTGGGTTTCACTGTGTAGTCCAGGCCAGCTCCAAATAATGGCTTTTGAGCAGTAAGCATCCCAGACTTTAATCCCGTATCATGAGGAAGAGATCAAGAATAGAACCAAGGGCTGGAGAGATGGCTTAGTGATTAATGCTTGCCTGTGAAGCCTAAGAACTCATGTTCAGATCTCCAAGTCCTGCGTGTGCCAGGCACACAGTGATGCAAGTACACAATGTCACATATACACAAAAGGGGGCACACACGTCTGGAGTTCGTTTGCAGTGGCTGAAGGTCCTTGCACGCCCCCCCTTTCTGTCTCTCTCTCAAATAAATAACTAAATTTTTAAAAGAATTAGAATAAAAAATGAAAATTTTAAAATACTTTTTAACATTTTTTATTTATTCATTTGCAAGCAAAGAGAGAGAAGAGAGGCCAACAGAGAGAGAATGGGCCCTCCAGAGCCTGTAGCCACTGCAATGAACTCCAGACACATGTGCCCCTTGTGCAGCCGGTTCACATGGGTCCTGGGGAATTGAACCCAGGTCCTTTGGCTTCACAGGCAAATGCCTTAACCACTAAGCCATCTCTCTGGCCCCGAAAAAAAAAATTTTTTTAAAGGGCTGAAGAGATGGCTTAGCAGTTAAGGTTCGATTACCCAGGACCCACGTAAGCCAGAGATGCACAAGGTGGTATATGTGTCTGGAGTTCATTTGCAGCAGCTGAAGGCCCTGGTGTGCCCATTCTCTTTCCATCTGCTTCTCTCTCTCTCCCTCTCTCTAAAATAAATCTAAAACATAAAATATTTAAAAAGAAAGAATAGAATCATGGCTTGAGAGATGGCTTAATGGTTAAGGTGCTTGCCTGTGAAGCCTAAGGACCCAGGTTCTATTCCCCAGGATCCATGTAAGCCAGATGCACAAGGTGACACATGTGTCTAGAGTTCGTTTGCAGTGACTAGAGGCCCTGGTGCACCCATTCTTTCTCTATCTGCCTCTTTCTCTCTCTCTCTCTTAAATAAATAATTTTTTTTTTAGTTTTTAGTTTTTTTGTTTTTTTTTTAATAGAGGTTGGGCATAGTGGCATATGCATTTAATCCCAGCAGTCAGGAGGGCTGAGGTAGGAGGATCACTGTGAATTCAAGGCCAGCCTGGAACTACACAGTGAGTTACAGGTGAGCCTGGGCTAGAGTGAGACCCTACCTCAAAAAAAGAAAGAAAGAAAGAAAGAAAGAAAGAAAGAAAGAAAGAAAGAAAGAAAGAAAGAAAGAAGGAAAGAATAGAATCAATCTGGCCTTGGTAGACCACACCTTTCAGCCCAGCACTTGGGAAGCTGAGGTAGGAGGAACACCATGAATTTGAGGCCAGTTTGGACTACAGAGTGAGTTCCAGGTCAGCCTGGGCTAGACTGCTGGCTCAAAAAAACAAAAACAGAATAGAATCAAAGTCTGGGAGGGGTCTCCAGCCCGATTCACAGCTTCCAAATCATCTTGAGTAAGTACTCATTTCATCCTTGCAGGCCTCTTGTGAGGTCAGGTTGTCATCTTCATTTGTCTGATGAGGGAATGAAGTTGGGGGGGGGGATACCAGGATGTTCAAGGCCTTTCAACTTAAGGGAGGAAGCAGAACCACTGACCGCAGCTGTGTCTTTAAGAGACAAATTTCAGGCAGATGTTCTTCAGACAACCAGACGTGTCTAAACAAAACAGCTGTGATAACAGCTTTCGTGGTGGCATTTGGGGAGAGGACACTTGTCCCTGACTGCCCTCACGACAGTGTTAGTTTCTAGGCTGTGACTCCCAAAGCCAGCCAGCCTCTCTCCTGGTTCTGCCTTGTGGTTCGGAGCCACCCAGGGCTTAGAAGATATCTGGGGGTCAAGGAACTGGAAGGTGGACAGAAGTTGAGCAGTTACTTTTGTCCTTCTGGCTGACTCGTGTGACCCTCAAGCTTGTTCCTGGAGAAGGGGAGACAGCTGGGGCCAGGAATGCAAGGATCCGGGGTGCGGACTCAGCGTAGAAAGGGAGATTTCCCAAAATAGCTTGAAGTCGTGTGATGAGAAACGGGCTCTGTGCCAGGTCTTATCTCTTTGGCCATCCTGAACAGGAATGAGCAGCATGTCCGATCCGGGGACTGGGAGCAGGAAGGGGATGAGGTATGGCGTTTCCAGTCTAGGGGAGTGTTCAAAGGGAATGTGGGAGCAGATGTGGATGGCTGCTAGAGGGAGGTCTGAGCTGAGGAATGTGGGGAGTGTCCGGACAGACCTGAGGGAGAGATGGGCTCCACTGGAGGGAGCTGTGGACTGGGAGGGTCTGGTATGGAAAACTGGAGAAAGCAAACTTGCAAGTTCATGCTTGGGGCTGAAATTTGTTTCCAGTGACATTATCATTCACAGAGAGACACCTCGTCCCCGCAATTGACTTTAGAGTGTCAACTTTTCAATCTGTCGACTCTCCCCCACGGAGAAGGGACCCACCTAGAAACACAGGGCAGGGTAGGTGTGAAATGAAAAGTCACAGCCAAGTTTTTGATGTCTGTGGACAGCATTTAAGCTCACCCCACCCTCTTCCCTACTGGCCTACACCTGGCCAAACTGTTAAGAAAGCTTGGGGCCACTTCCTTCAGCATCTGAGGGAGCACACTGGGCCCCAACCACAGTGGCACGTAGGTCAGCCTTCCTCTTTCTGTTCTCAAGACATTTGGGAACTGTTGTCCTTAGAGACTGCCATTTTGTAAATAGTGAATCTTTTCATAATACTTTCTTGGTGTGTGTATGGTGTCATCCACCTTGATGTTCCAATGAAACCTGAAAGGGCTGGGGAGATGGAAATGGCTCAGTGGTTAGAGGTGCTTGCTTCTGATAAAATCTCTCTCTCTCTGTCTCTCTCTCTCTTTTTATTTTTTTATTTTTATTAACATTTTCCATGATTATAAAATATATCCCATGGTAATTCCCTCCCTCCCCACCCCCACACTTTCCCATTTGAAATTCCATTCTCCATCATATTACCTCCCCATCACAATCATTGTAATTACATATATACAATATCAACCTATTAAGTATCCTCCTCCCTTCCTTTCTCTTCCCTTTATGTCTCCTTTTTAACTTACTGGCCTCTGCTACTAAGTATTTTCATTCTCACGCAGAAGCCCAATCATCTGTAGCTAGGATCCACATATGAGAGAGAACATGTGGCGCTTGGCTTTCTGGACCTGGGTTACCTCACTTAGTATAATCCTTTCCAGGTCCATCCATTCTCTCTCTCTTTTTTGAGGTAGGGTCTCACTCTAGCCCAGGCTGACCTGGAATTCACTCGGGTATTCTCAGGGTGGCCTTGAACTCACAGCCACAGCGATCCTCCTACTTCTGCCTCCCAGGTGCTGGAACTAAAGGAGTGCGCCACCATGCCCGGTCTTCCGGTGAAATCTTGCATGGGGTCCCTCGGCCTCTCCAGGTAACCACAACATGCAAGCTGTGTGTTTTATCCAGGGGGAGGTCGAGATTTCGGGGAGGAGGAGGACAAGAAGGAGAAATAGGACTGGGATGGGGAGCCCCAAGAGGAAAGAAAGACAGAATTCAGGGCGGTCTGGCTTGGGGAGGGGGTTGCAGTTTTCCAGGCTGGAGCAGTGACAATGTCAATATCCTATAAGGCGTCTTCCGTTGGCTCGTGGGGGGCGGGCTGCGTTCGCCCAGTGTGTCTACACAGCTCCAGGCAGCTGCGGAAACAAGGACACGACATGGGCGTGCCCTGGCCTGCTGCTTGCAGGGAGCCCAGGCTCGCCAGCCTTCTCCCCTTGGCAAAGTTACCTTCCTGCTGCCAGCCTTGGTGTCCCATTTATGGGATAATAGGGCTGGAGAAAACCCCTTCTTTTTCTCCATCAGCATCCAATGTGGCTCAAGGCTATCTGTTCCTATCTGTTGGGACTACGTGGCTCTGCCATTGATCCACCAGGACTCAAGTCGCTATCTGGTTTGATTGGAGATGCAGAAAATTGGGGAGGGAGAGTAAGGGAGGGAGGGAGGGAGGGAAAGAAGGAGGGAGGAGTGGCTGAGCGTGAATGGTCTATCAGATTTCCTTCTCCAGTGACCCAGTCGCAGCCTGGCCCTGGTGCCTTCTTGGCCTCCCGGTCACTCAGCCTCACTCCTGAATCCCCTCTGCATTCACACCGAGCTGAGCCCCTCTAGCGGCATCAAAGGTGAGTGAAGGCTGTTGGATCAGAGTCTTTAACCCTTACAAAGGCCTCTTCCAGGAAGCTAGCATTGTACCCTGACCTCATATTCTAGAAACTCAAATTGAACCAGGCTAAACCCGTGGTGCCTTATACTATAGGGTTGGTGCTTGTAGGGCAAAGGAACCTGTTAGAAACAATGTTTTGGCTACAGCCTAAAGCTGACATGTCAGGACAGGCATAGAAGGGCCAGGGACTGCTGTAATAATCGGGGCCATAGAAACTGGGTGTGGTGAATGCCCCTGGTCCCATCATTTGGGAAGCTGAGACAGGAAGATCACAAGTTAGAGGCCTGCCTCTAACTATAGAGTGAATTCTAGACCTGCCTGGACTAAGCAGGGAGACTCCATCTCAGATTAAAAAAAAAAAAAAAAAAAAAGCGTGAGGCCCACTGAGCGGGGGCAGAGACGGAGGAGGGGAGAATGTGTCAGTGAGAAAGACTTGGAGCTGACTTAACTTGGACTTCAAGGACGGGTGTGGTGGGATTGTTGGGGTCGGGGAAGGAAAGAGAAGAGGGTTTCTGGACATGAATGGACCATGACCTATATGGAGGGGGTAGTGAATTGGCCCCAAAATATCAGGGAATTTACATGCCAGCTAACTACCCCCACCTACTCCAGTCTTTGCCAGGGTCACCTCCTACTGCCCCAGGTCCCTTCCCTCTTGGCTGGCTCTGGCTCTGACTCTGGTGGGCTCTGTAGCATTCTTTTTTTTTTTTTTTTAAGGTAGGGTCTCACTCTAGTCCAGGCTGACCTGGAATTCACTCTGTAGTCTCAGGGTGGCCTTGAACTCAAAGCGATCCTCCTACCTCTGCCTCCTGAGTGCTGGGATTAAAGGCGTCGTGTGCCACCACGCCCAGCTCTGCAGCATTCTTTAAAGTCAATGTGGCCCCTTTGAGAGGGGTCAGCCAAGCATGGATCCACATGGTGGGCAGAGGCAGCTGAGTTGGGCTGAATCCCGGCCTCCTCAGGAAGAGTTTATTCTCCTTGGCTGTGGCTGGGCTGTGTTGAGTGCTCAGGTAGGAAAGCTGGACAGGATGGGCCTTCATCCACTCACCCCTACCCTTCGCCAGGGTGAAGAATCACTCCATGAATGTTGATGAGGACAGAGGTCCGTAGGAATGGTCCCTTAGGCATTCTGAGTCTTTTACGTATGTGGGAAGGGATGGTGGTTTGAATCATATGTCCTTCATAAACTCTTGTGTTTTTTTAAATATTTATTTATTTATTACAAGCAGAGAGAAAGAAAAGAGACAGGCAGAAAGGGTGTGCCAGGGCCTCCAGCTGCTGCTGCAAACGGACTCCATATGCTTCTGCCATTCTGTGCATGTGGCTTTACATGGGAACTGGGGAATCGAACATAGGTGGTTAGGCTGGAGGCCCTGGCACACCCATTCTCTCTCTCTTTCTCTCTCTTGCTTTCATAAATAAATAAATAAATATTATTATTTGTTTATGAGAGAGAGAGAGAGAGAGAATGGGCATACCAGAGCCTTCAGCCACCTCAGTTGGCCTTCTTCCCATGCGTCACCTGTGTACCTGGCTAACATGGGTTCTGGGGAGTTGAACCTGGGTCAATAGGCTTCACAGGCAAGTGACTTAACTACTCAGCCATCTCTCCTACTGGTCTATGTGCCGATGACACCCACAGAGCTGCCCCAGGCTTCAGCTTTACTGTTGGACCCTTGCCAGTCCCCTCCACCTGGTGGCTCTGGGTCCCTTGGAGTCTGTAGCTTCCCCTCACGCCACAGCCTGCTCCTCCTTTTCTCCTCCTGTCCCAGACTGTCCCTGTGTCTCACCCTACTCCCAGGGGGGTTCCATAAACATAGCAGGCCAGTCCACACCACCAACCTTTGCCCACACTGGCCACTCTGCTTAGAATGTCCTTTATCTCTCAGGAGTTTCCGCTTCCTTAGCAAAGCCTTCCCTCACTCCCATGAGCAGCACACCTACGTGCATCTGTACAAGCACGTAGTCACGCACACGCTTAATCTCCTAGACCTTCCACTGACTGCAGGCCTGAGCTTGCAGTGAGAGTATCTACTAGCGGGACTGTTATCTTCAGCAAGTCTCTTCAGCTCCCTTCGCCTCAGTTTCTTCATCTATATATATTAGGCATAAAGATACCAAACTCGGGGCTGGAGAGATGGCTGAGTGGTTAAGGTGCCTGTGAAGCCTAAGGACCCAGGTTCGATTCTGTAGAACCCACATAAGCCAGATGCACAAGGTGGTGCATGCGTCTGGAGTTCATTTGCAGTGACCAAAGGCCCTAGCAAGCATGTCCATTTTTAATCTGTCTGCCTCTTCCTCTCTCTCTCCTTCTCTCTGTCTCTTTCTTTCTTTCTTAATATTTTATTTTTCTTTCTTTATTTAAGAGAGTGATTAAAAAGGCGGGGTGAGGGAGAGAGAGAATGAGTGTGCCAGGGTCCACATGTGTGCACCCCTTTGTGTATATGGCTTACGTGGGTACTGGGGAGTCAAACCTGGGTCCTTTGGCTTACAGGCAAGCGCCTTAACCACTAAGCCATTTCTCCAGCCTTTGTCTCTTTCTTTCAAATCAATCAATAAAATATTGTAAAAAGATACCAAACACATAGGTTTGTCAAAGCAGCAGAACAGGGCCCAGTCATTCAAACCCTAGTGGCCACTGTCACAGTCCACGTTATGGTAATACCTGTATTTCCCAGCTTGTGAAAGTTCCTGACACTCAGCAGGTCTTTTTTTTTTTTTAAATATATATATATTTTAGATACTATTTGTTTATTTGAGAGAAGGAGAGAGAAGACAAGCACACCAGGGCCTCCAGCCACTGCAAACGAACTCCAGACACGTGCCACCTTGTGCATCTATCCTTACATGAATAGTGGGGAATCGAACCCAGGTCCTTAGGCATTGCAGGCAAGCGCCTTAACCAATCGCTGAGCCATCTCTCCAGCCCTCAGCAGGTCTTCTACCTTCTGCTTGTCCACCTGACTTCTATCAGCCACAAGCTCTTATAACCCTTAATAAGGAGCCCAGTAGAGCAGAGCAAGAGGCCAGCTCTGTCTCTTTAACAACTCTGGCTCCTGTCCCTCCCTCCCCCACCCCGGGATCCTGTTGGGACAAACGTCTTGGCTCAGCGGGTTGAAAAGGAAAGTCACAATTCTGAGGCATGAGTCGCCGTGCCCACTGACTCACTTCCTCCTCCAGGCCTGCTTTGGACAACCTAGGCCCTTAGCAACACAGGTGGATGCCTGCTCCTGCCCCTCCCCCTTCGGCCCAACCTGGGACCCACGGAAGGGCAGCAGACACAAGCCACTGGCCTAAATCTTCTAAGCTGGAACAAAACTGAAGAGGCCACCTTCACAGAGCTGACTGTGAGCAAGAGGGGCACAAAGCCACCCCCAGGAGTCTCAAACAAGGCAAGCGATACGGGCCCCTTAAGGAGCTGGAACTGAGGGGCTGTGGCAAGTCAGCCTTCCTCACCGTCCTCCTGGCAGGACTGCTGGGATGGATGGGAGAAGGCCTGGCCTCTGGAGGCTTCCTATTGAGATACAGAGAGCCCTGCCTGGCAGGGTGGCCTTACTGCCCCCAGGCAAGGAGGGGACAGGATATTGACAAAATTGCCCAAGATGAGCCCAGGGCATAGATGAGTCAGGCCACTGTGAAGGGGGAAGGGGGAGGGCAGAGACAAGAAAAGGGTTAGTGAGGCCCTTCCGGGCAGGGCAGGGCTCTGAAGACCTTGATGGGAGACTTTTCCCTCTGAGGTCCCCTCCTCCACCTTTTCCTGGACCCCAGCAGGAGGTCAGACGAGGCTTGGGGACTCCTTCAAATGGCCAAACTGCTCAGGGTGGCATCACTGAGGTGCAGCTCAGAGACCGAGTCAAGGCACAGCCTGCCTGTACTGCCCAGAAGCGACGGGGGCTGGAGTGGCAGACTCAGTGGAGGAGACGAGGGGTCAGTGAGACTGAGGGACAGGGTGAGTGGGGCAGAAATCATAAGCCCAGCTGCCCCCAAAGGGTGGTGCTTAGAGGACGCAGGTGCTTAGTCCAAGCGGGGGGTGTCAGCATGTTGGCCCGCACCTGAAGGGAGCTGACAGGCTGGGCGTCAAGGAGACCCTGTGGAGGGCTGATGCGCAGGTGGAGGTGAGACAAGGCTGTAGAGAGATGTGGATGCTCTTCAGGGATACGTAGAGAGACGTGTGGGCAGGAGCTGGTGGGATGTGGGACACAGGGTTGGGGCGGCAGCAAGGTTGGATGGTGAGTTGGTGGGACCCCCTAGCAGTTCCTAGGCAGCAATGCAAGCCGGCAACCTAGGACCCAGGACAGGGATGGAGATGGGGAACCCAGAGCCTCCAGATGGTCCTGCCTAACCTACCAGTGGACAGCATTCTTGGAGCCCTTTCCCTGGGGATGCCGATGGGGCCACGCTGGCTTGGCTCCATGTGGTCAGAGTAGGCCGCAGGATGCTCAACCAAGGTAGCCCCGCTGGGTACCAACTCCCACACCCTGGACTCCAGCGCCTCAGCTCTGCCCTGGCTTCTCCCCAGCCCCATTGTTGTAGCTCTCGTGGTGACCCTGACTGGAGCCCCAGGACCCCACCTCACTTACTGCATGATAGCCAGCTTTCCTGTCTGTACCACGCTCCACATCAGTGTGCAAAGGCCTGTCCCTGTACAGGGGAGACCCTCACCCCAGTGCACATTAGCTTCTGAAACCCATCTTGAGCATCAGTTTCTTTCTTTTGGTTTTTCGAGGTAGGATTTCACCCTAATCCAGGCTGACCTGGAATTCACTACGTAGTCTTAGGCTGGTCTCGAACTCTCGGAGATCCTCCTACCTCTGCCTCCAGAGTGCTGGGATTACAGGCGTGCGCCACCACGCCCGGCTTGAGCATCAGTTTCTTGGCAAAGAAGTCACAACTCTGCCCGACTCTCAGGACTGTGAAAGATTGAAGTCAGCCCAGGGAAGCCCCTGGCATCCGGCCCAGTACACAGTGCCTTTCCTTCCCTTGAAGACAGTTGTCACCTGGCTCTGGGAGATCATCCTGTTTCCTTCAAACCCAGCCTTGATGTCTTACAGAACAAGCCCTAAGCCAGGCTCGCCAGCAAGGAGTCCGAGTTCCTCTGGGCGTCACACCGTGTCCCTTCGCCTGCTGGCTCTCCACCAGACTCCTGGCCTCGCCTCCTGCCGCCATGTCTGTTTCCCTCTTTCCCGAGGCTCCCTCTGGGCTGCCCCCTCTGCCTCCAAGGCCCCCGCTCTCTCTTGCCGCAACTGTGCCCCTTCCTTCACGGGCAGCAGAAACCCCTGCACTTCCTAAGCACCCGCAGCTGTGTCCTGTCCACTGTATCCCCTGCTTCTCTCCCTCAAGTACGTTTGCCATATTCGGTCACCTACTAGCTTGAGGCATGGTGCTTATGCTGTCTGTGCCTCATTTTGCCTACCTGCCAAGTGGTCTTTTTTATTTGTTGATTGTGATTTATTTATTTGAGAAAGAGGGAGAGAGAGGAAAAGAGAGAATGGGCACACCAGGGCATCTAGCCACTGCGAATGAACTCCACATGCATGTGCCATCTTGTGCATTGGGCTTATGTGGGTCCTGGGGAATTGAACCTGGGTCCTATGGCTTTGTAGGCAAGCGACTTAACTGCTAAGCCATCTCTCCAGCCTTCAAATGGTCCTAATAATTGTAAACTCTGTCATAGATTCACTGTGGAGGGTGTGATCATTACACAGTGCCTCCCACGAAGTAGTCACTACATAATGGTACTTTCGTTGGAATGATGGTTGCCATGGTGTGGGTGGGGGTGGCAGTGGTGGTCTTGCCTCCAAGAGCTCTTCAGACCCTCTCTTCCACCACCCTGTCAGTACCCCAGCTAGCTACAGTGCTCTGCCAGGATGGAAATCAACAACAAAGTGCCTCTGACTGAACCTTCTCTGTTCCATGAAAAACTGGCCACTCTCCCTGCAAATCCCCTCAAGTCCCCTCACTGTAGGACGTGACTCTAGGACACTCAAGAGCTAGTGGGGACATTGGCATCTGCAAGAGATACCCAATCACAGAGGAGACCAGAAAGCTAGTTCTCACGCTTCAGATGAGACCCCAGCATGGGTACAAGGCAGTGTGAGGGAAGTGGGCATCCTAGGAGACTTCCTGGCAGAGGGGGGAAAGACCAGGGAAGGATTGACTGAGAAAAGGGATGGCAATAGTAAATAATAATAAAAAAAATTTTAAGAAAGGATGGCAGCTTTTAGGTTAGTGAGGGGGGGGTCTCATTGGGTCAGGTCTTTGAGCGTCTGTGGCATCGTTTATTACTTATGACAAGCCTGCCGGGTCAGTCATGTTGAGCCCTATTCCAGAAAAGGAAGCCCAGGTCTTGACTGGGTCAACTGAGTGTCCAAGCTCCTACTCTCCAGGGGTTGGGGTGGGGTGGTCTGCTTGGCTGTCAGGATCACCCTAAAAGATAGCCGAGGCTGAGGATAGTGGAAGGATGCCAGTCCCAGGCCAGCTGCCCACACAGGCAGGGAGGCTGTAGGCGGGGCGGAAACAGCCACCAGAAGTCAGGGGCACACGGCAAACAAGGGTGTCAGGAAATGACCCGGACCCTGGGCCCTTCCTCCCGGCCCGCCCTGTGCCCCTGGCTGCAGGCTGCCTCCCAGTCCCTGCGCTCCTGCTCCTGCTAAGGGAACGGAGAAAGCTGGGCTGGAGCCAGGGATGGCCCTGCATGGGGGGTGAGGGGTGGGTTGTGGGGGGCAGGTGGAAGCTCGGCAGCTCTGCCAGGCCTAGTGTCCTTTCCGAGGCCCACTGGAGAGACAGGGCAGGGTCCCAGGGTTCTGCATGCCTTAAGTGCTCACACTGCGTGTAATAAATGTGTGTTGCCCCGGGGAGCAGCAGATTGGGGTGGAAAGTGCTACGTGGGGGATGGAGAGATCTGGGTCCAGACATGGCCCGGTGCCACCTGGTGACCCCTGGATTAATCACAAAGTCTCCAATTCATCAAATCAAGTTGTTATCTTGGAACACGCCCACCACTTGAGTCCCTTCCAGCCCCGACAATGCAGGACTATTAATTCTTTTACTCGCTGACTAACTTGTTATTTCAGTGAAATATACAGTGGAGCCCAGAAAATATGTTTTAGTATAAATGAGGTGGTGAGCAGAGTTGTGAAGATAGCAAAGTTGATAGAACAGAGTTGTGTTAAGAACAGAGATTCTGCCAGGCGTGGTGGCGCTGGCCTTTAATCCCAGTACTTGGGAGGCAGAGGTGGGAGGATCGCTATGAGTTCGAGGCCACCCTGAGACTACATAGTGAATTCCAGGTCAGCCTGGGCTACAGTGAGACCCTATCTCAAAAAACAAAAACAAACAAACAAAAACCCAACGATAGCTAAATTGAATTGACCAAAATTCAAGATGCAGGCGTACTTGAGTGGTAGCATGCTGGCTTAGCATGCGCAAAGCACTGGGTTCCATCACCAGTATGGCAAAATAAATAATGAATAAGTTCATAAACTACGTGATAGGTTGAATTTAGAATGTCCCCCTCAGCCTCATGTGTTTGTGATGAAGCCTCATGCTTGATCCCCAGCTGGTGGAACCTTTAAGAGGTGGAACCTTGAAGAGGTGGAACCTTGCTGGAGGAGGCGGGTCACTGGGGGGGACCTTGGGATGTGATAGCACAACCCCACTTGCCCCGCTGAGCTCTGTGTCTGTCCTTCCTCCTTGCTACTGTAGAGATGCCATGCCTGGGTATCTGCTCCTGCCATGCTTTCCCCTGCCAGGATGCAACTTCCCCTTGAAGCTGTGAGCCAGAAATAAGCCCTCTCCTTCCACAAGCTTCTTCTGGTCTCAGCAATGGAAAGGAACTGCTATAATTGCTGCTGCAAAGGCTGCCAGACATACGCACCGCTTTGTTTTGTTTTTTGCTTTTTTTTTTTTTTTTTAATCTGGCTTTACAGGTTGCTATGAAATTGAATCCTGGGCAGACAGGCTTTGCAAGCAAGTGCCTTTAACTGCTGAGCCATCACCCTAGCAGGATCTCTTGTTTGAGGCCAACCTGGCTACCTATCAAGACATCTCAAAAAAAAAAAAAAAAAAGTCAAACTTCAGCCAGGCATGGTGGCGCACGTCTTTAATCCCAGCACTCAGGAGGCAGAGGTAGGATGATTGCCGAGTGCTCAAGACCACCCTGAGACTACATAGTAAATTCCAGGTCAGCCTGAACTAGAATGAGACCTTACCTCAAAAAACAAAAAAGAAAAAGAAAAAAGTCAACCTTTAATACTTTGAAGAAAATTTTTGTTTATTTATTTATTTGCAAGCAGAGAAAGAGATAGTGAGATACAGAGAGAGAACGGGTGTGCCAGGACCTCCAGCTGCTGCAATCAAACTCCAGATACATGTGCCGCTTTGTGCATCTGGCTTTACATGGGTACTAGAGAGTTGAACCCAGGTACTTAGACTTTGAAGGCAAATGCTTTAACTGCTGAGCCATCTCTCCAGCTCCAAACTTGAATACTTTTGTGCTTTGCAGGGCACTGCCAAGAAAAATATTTAATGGAATAAAAATAAAAATACTTGTGTCACACATCTCATAAGAGATTTGCATCTAGAATATATAAAAAAGCACCATTCAACAACAAAAATGCAAAATAACCTAACTTAAAAACAGGCAGCAGGAGTCTGGGAGATTGCAAAATCTGACTGCCTGGGTTGATTCCCCAGAACCCACATAAAGCCAGATGTACAAAGTGAGGCATGCATCTGGGGTTTGTTTGCAGTGGCAAGAGGCCCTAGTGTGCCCATTCTCTCCCTCTCTCTTTCTTTCCCCCATCTTCTTGCAAATAAATAAAGATTTTTTAAAATAGGCAACAGATCTGAATAAATCTTCCAAGAAGACAGAGAAATGGTCAGTAAGCACATGGAAAGATGTCATCAGGTAAATTCAAATCAAAACTACAATGTGATGCTCCTTACAGTCATGAGGACACCTGGAACCTAAAAGGCAGGTAACAAATGGAATCAGACACATGTGCCACCATGTGCATCTGGCTTTTATGTGAGTACTGGGGAATTGAACCTGGGTCCTTAGGCTTCACAGGCAAGCATCTTAACCCCTAAGACATTTCTCCAGCCCTTAAATATTTTAATTATTTATTTGAGAGAGAGAGAGGCAGAGAAAGAGAGAGAATGGGTGCACCAGAACCTCTAGCCCCTACAAACTCCAGATGCCATGCGCCACCTTGTGCATCCAGCTTTATGTGGGTACTGGGGAATCAAACCTGTGTCCTTTGGCTTTGCCAGCAAGTGCCTTAACCACGAAGCAATCTCTCCAGCCCAGAGTTATCATTTGACCTAGCCATTCTATTTGTATGTTTATACCCAAGAAAAATGAGAACATGTCCACACAAAGTTTTCTACATGAATATTCATAACAGCATTATTCATAATAGCCAAGATATGGAAACAACTCAAGCATCCATCGACTGATGAATGGATACACATAAGGCTCACCCACACATGGAATTTTATTTGCCAATAAGGCATGCAGCTCTGATGCATTACTGTATGAACCATGGAAAGATGTTGAAGCCAGTCACCAAAGGCCACATATGCTAGCACACACTCATATGAGCTATTAAGAGGAGGAAGTAAAAAGTAGATTACTAATTACCTAGGGTTGAGAGTGAAGAAATGAGGGGACCAAGTTGGGGTGTCAACTAAAAGTTATAAAATTTCTTTCTCTTTTCTTTCTTTCTTCAAGGTAGGATCTCACTCTAGCCCAGGCTGGCCTGGAATTCACTATGTAGTCTCAGGCTGGCCTTGAACTCACAGTGATTCTCCTACCTCTGCCTCCTGAGTGCTGGGATTAAAGGTGTGTGCCACTACACTGGGAAATATATTTTTAAAAATATTTTATTTATTTGAGAGGGAGAGAAAGAAAAAGAAATAGGTAGATAAAGAAAGAATGGGCAAGACAGGGCCTCTAACCACTGCAAACGAACTCCAGACACATGCACCATCTTGTGCATCTGGTTTACATAGGTCCTGGGGAATCAAACCTGGGTCTTTGGGCTTCTCATGCAAGTGCCTTACTGCTAAGCCATCTCTCCAGCCCCCAATTTTCTTCTTCCTCTTCCTCTTCTTCTCATTTTTTTTTTCTGAGGTAGGGTCTTACTCTAGCTCAGGCAGACCTGGAATTCACTATGTAGTCTCAGGCTGGCCTCGGACTTTCAGCAATCCTCCCACCTCTGCCTCCCAAGTGCTGGGATTAAAGGTGTGCACCACCATGCCTGGCCCCAAATTTGTTTTATTTTTTAGAAAAAAAAATCTGCCAGGCATGGTGGCACATGCTTTTAATTTCAGCACTCAGGAGGCCAAGGTAGGAGAAGCACTGTGAGTTCAAGGCCAGCCCGAGACTACATATTGAATTTCAGGTCAGTCTGGGCTAGAATGAGACACTACTTTAAAATATATATATATGGGCTGGCGAGATTGCTGAGCAGTTAAGGCACCTGCCTGCAAAGCTAAAGGACTCAGGTTTGATTGCCCAGGACCCAAGTAAGCCAGATGTCCAAAGTGGGCCCAAAGCATCTGGAGTTTGTTTGCAGTAGCTGTAGGCCCTGGCATGCCAGTTCTCTCTCTCTCCCTCTTTCCCTCTCAAACAAATAAATTATAAAATGTTTTAAAAAAATCTGGCTCCTTCTTTCCCTCTCTCAAATAAATAAATAAAAATAAAGCTTTTTGTTTTTTTTTTTAAAGGGCTGAACTGGGTGTGGTGGCACACACCTTCAATCCCAGCACTTGGGAGGAAGAGGTAGGAGAATTGCCAAGAGTTAGAGGCCACCCTGAACTACATAGTGAATTCCAGGTTAGCATGAGCTAGAGTGAGACCCTACCTTGAAAAACTAAAAAAAAAAAAAAAAAAAAAAAAAAGGGATAGAGAGATGGCTTAGTGGTTAAGTTGCTTGCCTGCAAAGCCAAAGGACCTCAGTTTGACTCTCCAGTACCCATGTAAGCCAGATGCCCAACCTGATACATGCATCTGGAGTTTGTTTGCAGTGGCTGGAAGCTCTGGTGCCCATTCTCTCTCTCCCTCTTTCCCTCTCTCAAATTAATAAATAAAAATAAAGTATTTAAAAAAATCTGGGCTGGAGAGATGTTTCAGTGTTGAGGTACTTGCCTGAAAGCCTGGCTCTAGTCCTTAGGACGCATGTAAAACCAGATGTAGAAAGTGGTGCATGCATCTGCAGCTTGTTTGCAGTGGCTAGAAGCCCTGGCATGCCCATTCTCTTTCTCTCTCTGTCTCTCTATCTCATAAATAAATAAATGAATAAATAAATAAAATGTTTGGGGCCAGGTATAGTGGTGTACACCTTTAATCCCAGCACTTGGGAGGCTGAAGTAGGAGGGTTGCCACAAGTTTGAGGCCACCCTGAGACTACAGAGTGAATTCCAAGTCAGCTGGGGCTAGAGCAAGACCCTACCTTGAAAAATCAACCCCCCCACAAAAAAGTAAAAAAATAGCCAGGCATGATAGCACACACCTTTAATCCCGGCACTTGGGAGGCAGAAGTAGGATTGCCATGAGTTCAAGGCCACCCTGAGACTACATAGTGAATCCCAGGTCATCTTGAGTTAGAGTGAGACCCTACCTCAGGAAACAAAACAAAACAAACAAACAAAAAAAAAGACCTAAACAGCTTTGTGAGATTTACAGTTACGAAAAATGACTGATTTATACACTTTAATTTTTTGTTTGTTCATTTTTGAGATAGTGTCTAACCTATGTAGCTGACTTCAACTCATGATCCTCCCGTCTCAACTTCTTGAGCTGGCATTATAGACCTAACCATCACACACTTCTCTTGAATTGTACGCTTTATCATTATTATTTTTGGTTTTTCGAGGTAGGGCACAGGCTGACCTGGAATTCACTATGTTGTCTCAGGGTGGTCTTGAACTCATGGCGATCCTCCTACCTCTGCCTCCCGAGTACTGGGATTAAAGGTGTGTGCCACCATGCCCAGCTACATCATTATTATTTTGTTTTATGTTTATTTATTTATTTGAAAATGACAGACAGAGAAAGAGGCAGAGAGAGAGAGAGAGAGAGAGAGAGAGAGAGAGAGAGAGGGAGAGAGAGAGAGAGAGGGAGAGAATGGGCACACCAGGGCTTCCAGCCACTGCAAACAAACTCCAGACACATGTGCCCCCTTGTGCATCTGGCTAACATGGGTACTGGGGAATCGAGCCTGGAACTGGGGTCCTTAGGCTTCACAGGCAAGCGCTTAACCACTAAGCCATCTCTCCAGCCCTCATTATTATTATTATTTGGACAGGGTATCTATAGCCCAGGCTGACCTGAAACTTACTGTGTATCCTATACTGGCCTCTAGTCTGTGGTGCCTCAGCCTCTCAAGTGCTGGAATCACAGGCATGCATCATCACACCCTACTCTTGAATTTTACACTTTAAATAAGCGAGTCGTATGATATGTAAATTAATTATCAATTTTTTAAAAAGAAAAAGGGTCTGGAGAGATGGCTTAGTGGTTAAGGCGCTAGCCTGCAAAGTCAAAGGATCTAGGCTCAATTCCCCAGAACCCACGTAAACCAGATACACAAAGGGGCACATGTATATGGAATTTGTTTGCAGTGGCTGAAGGCCCTGGCATGCCCATTCTCTCTCTCTCAATTAAATAAATAAAAATAGAAAAAAAAATTGAAGAAGTAGAAAGAAAACACAACAGTAGCCTATGGATTTATTACCAAGCTGACCTGGAACTTGCTCTGGAGGCCATGCTGGCCTAAAATTCACAGCTCTTCTCCTACCTCATCAGCCTCCTGAGTGCTGGGATCATAGGTGTGAGCCACTGCACTGAGTTTGAAAAATGCCATTTTATTTGATTTTTTAGTATATTTTATTTAGTTGTTGGAGAGAGAGAGAGGAGAGACATAGAGAGAGCATGGGCACACCAGAGCCTCCAGCCACTGCAAACAAACTCCAGATGCATGTGCCCCTTTGTGCATCTGGCTTTACATGTGTACTGGGGAATTGAACTGGGGTCGTCAGGCTTTGCAGGCAAGCCCCTTAACCACTAAGTCATCTTTCCAGACCAAGAAATACAATTTTAAAAAGGGGACTGCTTCAGGACTTCTCCAAGCCTTGCCCATGCTAACATACATCAGAGCACTCCTGGAGGAGATTACAACACACAGCATATCCCCAAACGTCGACCACGGCTTAACTGTGGAACCATCTTCAAAGGAGCCTCTCTTGCCACCTCAGGAAATACTTCCACAGAAAAGAATGAGGAAAGCTCGGCTGCAAGCAATGCAGAGCCACTGGAGGTTTAAGCAAGAGGTAGAAGTCAGACTGTGGGAAAGGAATGGAAGTGGGAAGGACAGTCTGTGGCTTACTGCCAGTGAGATGGCTCAAAAGTATGTGAATAAGCCAGGCATGGTAGTGCACGGGTTTAATCCCAGCACTGTGAGGCCACCCTGAGACTTCATAGTGAATTCCAGGTCAGCTGAGGCTAGTGAGTGAGACCTTACCTCGAAAAACCAATAATAATGATGATGATAATGAAAAGTATCTGATTAGATGTTTCATACACAAGGACCAGTCTGGACACAAAAGATGCTCAGCATCTTCAGTCATCAGGGAAGTGCGAATCAAACCACAGCTAAGCACCACTTCATACCCACCAGGGACACAGCACAAGCAGGGGAGGTGAGGGTCTAGACGCTAGGCCACAGCCTTGGAGGAGAGGGCCACTCTACCCGGGGCTCCAGGAAGGGGAGATTCTGCTCTCCTCCCCTCCCAATCCCTAACTCAAGCTCCGGGAACCCCAGACCCTCCCTGAGCCAGACTGGAGCTCTGGCTGCTGGTGGCTTCCGGAGAGGATGTCAGGGGCCCCTGGTCTGGGTCAGCTGTGTTTATGTTTCTCTTCCTGGAAGCGGAACGGGCACCTGCCTGGCAAACCTAATGGGCGCGTAAAGGAGGACTGGGGGCCCGGAGAACAGAGGCAAAGGGTGGTGTGAGCAGGGTGGACAGATCAGGGCCAGTGGGTCTTATGTAGTCAAGCACATTCTCCCCAGCATAGCTCTCCTAGAGCAGAGCTAAGGAAACTTAGGCAAGGGAAGTGTACTTTTATGTCTCGATCATCATGGTTAGCACGTGTTGCTATCCCTATTTGACTATTTGAGATGGGGTCTCACAGCATTATCTAACTCAGTCTCACGATCCTGGGCTGAGTGATTTTCCTGTCTCAGCCTTCCAAGTGCAGGAGCTACACACAGGCCGCTAGGCCTCGATATTGTCTCCATTGTTTCAAATTTTATTATTTCTTTAGTTATTTATTTGCAATCAAAGAGAAGAGAGACTGAGAGCAAGAATGAGTGAGGGAGGGAGGGAGGGAGAGAGAGAGAGAGAGAGAGAGAGAGAGAGAGAGAGAGAGAGAATGAGGGCTGGAGAGATTGCTTAGTGGTTAAGCACTTGCCTGTGAAGCCTAAGGACCCCGGTTCGAGGCTCGGTTCCCCAGGTCCCACGTTAGCCAGATGCACAAGGGGGCGCACGTGTCTGGAGTTCGTTTGCAGAGGCTGGAAGCCCTGGCGCGCCCATTCTCTCTCTCTCCCTCTATCTGTCTTTCTTTCTCTATCTGTCCCTCTCAAATTAAAAAAAAAAAAAAGAAAACCTCAAACTAACCTTATTAAAAAAAAAAAAAAAGAAAGAAAGAAAGAAAGAAAGAGAGAATGAGTACATCCGGGCCTCTATCCGCTGCAAATGAACTCCAGATGCACGTGGCACGCCGCTCTGTGCATCTGGCTTTACGGGGGTCCTGGGGAGGCTAACAGGGGTCATTAGTTGCACACAATGGCACATGTGTCTGGAGTCCATTTGCAGTGGCTAGAGGCCCTGGCGTGCCCATTCTCTCTTGCTCTCTCCCTCTCTGTCTCTCTCTCTGTTTTTGTTCACTCTCTCATAAATAAATAAATAGAATTTACCATATGTCTATAATGAGGTGGGGTCTCACTATGTGACCCAGACTGGCCTTGCAATCATCCCCCTCCCGAGTGAAGGAATTACAGGCCTGCAGTTCCACGCCCGGCTCAAATCTGTCACCCAAGGAGGTCTCCTGGCATCTGGCAAGGGCTGGCATTGTACTACGGGGGGCCGAGTCGGAGAAGCACGCATGATCACCTCCGCCTCTCCCGCCGCCCGCTAGCCAAGCCCTCTCCGCACAGCCCGTCTTAGGACCCTGAGACTTTACCCGGGGACCCCCCCCCCCCAACCTCCACACAGGCTGCTTCGGAGCCTTTGTGGAGAAGGTGGCCGGAGCTTTTCTCCAACCAACGCTCAACTTTCTGTCGTGGTAAGTGTCGCAAGAGTCCCTGCAGAAGACGTCCTCGGTGTGGGGAGAGGGCTCGGCCGAGGAGCACTTGCCCTGCAGGCCTGAGAACCTGACGTGGGATTCCCAGAGAAGCGGAAGTGAGCCTGAGCCGGGACGTGCAGACAGGACAGGCCGGAAGAGCCCAGAAGGGAACAAGAGACCTGGCCTCCAACCCGGCAGATCGAGAGGACCGACGTTCAGAGCTGACCGTGGACCTCCACACGTGTGTCACGATAAACGCATACACACACACACACACACACACACACACACACACACCCCACAAAGATAGCCTTGTGGCTTTCATCTAAGGCCACAGGAAGAAAGTCAAGGCCTGCTGAGGGCTGCGCCCCTCTCCAAGGTCCTGTTGGCACAGGCAGGGGTACCTCAAGTAGCTTAAGGGTATCCCCTCAGGCCCTTCCAGGGAGATGGCCGTGGGCAGACACTTCTCCAGGAGGGGGGCACAGATGAACCACAGTTCATTACCCAAAGGGCAACTGGGGTTCATTTCTCTCCAAGCACCAAGTTAGAACTCCTGGGAGGGCAGACGGTTGATTTCAGGGAGACCATCCAGAGGGAGGAATTTTGTGTTCAAGGGAGAAGGCTTGGGGTCTCCAGCCAATCTAGAGGCGGGGGATGGCTAAGATGGAACTTTCGCTGGGGCTCTTATCCGTAGCCTAACTGGGTCATGTCGAGGGCCCAACAGTGTGGGCCCCCAGTTCCTTGATGCTCTCTCAGCTCGAAGACAAGAGGGACAGCCACAGCAGACCTCTTTCCACAAGGAGGGCTTTCTGGCTGCAGGGGAAAAAAAAAACTGGCCGTGGGGAGGAGGGGCGGGCATTATTCACTCCCCAAATATTTACGGACAGCGTTCCCAGCGCTGGGCCTGCAGCCAAGGCCCTCGGGTCAGGCCCTGCACCATGTCCATTACTCTTGTCTCAAGCAGGCCCTGGATGAAGAGAGGGGGCAGCAAGAGGTGGGAGCTTGGGAGGGGGTGGGGACACTCACAACAGTAGCTTCTGCAGCCCACCCGCCTCGAAGGAATCTGGCTGCATCCCAAGGTTCCAGCCCTGGGAGAGTGGGGGGGGGGGAGAGCTGGGACCGGGAGGAGGGCTCCCAGAATGCTGGTGGGAGCAATCTCACTCATTCCCTCGCTCACATTACCCAGCCCCCAAGAGGGGACACCCTCAGGGCCTGGTGGGGTCAGACAAGCTGCTGCCTGCCTCACATCCTGGGCAGGAGGCAGTCCCTGGTGGCAGAACGACAGGAAAAAATAATCAAGGAGTTTGACAGGGGTGGGGATGTTGTCCGGGGCACAGTGGGCCTGACAAGGGCCACTCACTTCCCAGGGCACAGGGTCACGTCATCCGTGGCATGGCAGCCCTAAGACACACCCAGAACCACCTGCTGGCACTGAGAGGCTGGGGCAGTGTCTGGAAAGTTCGAGCACAATTTCTGTGTGTTGCAGAAGGTTCAGTGCTGGGCTGCTCTCCTCCGCTAATCCACACTGACCTGGGCATTTGGTCCATCCCTCAGGCCCCTGCCCAAGGCTCCTTCCTGGACCTCTCTCTTTCTCTCTTTAATTTTTTTTCTTTTTTCTTTCTTTCTTTCTTTTCTTTTTTTTTTTTTCTGGAGTTAGAGTCTGGCTCTAGGCCAAGCTGAGCTGGAATTCACTCTGCAGTCTCAGGGTGGCCTCCTACCTCAGCGTCCCAAGTACTGAGACCTAAGGGGTGTGCGGCCAGGCCTGACTGAGCCTTCCCTCTTGCCACACCCCCTTCTGATCCCATGACCTGCTTCTACCCCCTCTTCCAGTCTCCCTTTGCCTCAGTGTCCTTCTCTCATCTCTCACATCTGTGCAGACAGGCTGGAGCAGGAATCTAGGTGCCACCCCCCCAAAAGAGATCTGGAAAGAGGAAACACGTCAGAAGTGGCCGTTGATTCTTTTGGTGTGTAGAGGGCCCAGACCCTCAGCTCCTCTGTCTTTTTCAGGGTGTGGGGTGTGTGTTTTGGGTGGAGACAGGAGCATCTCTCCTCTTTGGTATAGTGTAATCAGCTAGCCCTGAGTCTCAAGGAAGACTCTCCTGACTAGGAAACCATCTGCTCCTTTATCCCTGTAAAGCCCTGAGGGCATGGAAAATTGTCCCCATCTTTCTTGAGGGAGTCCCCTTCATTTTTCAAATACATACATACATAAACACACTGTTGCAGTCCGGTTCGCATTGCTGGTAGAAATCACCCAACCAAGAGCAGCTTCTGGGAAAAAGAGGTTTATTTTGGCTTACAGGCTCGAGGGGAAGCTTCACGATGGCAGGGGGAAACAATGGCATGAGCAGAGGGTGGACATCACCCCCTGGCCAACAGAAGATGGACCACAGCAACAGGAGGGTGTGCCAAACACTGGCATGGGGAAACTGGCTATAAAGCCCATAAGCCCGCCCCCAACAATACACTCTCTCCAGGAGGCATTAATTCCCAAATATCCATCAGCTGGGGAGCTAGCATTCGCAACACCTAAGTTTATGGGGGACACCTGAATCAAACCACCACACACACACAATGGAGTCTATATATATAGAAATGAAGAAATGGCTTAGTGGTTAAGGTGCTTCCCTGTGACACCCAAGGACCCAGGTCTGATTTGTACTCACATCAGCCAGATGCACAAGGTGGCTCATGTGTCTGGAGTTTGCAACGGCTAGAGGCCCTGGCACATCTATTTTCTCTCTCTCTTCTTGCTTCTTTCTCTACCACGCTATCTCAAATAAATAAATAATTTAAATAATATTTTAAAAATAAAAACTGTTTCATTATTTATTTGAAAGAGAAAGAGAGGCACCTGGAGAAAGAGAGTGGGTGCACCAGGGCCTCGAGCCACTGCAAACAAACTCCAGATGTATGTACCAAGTTTTTTTTAATGATTATTTTTTAAATTGTATTTATTTATTTGCAAGCAGAGAGAGGGAGAGAAAAATAGAAGAGAGACAGAGAGAGAATGGGCCTCCTTGTGCATCTGACTTAAGTGGATTCTGAGGAATCAAACCTGGGTCTCTTGGCTTTGTAGGCAAATGCCTTAACTGCTAAGCTATTTCTCCAGCCCAAAAGAATTTTTTTTTTAAGAGAGGTCAAGCCCGGCCTGGCTACATAGTGAGTTCAAGGTCAGCCTGGGAGACAAGAGCTTTTAAAAAATAAGTAATAGGGCTGGAGAGATGGCTTGCAGTTAAGGTGTTTGTCTGTGAAGCCTAAGGACCTAGGTTCATATTCCCCAGATTCCACATAAGCCAGACACACAAGGTGGCACACATGTCTGTAGTTCGATTGCAGCGTCTAGAGGCTCTGGCATGCCAAGTCTCTCTCTCTCATAAAAAATAAATTTAAAAAAATGAATAATAAGTAAATAATAATAAGTAAATAAATGTTTATTTTTACTTTTTAAATTCACTTACAAAGAATTAGGTTTTCATTTTTTTATTATGATGTTTTCATACCAATTTTTTAAAAATTATTTATTTATTTATTTGAGAGCGACAGACACAGAGAGAAAGACAGATAGAGGAAGAGAGAGAGAATGGGCGCGCCAGGGCTTCCAGCCTCTGCAAACGAACTCCAGACACGTGCGCCCCCTTGTGCATCTGGCTAACGTGGGACCTGGGGAACCGAGCCTCAAACCGGGGTCCTTAGGCTTCACAGGCAAGCGCTTAACCGCTAAGCCATCTCTCCAGCCCTCATACCAATTTTTTATTCAGCCTCACATCCCCTTACTTGTATACATGCAAACATTAAAAGTTAGAATCCATCTGAGTGTGGTGGCACACACCTTTAATCCCAGCACTGGGGAGGCAGAGGTAGGAGGATTGCCATGAGTTCAAGGCCATCCTGAGACTGCATAGTGAATTCTAGGTAGAGTGAGATCCTACCTTGAAACACCAAAAATCAAAACAAAACAAAAAAGTTAGAATCTACATATGATGAGGTAAATAACTATTTTTTAAATAAATAATAATAGGGGTTGGGGGGGATATCTCAGCTGTTATAAACGCTTGCTGCTGCCTAGGATTTGATTCCCAGCTCCCATATAAAGCAGACACAAAGGGCCTATGTGTCTGAGGTCACAATAATGGGAGGCTGAGCCTATGACGATGGGAGGTGGGGCCCAGAGAACCCAAAGCTAGTCTGGTGTTTGTTTGCAGCAGTTTAGAGATCCAGTCTCATAGACGGCGGAGGACAGACACCTCGAGGTTCCTCTTTGTTCTCCACCGTGGCATGTATATGCTCACAAGTACATTTTATTTTTATTTTTTTTTTGAATAGCCATGTTTGTTTTATTCTGTTGCATACTTAGCATAAATACATTTTAAAGGGGGCTGGAGAGAGGGCTTAGCGGTTAAGTGCTTGCCCGTGAAGCCTAAGGACCCCCTGTTTGAGGCTCTATTCCCCAGGACCCACATAAGCACAAGGTGGCGCATACATCTGGAGTTTGTTTGCAGTGGCTGGAGACCCTGATGTGCCCATTCTCTCCCTCCCTCCCTCCCTCCCTCCCTCCCTCCCTCTCTCTCTCTCTCTCTCTCTCCCTCTCTTTCTGTCTGTCTGTCGCTCTCAAATAAGGAAATGAAAATAAACTAAAATAAATGGAACAAGGCTTTCAATGACTGTTATACTCGTCAAGGGAGGTAGAGGTGGGTCTGGTACCTTCTACTTAGTTCAGAGTAAAACTCAATACAGTGCCAGGAGCCTTCTTCTGCCTCCTGGACTGTCCAGGGAAGAGCCCCAGACCCCCTGGCTCTGCTCTCTGAAGCCTGGGTGATGGCTGCGACCAGACACAGGGAAGGCGAGAGCTGGAGGTGGAATGTTCCCAACTCCTGCCCAGGCGAGAGACGGCTGGCTGGTCTTTCTATGCCTGAAACAGAGCAGCAAGAACATGCTCACTCTGCGCTCACAGTGACAGATATGGCAGTCATAGGAGATCTGAGGCCCCTTTTCCAGTCCCAAGCACTCCTCCTGCTACCCTGGTTTCTGTAACATCCTTGTTACTTAAAAAGTCCTGGTAGGGGCTCAGGGTTGCACATATGCCAAGCATACAGAAGGCCTTGGGTTCACCCCTGCATTCTCCCCACCCCCCAAAGTGACAGTGAGCAACTGCCCTGTACAAAGCCCTGGCTGGTGCCTGAGAGGAGACCCTGAGCTCATCTGCCATGGCAGTCATCACTAGGTGGGGAGACCCCCTACTGAAGTGCCTCGGTGTGTTCTGTGTAGTTGAGAACGTAGAATGGGGATGGGATAGCGTCTCCCGTGAGGGTATTTGAAGTGGCATTTGGAGATGGTTCTTGAAGAGGCCCTATCTCCCTAGAGGTTATGTCCATCCCTGCAGCCCCTCACCTCACACCAACTGGAAGCTCCTGACCACAGGTGAGCCAGTCCACGTGGGGCTCTGGCACTGAGTCCTCCACTTTGTGACCTCTCAGTCACATGCCCCTCAATGGAGAGGTACCCATGATTTCCTGATTATAGCTTAAAGGCCTCTGTTACGCTGGTGTCTCCGCTGTGAGAGCTGAGGTCCCCAGGGGACACAAATGTTAGAATCTGGGCTGGAGAGATAGCTTAGTGGTTAAGGTGTTTGCCTGTGAAGCCTAAGGACCCGTGTTCAACTCTCCAGATCTCAAGTTAGCCAGACACACAAAGGTGAGGCAAGTGCAAGGTCGCACATGCCCACTAGGTGGCGCAAGCAACTGGAGTTCAATTGCAGTGGCTGAGGCCCTGGAGCACCAATTCTCATTTCTCCTCTCTCCCTCGCTCTCTCTCTATCTCTCTCTCAATCTCAAATAAAAATAATTTTTAGATGTTAGAATCCAGCAGATATGGCATCATTGGTACCAATCCTTCTCCTCTGCTCACCTCACTGGCTTCCGTATAGCTACCCCAGGTTGCCCCCTGACTTGCTGACTTAGTTGTTTCCTCACTGCTCAGGGCCAGCTGACTCTCCTTGGGGACTGGGTCTTGCATTGACCCCTTGCTTTTGTAGGAAAGGAGTCAGAGCCCTTCCATCCAAGGTCAGGTTGTACGTGTGTTCTTGTCTGGCTAGAGCAGCTGACCCCCAGTCCTGGGCAGTGAGGAAGGGTCATAGGGAAAGTTTACTGAGCTGGGTGGACCTGGGACCACATCTAATCTCCCAGCTGCTGCTTCATGAAACTCAAGGGCCTGTCACCCAGGTCCCTTGAGCGGCTGTTTACTTGAGTCGACACACTGTAGAGTCCTTCTGTCCTGTTCTATCCACACCTCCAGGGTCACCCTGCCTTTGCTCTCACTCCAGGGTTCACGACTCTCCTGCTTTCTCTTCCTTTGGCCAACTTTGTGGCATCTTCCGCTGGTCTGCCTCTCACCTGACTTGAGTCACCTGATGGCTCTGAACTCTGTCAGGCCAGGTGTGGAATGCGACCCCTGCCTTTTAATTCTCCTGAAACACTGGGTTTCATCACCTAAGGCAGTGAGGGCAGCTGTCATTCCTGACTAGCGGGGAGGGGGGGGGAGGGGGAGGGAGGGCCGAGAGCAGACTCCAGCCGCCTCCCTGCCGCCCAGCCTCCGCACTTTGCTGGGCTTCCATCTCTCTCCACACCTGTCTCCAAGGACTGGGGCAGGTGTTCTCTGGAAGCCGCAATGCTCCCAGGCTATGGCTTGACCTGCCTGTCTCTCACACTCTCTTTCCAATGAAAGCCCAGCGAGGTGTTTCTCAGCTGAGCTATCTCCCTCAGAGAAATTATGCCGCTGGCTTTTACCATAGCAAATGTGCCCGTGGTTTTTTTTTTTTTTTTTCCCTCCCCTCTCTACACAGATAGGGCCACAGGAAAGTGACCTGCTTAGAGCCTTACAGAGAGAGGAACCCAGCAGAAATGAGAACCCAAGGGGCTGGAGACATGGCTCAGTGGATAAAAGCACTTGCTTACAAAGCCTAATGGCCCAGGTTTAATTCCCCAGGACTCACATAAAACTAGATGCACAAAGTGGTTATGCAGTGGCAATAGGCCCTGGTGAGCCCATATTCTCCCCCCGCCTCTCTCTCTCAAATAAATAAATATTTTAAAAACAGCAATAAGAACCCAGGGACTTATAATTTCCCATCTCAGAGTTGTGTGACTCTGGACAGGGTAATAAGTCTCTCTGGGCCACTGGTTTATATTGTGTGTTTTTTCTTTTAGTTTAAACGTTTTGTTGAGGTATGACATAAACCAGAACAGTGAATGAAGTTTCACAAAATGATCACACATGAGTGTTCATAACTCAGGTCAGTCTGGGTGTGGTGGTACACACCTTTAATCTCAGCACTCGGGAGGCAGAGGTAGGAGGATCGCTGTGAGTTTGAGGCCATCCTGAGTCTACATAGTGAATTCCAGGTTAGCCTGGGCTAGAGTGAGACCCTACTTTGAAAAACAAAACAAAACAAAATGAACTCAAGTCAAGAAATAAAATAGTTTTAGCATCCTCTAAGTCTCCTATCACCTGATAATCTCTACCTTCCTGAAGGTCACTGTTGCATTCACCTCTGCGGTCACTTCTCCTTGCTGCCACAAAACACCCGACCAAGAGCAGCTTGTGGGAGGAAAGGGTTTATTTTGGCTTACAGACTCAAGGGGAAGCTCCATGATGGCAGGAAAAGCAATGACATGAGCAGAGGGTGATCATCACCTCCTGGCCAACATCAGGTGGATAGCAGCAGGAGAGAGTGCCAAACACTGACAAAGGGAAGCTGGCTATAACACCCATAAGCCCACCCCCAACATACACTGCCTCCAGGAAGCTCCAGTTCCCAAATTGCCACCAGCTAGGGATCAAACATTCAGAACACATAAGTTTATTGGGCACACCTAATCCAAATCACCACATTCTACCCCTGGCACCTATAAACTGATAACCATCCATGATATAAAACGCAATGCATTTAGTCCAACCTTAAAAGTCCCCACAGTACTATGTGGATTCTAGCTACACATGATTGGACTTCTCTGTGAGTAAGAAGAAAACTCGGCACCAGAGGCCAGTAAGCTAGTAAGGAGATGTAAAGGGAATAGAAAGGAAGAGAGAGGGGGACTTACTAGGTTGGTATTGTATATATGTAAATAGAGGAATAGATTAATGGGGGTGAAAAGACCTAAGAAAGGTCAGGGGAAGAGATTGAGTAAAGGAAAGGTGGAGGGAGGGCTAATCAAAATCTGAAGATATAAATAAATCATATGGAAATGTACTTTTTTGGACAATGGAACACTCAGGAGCCATAGATTGTTACTAGACAATTTTCAGTGCCAGGGATGAGATACCTTCCAGTGAGTTGTTGGCCAGGGGGGTCACTGATACCCCCAAAACATTACAGGCCATTGCTGAGGTCCTTGTTTTCCCACCAGGAATAGATAGTAAGACCCTATTACTGAAGACTCCACATACTTGGGCTGTAAGGTCACTGAAAAATCCTGCTGGAACTGAGTTGAAAACCTCCTCCATGAAGACCAGCTGACAGAATGCTGGGAAAAGCCATTCTGCATGCAGTTCGATGGGAGAGAGAGAAATCACCAGTGAAGATACTCAACAGTGGACACTGCAAACCTTATAACTGGCCAGCCAGGCCAAATGAGCCAACGGGTACAATAGTGACACATCTGTTATGGGGGAAACCAACTGCCCTCTAATTGGACTGGAGGCCCGCTCCATGGGAAGGAATACATCCCTAATACTGAAAACCTACAAGAGGGGTAGTCATGATCCCTAGGGGTGTAATGTCTGCTGCTGTCTGGCTAAATGTATATACTATGCTCACCAAACTGCCCAGTAAGCACTTCTCTTAATGTTTATACTCATATATTAATGCTACTCTCACTTTTGGTTACAGAAGCTTCTCTTTTCAGTGACCTTGGGATGACTCAGAAGGCATCATGGTGCTGAGAAGAAGTGACAGAGGAGTGCTCAGCACTGCAATATCTCTATCACACCTTCCAAGGCTCAGGGTCCATTGCAGAAGAGGTGGCAGAAAGAATGTAAGAGCCAAAGGAAGGGCAGGACTCCATACAACATGCTCCTCCAGACACAAAATGGCCTGGATATCTATGAACTCATAGTGCCTGACACTACCTACATAAGATCATCATCATAGGAGGAAAAGATCATGACATCAAACTAAAAGAGAGACTGATTGAGAGGGGGAGGGGATATGATGGAGAGTGGAGTTTCAAAGGGGAAAGTGGGGGGGAGAGAATTACCATTGGATATTGTTTACAATCATGGAAGTTGTCAATAAAAAATAAATTAATTTTAAAAATTAATTTAAAAAAATTCCCATAGTTAGCAGGGTGTGGTGGCTCATGCCTTTAATCCCAGCACTCAGGAGGCAGAGGTAAGAGGAAAGCTCTGAGTTCAAGGCCACCCTGAGACTACAGAGTGAATTCCAGGTCAGCCTGAGCTAGTGTGAGACCATAACTCAAAAACCAAACAGGGCTGGAGAGATGGCTTAGTGGTTAAGCGCTTGCCTGTGAAGCCTAAGGACCCCGGTTTGAGGCTCGATTCCCCAGGACCCACGTTAGCCAGGTGCACAAGTGGGTGCACCTGTCTGGAGTTCGTTTGCAGTGGCTGGAGGCCCTGGCGTGCCCATTCTCTCTCTCTCTCTCTCTCTCTCTCTCTCTCTCTCTGCCTCTTTCTTTGTCACCTTCAAATAAATAAACATGAAACAAAAAATTTAAAAAAAATTTTTTTTTGTTTTGTTTTTCGAGGTAGGGTCTCACTCTGGTCCAGGCTGACCGGGAATTCACTCTGTAGTCTCAGGGTGGTCTTGAACTCATGGTGATCCTCCTACCTCTGCCTCCCGAGTGCTGGGATTAAAGGAGTGCGCCACCACGCCCGGCTAAAAAATTAAAATAAATAAATAAATAAATAAAATTTAACAAACAAAAAAATCCCATAGTCCAAGATTTCTTGTTTGTCTATAAAACCAAAAAACATACTGTCTCAGGATAGACATTCATGCTGCAAAAGATAGCACTGGGCATAGCAAGGAAAGAATGAATTCATACAAGATCTAAAACAAACAGGATCAACATAAAATTCTGTAGCCCAAAGTCCCACAACGTTAGCCAGTGACAAGTTTTTAGAGTTCCAGTTCCCCTCCTCCAGCTGGACTGTTCACAGCCTGGGGGACAGTCCTTCCAAAGCCAGCAGCTCTTCTTGGTGGCTGACTCACAGTCCTGGCATTGCAATCCACAATTCATCCTAATGGTTCCATCAGGTCTCCACACAGGATTTCCAACAGTCTTGCTACATATTGCCCATGACCATTACCAAAAACCAAAAACCATGTTGCAAATTCAATGACCTTCTCTTCCTGCACTTTTCTTACACCACAGCAGTACCAGGTGGGCTACCAAATTTGTTAATTCAGTGGGAAATAAATCTGACTTTGAAGAGTAGGCCGCCTACTTTCAAAAGAGTCTGTATTTGCTTACTGCTGTCTCAGTGTAGACCAGCTGGCCTGATCTCAATAGTTGTAATCTCCCAAACAATTGCAGGTGAATGGGCAGCAGTTTCAGTGTAAAACTTTTCATTTTGCCAGGCATGGTAGTGCACATCTTTAATCCCAGCACTTGAGAGGCAGAGGTAGGAGGATCACTGTGTGATCAAAGCCACCCTGAGATTACATAGTGAATTCCAGATCAGCCTGGGCTACAATGAGACTCTATCTCAAAAAAAGAAACCATTTTTTTTTTCCATTTCTTTCTGTGCCATATTTATCTGCTCATACCAGTCCATTTCTATGTTGCAAAGCAACCCTGCGTAAGTTCTCAGGTCACAGGCAGGCGGAACACAACAAATCTCACACATAGACTGCTTCTAGCCTAGTCCAATAAAACTCTTTCTTCCCTTTATAAACCAAACCTCACAGTTCGTGCTTCATATCGCATTTAGGTCTTTCAAGTCTGACCAGGATAATTCACAAAGCTCTACATAGAGCACTGCAAGGTGTCTCTTAGACCGAGGTTTCAAATCCTTCCACATTCCTCCTGCAAATTAGTTGCAAAAGACCATAAGCCAAACAGTCAGGTTTGTAGCAGTAATGACCCCCCCCCCCACTTCTGGTAGCAATTCTAATATTCTGGTTACCTTCCTGTTACTGCCAGAAAGCACCTGACCAAAAGCAGCTTGTAGAAGGAAAGAGTTTATTTTGATTACAGACTAGAGGCCAAGCACCATGATGGGAGGAGAAAATGTGGCTTGAGCAGAGGGTGGACATAACCTCCTGGTCAACATCAGGTAGACAATAGCAGCAGGAGAGTGTGCCGAACACTGATGAGGGGAAAGCTGGCTATAACACCCATAAGCCCGCCCCCAATAACACACCTCCTCTAGCAAGGTTCCAATTCCCAAATTGCCATCAGCTTGGGATCAAGCCCTCAGAACACATAAGTTTATGGGAGACACCTGAATCAGACCACCATAGTGACTGCCCTCCTCAATTCTACCGGTGTTGATTAGTGATGCCTGTTTTGAAGTTTCTGTCAATACAGTTGTGATTCATGATGCCTCTGGTAGCTGCCCTTCCTTTGCACGGCCGTACAGTAGGCCATCACGGGAATATGCCACCACGTAAGCAGCCACAGGTGTTGGGCATTTGGGCTCTCTTTGCTTATTGCTGTTTTTCAATTTTGAGTATTGATAACAGCGTTACAGTGAAATATTCCTGTACGTGTCTTCCCGAGTATTATTGGTGATTTTCTGTTGGCTACACGCCCAGAAGTGGAACTGCTGGACCATAGAGAACTGCAAATGTTCTGCTCTAGTTGACGTTGTCATAAGCTTTTCAAAGCAGTATGCCAGTCCCATTTCCACCGCTGGGCACAAGAATGCTGATTGCTTCCTGTCCTGCCAATATTTGGTAGCATTGGTTCTTTTCACGGCTGGTCATTGAGGTTTTCCATTCCCTGGTGACAATATTGAACACATTCCCATACAAGGACAGGGCATTTGGAAAGCCTTGTTTGTGATGTCCCCCATTCAAATCTCCTGTCCACTCCTGTTGATTTGTCTGTGTCATTCTTATTGATATATAAGAGTTTTTGCATGTTCTGGACAAATTTTTTTCCTATCCCCAGGGCTGAATAGACGGCTTAGCGGTTAAGGTGCTTGCCTGTGAAATCTAACAACCCAAGTTCGATTCCTCAGAACCCACGTAAAGCCAGATGCACAAGGTGGCGCATGCATCTGGAGTTCATTTCCAGTGGCTAGAGGCCCTGGTGCACCCATTCTCTCTCTCCACCTCTTTCTCTCTTTCAAATAAATAAATTATTTTATTTCTTTTTTTTTTTGAGGTAGGGTCTCACCCTAGCCCAGGCTGACCTAGAATTCACTATGAAGTCTCAGGATGGCCTCAAACTCATGGCAACCCACTGACCTCTGCCTCCTAAGTGCTGGGGTTAAAGGTGTTCACCACCATGCCTGGCTCTTCTTCCTCTTCTCCTCCTCCTCCTTTTTTTTTTATTTATTTATTTTATTTATTTATTTATTTTTTTTTGAGGTAGGTTCTCAATCTAGCCCAGGCTGACCTGGAATTCACTATGGAGTCTCAGGGTGGCCTCGAACTAACAGCGATCCTCCTACCTCTGCCTCCCAAGTTCTGGGATTAAAGGCATGCGCCACCACGCCCAGCTACAACCACCTCCTTCTTTTTGAGACAGAATCATGCTGTCTAACTGAGGAGGATGGCTTTGAATTTTGATCCTTCTGTCCCCACATCCAAAGTGCTAGAATTACAGATGTGTGCTACAATTCCTGGTCTGTGGGGTGCTGGAGTCTGCACCCAGGGCTTTATGCATGCTAGGCAGACACCCTACCAACCAAGCTGCATCTACTGTCTATGCACCCACTTTCACTTTCTTGTATTTAAAAAATATTTTTGCCGGGCTTGGTGGCACACGCCTTTAATCCCAGCACTCGGGAGGCAGAGGTAGGAAGATCGCTGTGAGTTCGAGGCCACCTTGAGACTAAATAGTGAATTCCAGGTCAGCCTGGGCTAGAGTGAGACCCTACATCGAAAAACCAAAAATATATATATATATTTTTAACTTATTTATTTGTGTGTGAGAGAGAAACAGAAAGAAAGTACGTATGGACGTGCCAGGACCTCCTGCCACTGCACACGAATTCCATATGCATGCACCACTTTGTGCATCTGTCTTTATGCGCGTCCTTGGGAATCAATGCAGGTACAAGAAAAGGTCTAGAGGGGACCAGACAAGAAATCTTACAAATGGCAGGCCCAGAGCTGTCCATGTGCAGAGCTCTTGCTGGTCTGTGTGACACAGGCTATTCCAGGGTCAGTTTAAGTGGGGTGAGTGTCATGGGCAGGAGAAATGGGGCTCAAACTGAAATCTCGGGACAGAGGCAGGAGTCCCGCTGTGGAGGATTTCCTAGATGAGGGTTGTGACGAGTGACTAGATGCGCCTGATGTGATTCAATCTTGGCTGCTCCTCCTTTTATAGTCCCAGGTGAGGGGTTTTCAGGCAGGAACAGTTGATAAGTTCATTCATGTGTCTGGTATTTCTGATATAACTGGATACATTTTCAGTGTCATTATTCATTGGCATAAATAAGTTATCTACAGCTTGTGCCTCCTGGTGTGCTGGGGGGTGGTGGTTGTTTATTTGTATGATCAAGATGTACACTCAGTCTTTCTTGACTCTTTTTAAAAAATATTTTATTTAGCCGGGCATAGTGGCACACACCTTTAATTCCATACTGGGGAGGCAGAGGTAGGTGGATTTCCATGAGTTCAAGGCTACCCTGAGACTGCATAGTGAATTCCAGGCCAGCCTGGATACAGCAAGACCCAAGAACCTCCCTCAAAAAAAACAAACAAACAAAAATATATTTTTTTTCAAAGAGGGAGGGAGAGAGAGAGAGAGAGAGAGTGAGCTCATCATGACCTCTTGCCTTTGCCCACCAACTCCAGACCCATGTGCCACTTTGTACATCTGGCTTTACAGGGTACTGGGGCTGGCAATTTATGCCATTTGAGTAAATTCTTGTGAATTTTATGTCTTCTTATGCTGTTTGAGGCCTCTAGTGAAGTGATGGACAGAAGTGGTGACAGTGGAATCCTTGTCTGGCTCCTGATCTTAGCAGGAAAGCTTTTAACATGTCACCATTGAGTCTGGTAGCATATTATATATGTGGGTGAAGTATGTTTATGGTTTTATGTGGTTTTTGTTTTTGTTTGTTTTCGAGTTTTTTGAGGTAGGGTCTCGCTCTAGCCCAGGCTGACCTGGAGTTTACTATGTAGTCTCAGGCTGGCTTCAAACTCATGGTGATCCTCCTTTCTCTGCCTCCCTTGTGCTGGGATTAAAGGCATGTGCTGCCATATCCAGATGATATATGTTTTTGTTTGTTTGTTTATTTTTTTGAGGTAGGGTTTCACTCTAGTCCAGGCTGACCTGGAATTCACTATGTAGTCTCAGGACAGCCTTGAATTCATGATGATCCTCATAACTCTGCCTCCCAAGTGCTGAGATTAAAGTCATTTGCCACCATGCCTGGTGATATACATATATATTTTTAAAGCAATATTTCATTTATTTATTTTAGAGAGAAAGAAGCCATCAGAAAGAGAGTGAGTATGACCACGCCAGGACCTTGTGTCTCTGCAGATGAATGTCAGACACATGTGTCACTTAGTGCATCTGGCTTTCTGTGGGTCCTGAGGAATCAACCCCAGGCCATCAGGCTTTGCAAGCAAGTGCCTGTAACTGCTGGGCCATCTTTCCAGCATGACGCATGTGTTTTTTTTTGTGTAGTGTGTTTGGCGTGTGTGTTTAGTGTGGCTATGTGGCATGTATCATATGTATGTATGTGGATAAGTAGTGTGAATGTGTGGTGTAGTGTGTGTGAGGTGTATACGTTTGTTATGCACGTGGCATATGAATAAGTGTAATGTGGGGGGGTGTATATAATGTGTTGTGTGTGGAGTGTGTAAGTGACATGGTGTATGTAATGTGTTGGATATTGTGTATGTGTGGTATGTGCATATATGTGGTACGTATGTGTTATGAATTGTGTATATGTGTGCGTATATATGATATGGAATTTTTGGGGGGTAGGTTTTTTTTGAGGTATATGGCGTGTGTGGTGTGGTGTGTGTGTATATAATATATAGTGTATATGTGTAAGGCATGTATACATTTTAGTTTCTCTTCACAGATCCACTTGTTGGGTCTGAAGCCTGGGGCATGAAGTACTGCAACAAGGCACTCACTTGCAAAGCCAAAAGACTAGGTTAGATTCCCCAGGACCCACGAAAGCCAGATGCACAAGGGGGCACATGCATCTGGAGTTCGTTTGCAGTGGCTAGAGGCCCTGGTGCGCCCATTCTCTCTCTCTCTCTCTCTCTCTCTCTGTGGTGGTTTGATTCAGGTGTCCCCCATAAACTTAGATGTTCTGGATGCTAGGTCCCCAGCTGATGGCAATTGGAAATTAAAGCCTCCTGGAGGTGGTATATTGTTGGAGTAAACTTATGGATGTTATAGCCAGTTTCCCTATGCCAGTGTTTGGCACACTCTCCTGTTCCTGTTGTCCACCTTATATTGGCCAGGGGGTGATATCCACCCTTTGCTCATGCCATCATTTTCCCCTGCCATTGTGGAGCTTCCCCTAGAGCCTGTAAGCCAAAATAAACCTCTTTTTCCCACAAGCTGCTCTTGGTTGGGTGATTTCTACCAGAAATGCAAACCAGACTGCAACAGTAAAGTGGTACCGAGGAGTGGGATTGCTGCTAGACACCTGACTGTGTGGCTTTGGCCTTTTGGAGCTGATTTTCAAGAGGAATGTGGAAGAGTTTGAAACCTTGACCTAAAAGATGCTTTGCAGTGCTATAAGTACAGCTTGATGGACTATTCTGGTCAGAGTTGAAAGATCTGAATGCAGTAAGAACTATGGACTGTGAGGTTTGCCTTATGAGGGTGAGAAAGAGCTTTGCTTGGACTGGGCTAGCAGTTTGCGTGAGAAGCTTGCTGTAATGCCCATGTCCTGAGAAGTTGTGCAGGGTTGCTTTGTGTAGAAATGAACTGGTATAAACAGAGGGATATGGCACAGAAAGAAAAATCTTTGGGTGAACTGCTGCCCATTCAGCTGCAATTGAGAGATTACAACCTTTGAGATTGGGCCAGCTGACCTGCACTGTGACAACAGGAAGAATGTAGACTCTTTTGAAGGGGCTGAGTGCTCAAGAAGTGTCCTGTTCTTCAGTTTGCTTTATTTCCCCCTGGATTAACAAATTGGCACCCTACCTGGTATTATGGAGTATAAAAAATGCAGGAAAGGGTCATTGAGTTTGCAACATGGTCTTGTGTTTTGGAAATGGCCATGGACAGTGTGAAGTAGGTTTGCTGGTTGCCTGCATGGAGACCCCATGGGGCCATGAGGATGAACCGTGGCTTGCAGTGGAGACCCAGTGTAAATGTCAGGACCATGAGATGGCTGCTAAGGAGCTGCCGGCCCTGATGAAGTTTTCCAGGACTGTGAGTAGCCTAGCTGGAGGGGCAGAATTGGAACTCCCAGAGACTTATTACTGGTTAGAATTATTGGAGTTGAGATATTTGTCACTTGCTAGAGTTGTTGAACTTGGAGCTACATAGTTTGTTGTTTGACCTATTTAAATCATGTATTGCTTGAGTAATTCTTTGCGATGCCCAGTGCCATCTTTTGTAGTATGTTTATTCTGTGCCATTATGGATTTTTTTTAGGTTATTTTTTGGTATTATGGCTCAGTTAAAAGACCTTGACTATGGGGATGTAGAAACATCGTTGGAATTGATAAAACAAAAAACTATGAAGAATTTTAAAGTTGGATGAATGCATTGCATTTTATCAATTTATTTATAAACTATCAGTTTATGAGTGCCAGGGACGGAATGTGGTGGTTTGATTCAGGTGTTCCCCATAAACTTAGGTGTTCTGGATGTTAGGACCCCAGCTGGTGGCAATTAGAAATTAAAGCCTCCTGGAGGTGGTGTATTCTTGGGGGCAGGCTTATGGGTGTTATAGCCAGTTTCCCCAAGCCAGTGTTTGGCATACTCTCCTGTTCCTGTTGTCCACCTTATGTTGGCCATGGGGTAATGTCCATCGTTTCTCATGCCATCGTTTTCCCCTGCCATCGTGGAGCTTCCCCTGGAGCCTGTAAGCCAAAAAAACCTCTTTTCCCCACAAGCTGCTCTTGGTTGGGCAATTTCTACCAGCAATGCTAGCCTGACTGCAACACACTCTCTCTGCCTCTTTCTCTCTAACAAATAAATAAAAATAAAATACTAAAAAGAAAGGCATAGCTGGGGTTGGAGGCACACGCACCGAAGTGTCACAGGCATCCGGAGTTCACCAGCAGTGGCAGGAGGCCCTGCTGCTTCCAGGGGCTTCTTTCTCTCCCTCTCCTTGAAAATAAATAAATAAAATTTATTTTGAAAACAAAGCAAGATAAAAGAAAAAGATGGAGCCGGGCGTGGTGGCGCACGCCTTTAATCCCAGCACTCGGGAGGCAGAGGTAGGAGGATCGCTGTGAGTTCAAGGCTACCCTGAAACTACATAGTGGATTCCAGGTCAGTCTGGGCCAGAGTGAGACCCTACCTTGAAAAACCAAAAAAAAAAAAAAAAAAAAAAAAGAAAAAGATGGTCAAATCTCCAGCCTAGGCCAGGATTGCTGGGTGCGCCCCGTTGGCTCTGGAGTAGACCACCAATCCATCTTGTCATTGCTCAGAGATGCTGAGGCTCCGAGCAGGACAGCAAATAGCCCCGGGGTCACTCAGCAAGCTAAGAGCAGAACCTAGCCTAGAATTCATGCTGGGGGCCCCTGCCCTCAGCCACTGCACTGTGGTCAGGATTCCAGATGTGGCCAGAGGCCAACAGCCATATATGTGATTGTTCTAGGCTCAGGACAACTTTGTCGGAGTACCCAGAGCTTGGGGTGTGGGTGGGAAACAGGGGGCTGACCTCAAATTTAACCAATAGAAGGAGGCTCTGGGGATAAATCTGGGTAGTTAGAGAGCCATACTTCCGTCTTGTGGAAGGGTTTAGAGGGCAGACTGGGACTCTAGAACCCAGGGGTCCCAGGAATGGGGGGAGCCCTGGCCAGGTAGAGGGTGGAATACACGTAGACACATGGAACTCAGAACATGGTCCGTCTCTCACCACGAAGTCTGGGGGTAGCAGGAAGAACATGGCTGAAAAACTGGGGAGGACCGCAATGGAGGGAGCCTCGCGCTGGGAGGCCAGGGGGAGGGAGCAAACAGACCCAGGATATTGAAGTCAGAAGCATTCTTCCGCTCGGACTGCCTTCCCCCCACTCTGCCCCCTGGGAATGCTTGGAATGTGATGAGCTGATAAGATCGGGACTCCCACTCCACCTGGCACACAGCGGGGCGGGCCTGCCCCCTTCCCCCTCCCCCCCCCACTTCTCAGATGAGAACTTCTGAAGAGTGGGGTGGGTTCCGTGAACAGAACCCTAATGGAAGGACTGCTAGCAAGGTCCCAGGAGGGTGCCCTTCATGTTCAGCAAGCAGGCCAGATGCCAAGGCTGTGGGCATGGCCAGATGCCTTACAGCTGAGCTATACTGTGAGTCAGAGAGCCCGGGGCTTGGCTGAGGGAAGGGGTCCCATTGCCGGGAAGTGGAGATGGGAGAAGGGATGCCAGGCTCGGTGGTGGCCCGCGCTCTTCCTGAGGGTTCCCAGCTGCTGGGCATGGACGCCTCAGGGTAACCCTGTTCAAAGAGTGAGGACCGAGGTTGCACCCCGAGAGGTCTTAGGGAGCCACCCTCACCGGGATGGGCTGGTGCTCCTCCAGTTTCGCACGTTCTCTGTGAGCTCTTCAGCTTGCCCTGCCCCACCTTGCCTTGCCCGTGGCTCTTGTGGCCTTGTCTTTGCATAACTGCATGCAATCACCTTCACTGAGTGAGGAAGGCCATGTCCGTGGGGACCACCTGTGTCAGGTTCTGAAGCACCTGTCCTCCGAAGGCTGCTCTCAGAAGGGAATCATCTTGCGGGTCTAAAGAGATGGCGCAATGGTTAAAGGCACTTGCTTGCAAAGCTGACCGGTGGCCCAGGCTTCACTTCCCAGTCCCCACATAAAGCCAGACGCTCAAAGAAGCAAGCAGAGGCCCTGGCACACCCATACTCTCTTCTTTCGTCTCTCAGCTCATAATTAAGTAAATAAGGTTTTGGTTGATTTTTCGAGGTAGGGTTTCACTCTAGCCCAGACTGACCTGGAATTCACTCTGTAGTCTCAGGGTGGCCTTGAACTCAGAGCCGTCCTCCTACCTCTGCCTCCCATGTGCACCACCATGCCTGGCTGTGTGAAATAAATACTTAAAAAAAAAAAAAAGGAGCTGGGCAAGGTGGCACACGCCTTTAATCCCAGCACTCCAGAGGCAGAGGTAGGAGGAACACCGTGAGATCAAGGCTAGCCTGAGACTACATAGTGAATTCCAGGTCAGCCTGGGCTAGAGTGAGACCCTATCTCGACCCCCCCCCCAAAAAAAAGGAGGAGAAGAAGAAGGAGGAGGAGGGCTGGTTAAGGCGTTCGCCTACAAAGCCAAAAGACCCTGGTTCGATTCCCCAGCACCCACATAAGCCAGATACACAAGTGGGTGCATGCACCTGGAGTTTGTTTTCAGTGGCTGGAGGCGCTGGAGCTCCCATTCTCTCTCTGTCTTTCTCTCAAATAAATAAAAATTAAAAATAAGGGAAAAAAGAAAGAAAGTAGCCCTGTCAGCAGCCAAAGGGGTGGATGCTTCCAACACACAAGAAGCCCCGTGAGTCCACGGGGAGGGGTCGGAGAGTCGAGGAAAGGCGATGGGACCCCGGCGCAGCCCTCTCCGGGTGTTCATCCTCTGGACACGCTGCGCAAAGCGGTCAGGACAGAGCCTCAGGAAGCAGGCGGGCTAAGGCTGGCGGTTTGAGGTTGAGCTTGGTTGGAGGAAGAAGAGAACTGAAAAAAACCTCGGTGGGCCCCGGGGACTGCTGTGCGGCTACACCTGAGACCCACTGTGGGCGACCTGAGACGGAGATGGGAAGAGATCCAAACCTCGCTCAGGGCCCACTGCCTGCTGGCCGTGTTACAAAATGAAGGACAAGGGGCGCCGGGCCACGTGGCTGCAGCAGGAAGCGGCCCAGGAAGCAGGCCGTGTGGCTTCGAGCCTGGTCCGCAGCCATCTGCCTCCATTAGGGGTCTGGCTGTAGATAGCCTGCGGTGCTGCTGAGTACCAGAGGAGAGGCGCCTGAACACCCACCCGGTGCAGACCACGCCTAGTGCCGTGCCTGCTGGCACCTGTGGAGAGAGTCAAACGTGAAGAAATCATGAATGAATGACGAGTGAGAAATAAATAAAGGATGAATAAGCAAATCCATCATCCAACCGAATCATTCCAACACCCAGCAGCTATTCCTTTAGAACTGGGCAGGCCCGCCACCTGGTGGCGACTGGGATAACTGCAGTCGCAATCAGGGCCAGCCTCACCTTTGGTCACAGGTCGGGACCCTGGGGTGTAGAGGGCATAGGTCAATGGAGTATCTTCCTCAATCGATCTCCACTACACTCATTTTTCATATTCTTTTTGTTTTTCGAGGTAGGGTCTCACTGTAGACCAGGCTGATCAGGAATTCACTATGTAGTCTCAGGGTGGCTTCGAACTCATAACGATTCTCCTACCTCTGCTCCCAAGTGCAGGAATTAAAGGTGTGTGCCACCATGCCTGGCTTAATACTTTATTTTTATTTATGTATTATTTGAGAGAGAGAGAGAAAGAGAGACAGAAAGAGAGAGACTCAGGTAGAGTGAGAAAGAATGGGTACTCCAGGACCTCTCCAGGGCCTCCGGCCATTGCAAACAAACTCAGACACATGCGCCACCTGTACATCTGGTGAATCCGGGTCATCTGCCTTATGTGGGTCCTGGGGAATTGAACCTGGGTCCTCCGGCTTTAACTGCTAAGCCATTTCTCCAGTCCATCATTCGTTTTTTTTTTTTTTTTTTTTTTTGGTTTTTCGAGGTAGGGTCTCACTCTGGTCCAGGCTGACCTGGAATTAACTCTGTCATCTCAGGGTGACCTTGAACTCATGGCAATCCTTCTACCTCTGCCTCCCGAGTGCTGGGATTAAAGGCGTGTGCCACCACGCCCGGCCATCATTCGTTTTTAATTGTGTGTGTGTGTGTGTGTGTGTGTGTGTGTGTGTGAATGGGTGCACATGTGACGCACAAGCACCGCTTTGCATCCAGCTTTATGTGGTTCCTGGAGAATAGAACCCACAAGCCTTTCACCGAGCCATCTCTTCAGGTCCCCCCATATTTCTGTTTTTTAAATATATTTTATTTATTTACTTGACACAGAAAAAGAGGCAGAGAGAGAGAAAGAGAGAAGGAGAGAATGGGCACGCCAGAGCCTTCAGCCACTGTAACCGAACTCCAGATGCATGCGCCCTTTTGTGCACCTGGCTTCTGTGGGTCCCGGAGAATCGAACTGGAATCCTTCGGTTTTGCAGACAAATGCCTTAACCGCTAAGCCATCTCTCCAGCCACCATATTTCTTTTGAGACAGGGTCTCTCACGATCCAGAGCTTATCCATTTGGCTAGACAGCCTGGAAGCCCCCAGATGACTCCCTATCTCTGCTTCCCCGGCACTGGGATCATAGGCACGCCTCACCACATCTGGCATTCTACATGGGTGCTGGGCATCCGAACTCAGGTCCTCATGCTTGTAAGTGTACTTTACCCACTGAGCCCTTCTCTATCCCTCTGAGGTTAGAGACTCCACTCTCGCTGTAGCTTCTTGGAGCCCACCTGCACTCTGGCCTTTGTTTACCTCCTTCTTACTTCCCAGGCCAAGAGAGCGTGGCAGAGCTCCTCCCCCCTTCGCTGGCACAAGAAAGCACTCAGCTTGCATCCTCCTGTTTCCGCTCCAACGTCTGAATCTATCCATAAAGTCAGTTGACAAGATGGTCCTTCACTGCTGCATCTTGACTCACCTGCAGAAAAATTGGGCCTAATTTCCACTCCCTAGACAGGGCAGGTTTCAGGAGCCCCAGTGGACACCCAGATCCCACAGCAACTCTGCCCTTTGCCAGAATGGTGGGCCACAGGGTCGGTGACAACAATGCCCTGCTGTGTGGCTCCAGGCAGGTCTCTGCCCCTCTCTAGGCTTTATTGTCTTCATCAGTGTGACTGTGTAACTGCGGTGCCTCTGGGATGCCTGTGGCTCTACCTCTCTGTGTTTGGTAAAGGTGCAGAATGTCTCCGCTCTTCCCATAGGTCACCCCACGGTCTCTTCCCCCGGGACTGCTCTTGAACCCCCACAGGCAGCTGTGGGACACATGGTGCCTCTGTTTTCTGTGTCTGTAGAGGAGCACTGGCTGTGGTGAGAGCACGGATGTCTATTGGGACGTCCCTTCTCCCCTTAGGTATAGAAGCCCACTCATTTTGCTTGTGTGTGTGTATGTGTGTGTGTGTAAGCAGTGTATGCACGTGCGTGTGCCCCTGTGTTGCTCCGTAGGCCTGCCTGCGGCAGAGACCCCGTCCTTGCCTCAGGTGGCTGGAGTGGAGCGTTGGCTGCTCTGCTCCCCTCCTGTGCTCTTTCACCTGGCCATATTTTAGGTTTTAGTCTCTTCTACATTTTTACTAATTCTTTTTTGTTGTTGTTGATGTCTGTTTTGTTTTCTGAGGTAGGGTCTTGCTCTAGCTCAGGCTGACATGGAATTCACTATGGAGCCTCAGGGTGGCCTCGAACTCACGCGATCCTCCTACCTCTGCCTCCCGAGTGCTGGAATTACAGGCGTGCGCCACCATACCCAGAGTTTTTACTAATTCTTGAGTTTAGGGGGCTCAAAAGACTCAAGGTATAGGCCAACTGTTCACATAGGATCTGGCTGTTTCAGGCCCCCTCAGGCCCTTATGCTTGTACATTAAGCTCACTTAACCCCTGAACCATCTCTCCAGCCCCAGAATCCCACTTAAAAATTGTTCGTCTGGGCTGGAGGGATGGCTTAGCGGTTAAGGTGTTTGCCTGCAAAGCCAAAGGACCCAGGTTTGATTCCCCAGTACCCATGTCTAACGTACAAGGGGGCGCAAGCGTCTGGAGTTCGTTTACAGTGGCTGGAGGCCCTGGCATGTCCATTTTCTCTCTCTCCCTCTTTCTCTGTCAAATAAATTAAAATATTAAAAAGTTATGTATCTGTGTGTGCGCATGTTGTGTGTGTGTGCATGTTGTGTGTGTGCATGTTGTGTGTGTGTCTGCATGGTATATGTGTGTGCATGTTGTATGTGTGTGTGCGTGCATGTTGTATGTGTGTGTGCATGTTGTGTGTGTCTGCATGTTGTATATGTGTGTGCATGTGGTATGTGTGTGCATGTTGTATGTGTGTGCATGCTGTGTGTGTGCATGTTGTGTGTATGTGTGCATGTGGTATGTGTGTGCATGTTGTATGTGTGTGCATGTTGTGTGTGCATGTTGTTTGTGTGTGCGTGTGGTGGTGTGTGCATGTTGTATGTGTGTGCATGTTGTGTGTGCGCATGTTGTATGTGTGTGTGCGTGTGGTGTGTGTGCATGTGCTGTGTGTGTGCATGTTGTATGTGTGTGTGCATGTTGTGTGCGTGCATGTTGTATGTGTGTGTGCATGTTGTGTGTGTGCATGTATGTGTGTGTGCGTGTTGTTTGTGTGTGTGCATGTTGTATGTGTGTGTGCATGCTGTTTGTGTGTGCATGTTATATGTGTGTGTGTTGTGTGCGTGCATGTTGTATGTGTATGCACGCATGTGGTAGGGCTTCTTGCCGCTAAAAATAAACACTAGGCACTTGCATCGCTTTTGGGGAGGCTTGGGACATCGAATCTCAGGCTGGCAGGCTTTGCAAGCAAGCGCCTTTAACCTCTGAGCCATCTTCTCAGCTCCTAAAACTCCACTTGAACTGAGGGCAAAGAGTTTCGGAAGCCCTCCAAAGGGGCCTGGGAAGATCACAGTGTGACTGTAGCAGGGGCAGGTAGGACCACGTGGTTCCTTCTCCCTGTTCAAGCCTCTGCTGAGGCGCTCTGCCCACAAAGCTTCCATGGGGTGCCAGGGAGAAGGCCAGTGCCAGCCCCAGGCTGCCTCCTGGTGCTTCAGACGGCCTCCCTGGTTCACAGGATTCACCATCGCATCCATGAGAGGTGACAGGGCTGCAGGAATTCTGGGTAAAAAGGTGAAATTTTTATTTTATTTATTTTTGATTTTTCGAGGTAGGGTCTCACTCTAGCCCAGGCTGACCTGGAATTCCCTATAGAGTCTCAGGGTGGCCTTGAACTCATGGCGATCCTCCTACCTCTGCCTCCAGAGTGCTGGGATTAAAGGCATGTGCCACCACACCCAGCTCAAGAAGATGAAATTTTTAAAGTGTTTTTTTAAAATATTTTTATTTATTTATTTGAGAGAAAGAATGGGCATGCCAGGGCCTTTAACCACTGCAAATTAACTCCAGATGTGTGTGCCCTTTGTGCATCTGGCTTACATGGGTCCTGGGGAATTGAACCAGGGTCCTTAGGCTTCGCAGGCAAATGCCTTAACCGCTAAGCCATCTCTCCAGCCCGTGAAATTTTTTATTTGGTTGATTTTTTTTTTTTTTTTTTTTTATAGCTTGGGCTGGACTCAAACTCATTCTGTAGCAGAAGATGACTTTGAACTCCTGATCCTCCTGCTTCTATCTCCAGAGGCCTGGGATGACAAGCCTGTGCCAACATGCCTGCGTGAAGGAAGTGAGATCTGGGCAAGCGGCTGTGAGCCTGCAGGGAGACGGACACTGACTGTCCGAGGAAGGAGGTGCTTGGGGAGATCGGAGGTGGGGCAGGGGCGGGGCCGAGGAGAGGGAGTGCCAGGAGGGCCGAGCTGGCCTCGTTTGGAGTGGGGGCTGTTCATTCCTGTAGCTGGGGGTTGAGGGTCAGAGGCTAATTTCAGCCCACAAACCTCCTTTGTAAAGGCAGCTGTGTTTATGTACTGCCCCAGGCTGCCTTCTTGTGGTGACAAGGACAGTAAGTCCTGAGAGGTCAAAATATCTTCGATCTGGCTCTTTGTAAAGTTTCCCAGCCCCCCCCCCCCCCCCCCGCCTGCAGGCTCATTCATTTCGCTATAGAGGGGTACATTCTGCATTCATTTCGCTATAGAGGAGAACATTCTGCATTCATTTCGCTATAGAGGAGAACATTCTGGGGCCCCCATTCCTGCCTTCTTGGCACTTGTGGTCTGGAGGGAAAAACAGGTAAGTAGAGGCACCTACCTGTAAGGCCGCAGAGGCCTCGCCACAGCCAACTTTGCTCCTGTGGAGTGCTAGCCACGTATGCTTCTGCAAAGATAAATAAGGGCTGGAGGGATGCAAAGCCAAAGGACCCAGGTTTGATTCCCCAGGACCCGTAAGCCAGATGCACAAGGTAGTGCATGCATCTAGAGTTTGTTTGCAGTGGCTGGAGGCCCTGGCATGCCCATTCTCTCTCCCTCTCTCTCTTTCAAATACATAAATAAAATGCTCTAAAAAGATGAATGAGGGATGGAGAGATGGCTTAGCGGTTAAGGCGTTTGCCTGCAAAGCCAAAGGACCCAGGTTCGATTCCCCAGGACCCACGTTAGCCAAATGCACAAGAGGGCGCACTCTGGAGTTCTTTTGCAGTGGCTGGAAGCCCTGGCATGCCCATTCTCTTTCCCTCTTTCTCTGTCAAATAAATAAATAAAATTTTAAAAAAATGAATGAGGGCCGGAGAGATGGCTTAGCCGTTAAGGCACAATTCCCCCGAACCCACATAAACCAGATACAGAAGGTGGTACTTGAGTCTGGCGTTTGCAGCAGCTAGCAGTCCTGACACGCTCATTCTTTCTCTCTCCCTCCCTCTTTCTCTTTCTCAAATAAATAAATAAATATTAAAATATTTTCCATTATTTATTTATTTATTTGAGAGCGAGAGACAGGCAGACAGAATGGGCATGCCAGGGCCATCAATCACTGCAAACCAACTCCTGATGCATGCGCCACCTTGTAGATCTGGCTTACGTGGGTCCTGGGGAATCAAGCATTGGTCCTTTAGCTTTGCAGGGAAGCATCTTAACCACTAAGCCATCCCTTCTTTTCTAAGACGAATGAATGCAAACATGCAAGAGGCGAGGAGACTGGGAAGAGGAGAGCACAGAGGGCTGGTGCTTGGGATGGGCATCGTGGAGGGCTTTTGGGGGAGTCATCTCCAAGGATAGGAGGATGATCTCCATTCATAGAAGACGACTGGATGCAAGGAGTCCTGTGCTCCAAGATAGGGCCCTGGACAGAGCCACCATGCCTGAAGCCCACAAAACTCCAGGGTCACTGGTCTGGGCCTGAGCCAGCTGGGACCTGGTGCCTACCACTCTCAGCCTGCACTGGGGGCACTCACGGGGGATCGGAGAGGGGCCAGGGAGGCAGGCCTGGGGATGGACTGACTGACTAAACTGAATGAGTAACAATGCCGCCGTGCAGGAGGAGAACGTTCTGGGATGAAGACTTCAAGTTATTTTTTTTAATATTTTATTTACTTATTTGAGAGAGACGAGAAGAGGGAGAGAGAGAGAATAGGCATGCCAAGGCCTCCAGCCACTGCAAACAAACTCCAGACACATGCGCCACTATGTGCATCTGGTTTACACAGGTATTGGGGAGTTGAACCTGGGTGCTTAGGCTTCGCAGGCAAGTGCCTTAACCGCTAAGCCATCTCTCCAGGCTGACTTCAAATGATTAAATTGCCTGAACATGGAGTTGAACGTCTGGGAGACAGCAGGACACCCAGTGGGAAGGCAGGGGAGAGGTCTGGTGGAGCTGAGCTCTGCAGACATGAGTGGAGTGGACAGATGAAGCAGGGAATGTGGGCCTGTCAGGCGAGAAGGGGGGGGGGCAGGGCCAAGCTTATGCATCTAGCATGTGCTTGGATGATTGAGAGGTGCCCAGGACTGGGTAGGAAGCAGATGTGGTCCCTGTCCTTGAGAAAGTTGCTGCCCAGTGAGAGATACATCAGGAGGTCATTTCCACACAATATGGTAAGTGATAGAATGGATGTGTGTTTGTTTGGCTCCAGGGACTTGGCCAAAAATGATTTAGCAGAAAGCACTTTGGCTCCCTGCCAAAGAAGTAATGGCCAGCTACTGACGGGGTAGCATGCCAGCTCTCTTCTGGGAAGGACCCTCCCTCCCTCCCTCCTGTGAAACCTTCTCCACTCACTGAGCATGGGTTGCTCCCCCACACTGGGGCTAAACACAGAACCCATGCTTGGCCACTGCCTTTGGAGACCCCAAGGGGTTTGAGGACATGAGTGACCCAAAGGCGCCCAACGAGACATAATCTTAAAGCCATGTTTGGGAAAGCACCTTCGTGGCCTCTGTGAGATTGCTTGGGGAGTGCTCGCTTCACAGCACATATACTAAAATTGGAACGATACCGAGATTAGCATGGCCCCTGCTCAGGGATGACACACAAATTCGTGAAGCGTTCCATATTAAAAAAAAAAAAAAAATTTGCTTGGGGAGTCGGACATGGTGGCATACGCCTTTAATCCTAGCATTTGGGAGACAGAGGTAGGAGGGTGGCTGTGAGTTCAAGGCCACCCTGGGATTACATAGGGAATTCCAGGTCAGGCTGGGCTAGAGTGAGACCCTACCTCAAATAAAAATAAAAAGTAAAAAAAAAGATTGCTGGGAGAGAAAACCCTAACCTATAGTACCAAGAGAGGGAACGCGAGGGCAGCAGACAGCTAGCTACGACCTGGTGACATCACCAAACCGCAGTGTGTCCTCCTGGCCCATTTGCAGAAAGCAGCCAGTTCCCTTACTTTCAGGTCATCAGCTTGTTAGAGAACCAACGTGGGGCACAGTCATACCAAACACAAGCTGCAAAGTATAATGATACATAATAGATTTCATTACTTTATCATAAAAATGTGAACCTAAGTGCTTACTTGGAATTATATATCCCCCATTATTCGTTTTTGCAATCATTAATGCTAATTAAACAAAATAGTAGGAAAAGAGACCATTGTTACTGATTAATAGTAGAATACAATTAAGCAAATAATGTGTGAGAAAAACACAACAGTATTTTTATAAAATTTCTTTTTATTGTCTGTCAAAGCAGCTATGTTAATTTTTTAAAACTTTATTTTTATTATTTATTTGAGAGAGAGAAAGAGGCAGAGAGAGGGAGAGAGAGAATGGGCGTGCCAGGGCCTCCAGCCACTGAAAAGAACTCCAGATGCGTGTGCCCCTTTGTGCACCTGGCTTACACAGGTCCTCGGGAACTGAACCAAGGTCTTTTGCTTTGCAGGCAAACACCTTAACTGCTAAGCCACCTCTCCAGCCCTATTTAAAATTTTTTTTAAAGCACTTGGGAAGCTGAGACAGGAGGATCATAAATTTGAGGCCAGCCTGGGCTATGTCAGAGATCCCATCTCAAAAACAAGACAAAACAAAAACCACTGAACATTAAATTTCTGCAGGCTATATTATCATGTGTTCTCTCTCTCTCTCTCTCTCTCTCTCTCTCCCTTTCTCTCTATCTCTCTCTTAAATTTTTTTTAATTTTTATTAACATTTTCCATAATTATAAAAAAAAATCCCATGGTATTTCCCTCCCTCCCCACCCCTACACTTTCCCCTTTGAAATTACATTCTCCATCATATTACCTCCCCATTACAATCATTGTACTTACATATATACAATATCAACCTATTAATTATCCTCCTCCCTTCCTTTCTCTTCCCTTTATGTCTCCTTTTTAACTTACTGGCCTCTGCTACCAAGTATTTTCCTTCTCACGCAGGATCTCTTACATTTTGATAGAGAGAGAATGGGCACATCAGGACCTTTGCCACTGTAAATTAACTTTAAATACATGTGCCCCCTTGTGGTGCATATACAGTATTGCATGTTTGCATCATTGTACCTATGGCTACATGGACCCTGGAGATTCGAACGTGAGTTCTTAGGCTTCACAGGCAAGCGCCTTAACCACTAAGCCATCTCTCCATCCCTATATTCTATTTTTGTTGTGTGTGTATGTGTAGTGCGTGTGTATATGTGTTCGTATATGTGTGGTCACACTTGCGTGTAGGTGTCCACGTGCATGCATGTGTGTGGAAGCCAGAGGTTGATGTCGGGTGTCTCCTTCAATGGCGCTCCACCTTCTTTTCCGAGGAAGGGATTGTCACTTGAAACTAGAGCTCACCAGTTCAGCTAGTCTAGCTGGCCAGCTTGCCCTGGCCATCTCCTGTCTCTGCCTCCTGAGAGCTGGGGTCACAGGTGGGCTGGTGTGCCCACCCTGCGTTCTTGCATGGCTGATGAGGATCCAAACTCCAGTTCACAGGATTTATCCACTGAGCTATCTACCCAGCCCTACTGTGTTTTCCTTATTTAAAAAAAAAAATTATTTATCTGCAAGTAGAGAGAAAGCGAGAGAGGGAGAAAGAATGGGAGTGCCATAGCCTCTAGACACTGCAAATGAACTCCAAGTCCATGCACCACCTTGTGTATCTGGCTTTACGTGGATACTGGGGAATCAAACCTGGGTCCTTTGGTTTTGTTGTCAAGCACCTTAACCCCTAAGCCATCTCTTCAGTCCCCTATTGTATATTCTTAAGGCTCTTAAAAAGGAGAACTGGGGAGGTAGCTCAGTAGATAGAGTGCTTGCCTAGCATGTATGAGGCCCTGGGTTCAATCCCTAGCCCTGCATGAACTAGGCAATGTAGCATATTCTTACTGTTCTAATACCTGAGAGGTAGAGCCAGGAGGATCAGAGCTTCAAGGTCATCCTCAGCTACAGCTCTGGGCTGCATAAGACCCTCTCAAAACAAAACAAACAAACAAAAAACCTCAATAAATAACCACTTAGGTCATAAAAATTAAAGAGAGAGAGAGAATAAGATTGGAGGGATGGGTTAGTACTTAAGGCACTTTCCTGCAAAGCCAAAGGACCCAGGTTCAATTCTCCAGGTCCCATGTAAGCAGATGCACATGGTGATGCATGTGTCTAGAGTTCATTTGCAGTGGCTAGAAACCCTGCTGTGCCCATTCTCTCTCTCTCTCTCTCTCTCTCTCTCTCTCTCTCTCTCTCTCTCGCTCTCTCTTTCAAGTAAATAAAAAAATTTTTTTTTAAAGAGAGCATAGGTGAAAGAGGTGGAGTAAAGAATGTAAGAGCCAAAGGAAGGGCAGGACTCCATACAACATGCTCCCTCCAGACACAAAATGGCTTGGATATCCATGGCCTCACAGTGCCTAACACTACCTGCATAAGACCATCATAAGAGGAGGAAAAGATCATGACATCAAAAGTAAAAGAGAGACTGATTGAGATGGGGAGGAGGTATGATGGAGAATGGAGTTTCAAAGGGGAAAGTGAGGGGAGGGAGGGTATTACAATGGGGTATTTTTTATAATCATGGAAGTTGTTAATTAAAAATAAAAAAGCAGGATGATAAAAATAAATAAATAAATAAAATAAAAGAGAGCATAGGGCCAGAGAGTTGGCTTAATGTTTAAGGCACTTGCCTGCAAAGCCTAAGGACTCACGTTCAATTCCCAGAACCCACACAAGCCAGATGCACATGGTGGCACATGTGTCTGGAATTAGTTTGCAGTGACTGGAAGCACTGGTGCACCCATTCTCTCTCTCTCTCTCTCAATCTCTCTGATAAATAAATAAATAAGAATATTTTTTAAAGGAGGGCATAAATATAATGAGATAAGTTTAAAAAATTTTATTGATTGGTTGGTTGATTGACAGGGTCTCACTATGTATAGCAGGCTGACCTTGAACTCACTATGCAGCCCAGGCTGGTCTGGGACTTGCAGCTATCCTCCTGCCTCCTTCTCTGAAGTGCTGTGGTTACAGGCTGAGCCACCACACCGAGCCGGAGGTGCGGGCTGTACCATCGGTCTTCAGCGACTGGATCATGGTGCGCCTCCTCAGTGGAGCTCCCCTTTGTTTCTTGGGCTTGATGTTCGTGGGGTAAAGTACCAGCCACACAGCATGAGGACCTGAGTTCAGATCCCAAGGACCCACATAAAAATGCTGGGCATGGTGGCACAAGCCTGTAATCCCAGCACTGGGGAAGGAGACGGGGGTTCCTGACACTCTCTGGCTAGCTAGAATAACCAAATCCATGAAGTTCTAGGTTAATGAGAGACCTTGTCTCAAAAAATAAGGTGGAATTAAAGGTGTGTGCCACCACGCCTGGCCCTGAGACTACATACTGAATTCCAGGTCAGCCTAGACTAGAGTGAGACCCTACCTCTAAACACCAAAAAAAAAAAAAAAAAAAAAAGCGTACGGCTATAGAGATGGTTCAGTGGTTAAGGCACTTGCCTGCAAAGCCTAAGGACTAAGTTCAATTCCTCAGTACCCATATAAAGCCAGATGCAAAACTGGTGCACATATCTGGAGTCCATTTGTAGCAACTAGAGACCTTGACACACCCATTCTTTCTGTAACCACGTATGGTGGAGCACATCTTTAATCCCAGCACTCAGGAGGATTGCTGTGAATTTGAGGCCACCCTGAGAATACATAGTGAATTCCAGGTCAGCCTGGGCCAGAGTGAGACCCTACCTCGGAAAAAAAAAATTGGGCTAGAGAGGTGGCTTAGCGGTTAAGGTACTTACCTGCAAAGCTAAAGGACCTCTGTTCAATTCCCTAAGACCTACATAAGCCAGATGCACAAGGTGGCATATGCATCTGGAGTTTGTTTGCAGCGGCTGAAGGCCCTGGCACACCATCCTCTCTCTTGCTGTCACTCTGGCTCTGCCTCTTTCCCTTTCTCAAATACATAAATAAAATATAAAAATCTTTTAAAAAATTAAGATGGAAGAACCACCGAGGAAGACACCTTTGGCCTCCACACACGGGCCTGCATGTGTTCCGATACAATACTGACACAAGTAGTCAGGTATGGTGGCGCACGCCTCTAATCCCAGCACTCGGGAGGCAGAGGTAGGAGGATCGCTGTGAGTTCGAGGCCACCCTGAGACTACCCAGTGAATTCCATGTCAACCTGAGCTAGAGTGAGACCCTACCTCAAAAAACCAAAATAATAATAAATTAAAAATATATGCATATATAGACACAAATATACATGCAGAACTACAGTTCTGGGCTGGAGAGATGGCTTAGCAGTTAAGCGCTTGCCTGTGAAGCCTAAGGACCCCGGTTCGAGGCTCGGTTCTCCAGGTTCCCACGTTAGCCAGATGCACAAGGGGGCGCACGCGTCTGGAGTTCGTTTGCAGAGGCTGGAAGCCCTGGCGCGCCCATTCTCTCTCTCTCCCCCTATCTGTCTTTCTCTCTGTGTCTGTTGCTTTCAAATAAATAAATAATTAAAAAAAAAAAAAAGAACTACAGTTCTCAGGGTCACTTAGAGCACTGGGCACCTGAACTGGAAACAAAACAGCTCAAGAGTTGCGGGGAAACCAGGTGTCCTTGGATTGGACTTGAGGCCCACTCCACAGGAGGGAATTCCTGCCGGGTGCTGAAAGCCCATGGCTGGAAGGACATAAGGGGAAACCACTACTGTTGTCTGGCTAAATGGATCTCTTGTGGCCACCAAATTGCCCTCTAAACACTTATGTTGATGTCCGGGTATTAATGCTGCTCTCGCTTGTGGTTAGCGAAGCTTCTCTTTGCAGGTGGTGCTGACCACCAGGGAGGCTCAACACTCCTCGGCGTGCTGAGAAGTGACAGGGGGACGTTCAGCACCAAGTGAGACATCTCTGTCACACCTCCAAGGCTTCGAAGCAACGGAGGAAAGAATGTAAGAGCCAAAGGAAGGGAGGACTGCTTACAATGTCGTCATCCAGACACAACGTGGCGGTGATATTCAGGACCAAACAATGGCTGCTGCTACCTACACGAGACGTGCATAACAGAAGGGGGAAATGATGACATCAAAACAGAAGAGGGCCTGGCGTGGTGGCGCACGCCTTTAATCCCAGCACTCAGGAGGCAGAGGTAGGAGAATCGCTGTGGGTTCAAGGTCAGCTTGAGACTCCATAGTGAATTCCAGGTCAGCCTGGGCTACAGCAAGACCCTACCTCCAAAAAAGAAGAGGAGGAGGAGGAAGAGCTAGTTGTAAAGAAGAAGGGATTCAGTGGAGGAGGGATTAGGGAAGAAGCAAGGGAGGGTGGTAGGAGGGGATTATAATCATGTTATATTGGGGGGTTTTGTTGTTGTTTTGTTTTGTTTTTCGAGGTAGGGTCTCACTCTAGCTCAGGCTGGCCTGGAATTCACTATGTACTCTCAGGGTGGCCTCAAACTCATGGTGATCCTCCTACCTCTGCCTCCTCAGTGCTGGGATTAAAGGTGTGCGCCACCACACCTGGCTTCATGTTATATTGTTTATATTGATGGAAGTTGGCTTAGTAGTTAAGGAACTTGCTGGCAAAGCCAAAGGACCCACATAAAACCAGATGCACAAGGTAGCACATGCATCTGGAGTTCTAGCAGTGGCTAGAGGCTGTGGTGCACACATTTTCTCTCTTTCTCTATCTGTCTCTTTCTCTCAAATAAACAAAATACCTCTAAAGTACTTTTTAAAAGTTCAAGGTTAGGGGCTGGAGAGATGTTCAATGCTTAAAGGCACTTGCTTGCAAAACTTGCTGGCCCAGGTTCAATTTCTCAGCACCCACGTAGAGTCAGATATAAAGTGACGCAAACGTCTGGAATGTGTTTACAGCAGCAAGAGACCCTGGTGTGAACATACTTATAACCACATGCAAATAAATTTCAAAAAGGGAAAATATTATTTTTTTAAAAGAACAAAGACAAGTAAATAAAATTTTAAAAAACAACAAAAAAAGTTCAAGATGGGCATGGTGGCACATGCCTATTATCCCAGCACTTGGGAGGCAGAGGTAGGAGGATCACTATGGATTCCAGGCCACCCTGAGACTCCATAGTGAATTCTAGGTCAGTCTGAGCTATAATAAAACCCTACTTTGAAAAACAAAACAAACAAACAAACAAACAAAAAAGTTCAAGGTCACCTGGACAACTTATTGAGAACCTGTCACAAAAAATAAATATGGGGCTGGAGGGATGGCTTAGCGGTTAAGGTGTTTGCTTGCAAAGCCAAAGGACCCAGGTTCAATTCCCCAGGACCCATGTAAGCCAGATGCAGAAGGTGGCACATGTGTTTGGAGTTCGTTTGCAGCAGTCGGAGGCCCTGGCATGCCTATTCTAAAATAAATAAATAAATAAATAAAATCAGGGCATGGTGGCATACACCTGTAATCCCAGCCATCAGGAGGCTGAGGTAGGAGGATTGTTGTGAGTTCCAGGTCAGCCTGGGCTACAGTGACACACTATTACGAAAAATAAAAATAAAGGTTACTGGAGATCTAATTCAGTGCTTATAAAATATGTACTAGGCACTAATACAAAATCTCCAGTAAACACACACACACACACACACACACACACACACACACACACTAGCATTAGTGTTTCTTGTGGGCTGGGGCTCAGCCCTTAACATGCTTAAGGCCATAGGTTCTAAGTCAGTTATCACAAAAAGGGAATGTTTCTGTGCGAGTTCACCAATTCCATGTCTCAATACATTTAACTCTATCAAGCGCCTTTGTAAAGAAAGGCCAGAAGGTTCGTGTCACAAAGCTTCCCTTGTGCACGTATTTAACAGGTAACTGATGGGAAAGGGTAGTCTGGGTCCCGTATCATGGTTTGGGATTGGTCCTGTGAAGGCACCCCCAATAAATGTTTGGTTTGGTTTTTTAATTCTTTTTCTTTTCTTTTTTTCTTTTTTTTTTTTTTCCCCAAGGTAAATTCTCACTCTAGCCCAGGTGACCAGGGTGGCCTCAAACTCAAGCAATCCTACCTCTGCTTCCCAAGTGCTAGGATTAAAGGCATGTGGCACCATGCCCAGCTTCCCCAGTAAATGTTTGAACTGACTGTCTCTTTTTTTTTTTCTTCTGTTTTTCAAGGTAGGGTTTCACTCTAGTCCAGGCTGACCTGGAATTCACTATTTAGTCTCAGGGTGGCCTAGAACTCATAGTGATCCTCCTACCTCTACCTCCTGAGTGCTGGGATTAAAGGTGTGCACCACCATGCTTGACTATGTCTCATATTTTTTTTAATTAATTAATTTATTTATTTATTTGACAGCGACAGACACAGAGAGAAAGACAGATAGAGGGAGAGAAAGAATGGGCGCGCCAGGGCTTCCAGCCTCTGCAAACGAACTCCAGACGCGTGCGCCCCCTTGTGCATCTGGCTAACGTGGGACCTGGGGAACCAAGCCTCGAACCAGGGTCCTTAGGCTTCACAGGCAAGCGCTTAACTGCTAAGCCATCTCTCCAGCCCTATGTCTCATATTTTTAAAGTTAATAGACTTGAGGCGGGAGAGATGGTTCAGTGGTTAAGGTGCTTGCCTACAAAGACTAACGAGCCAGGTTTGATTCCCCAGTGCCCACATAAAGCCAGATGCACAAAGTAGTGCATGTGTCTGGAGTTTCGTGCAGTGTCTGGAGGCCCTGGCACACCCATTCTCTCTGTCTTCTATCTCTCTCTGCTTGCAAATGAATAAATAAAAATAATTTTAAGAAAAGTTAATAGACTCTTTCTAGAAACAGCTTTAGATTTACAGGTAAACTGAACATATGACATGGTACAGGGAGTTTTCATCACTGCTCTCTCATTGTTTCCCTGTTATTATCATCTTGTGTTAGTATAACACAGTTCTTACAACTGAGTTACCAATATTGGTAATGTACCCATTCCAATGAACGGAAGCCCATGGTTTGCATTAGAATCCACTCTTTGCATTGTATTGTTCTTTGGGTTTTGAAAAATGCATGATTTTAGGAATCTGACATTACAGTGTACACAGAATAATTTCTCTGCTCCAAAACTCAAATGTCTCACATATCCCTCCCTCTCCCTGAACTAGAGTCAAGAGCTGGACATAGTGATGTACGCCTGTAATCCCAGTTCTTGGGAGGCTGAAGTAAGAGGATCAAGAGTCCCAGGGAGGCAGAGCTACACGCTGAGATCCTATCTCAAAAACACAAAAACAGCCTGGCATGGTGGTGCACACCTTTAATCCCAGCACTCGGGAGGCAGAGGTAGGAGGATCACCGTGAGTTCGAGGCCACCCTGAGACTACAGAGTTAATTCCAGGTCAGCCTGGACCAGAGTGAGACCCCATGCAGAACTGGGCCTGTGGCACACACCTTTAATCCCAGCACTTGGGAGGCCGAGGTAGGAGGATCGCTGTGATTTTGAGGACAGCCTGAGACTACGTACTATGTAGTGGATTCCAGGTCCGCCTAGACTGGAGCAAGATCCTACCTCAACCCCTCCCCCACAACAAAGTGTCCATGCTTCTAGAGTTCCAGCAGCAAGGGCCCTAGCATTCCCATATTCTCTCTCTCTCTCATGAATGAATAAATAATTTAAACGTTTTAAAAGGTGGAGAGTGATTGAAGAAAACATTCAGGCTGGGTGTGGCAGCACATGTCTTTACTCCCAGCACTCTAGAGGCGGAAGGAAGATCACTGGGAGTTCGAGGCCACCCTGAGACTACATAGTGAATTCCAGGACCAGAGTGAGAAGTGAGATACTACCTTGAAAAACCAAAAAAAAAAAGGAAACATTCAACATCAATCTCTGGCATCCACCTGCACCTGCACACACATACATACTTGTGAGCATACATACCTGCACATACAAAAAAGATTAAACTCAAAACAGCAACCCAGAGTGCAGCGGGGTGATGTGTGTGACTGCTCGGCTGTGAATGAATCTGCCTGTGGCAGTTTGCATTCCCCAGCAATGAACAGGAGTTCCTGCGGCTCCCCAGCCCTCCCCAGCATTTGGTATGACCGGTGTTTGGGTTTTACTGGTTCTAATCCATATGCACCATCTCCTTATGACCTCCTCTAACCTCCTCAGGTCCTCCAGCCTGGAACTCACACGCGCCCAGTTCTCAGCTCTCCATGGGACACTTTCCTCCCTTCCCTGCTCACCCTGCACTTCCCCAGAAGCCACCTGAACAAGCCTGCTACCATCTGCTCCTCCCCTTCTTCTTAAACAGACCTCTGCCCTGGTCAACCCCACAGCCCACCAGCCCACCACAGAGGCCTCAGAGCCCCCTGGAGAACAAGCCATGCCCTAGGACCATCCTACCCTATCCTTTGAGATCCCTGCCACCTCATGGTCTCCCACCTCAGAGAATGTCCTGGCATTCCTAGAAATTTTTCCACATCCTCTGGACAGTCCCCTACCTGGAATCCTCAACAACGGGCTGACTTTGGGCTTCCTGTCTGTTCTTTGCTGTCCCTAAGCCTCTGGTCCCACAGATCTCATCAGCTGACCTTCACACCTCTCCTGCAGTGTGCCCATGGGGCATCCCCCAATAGCTCAGGCAATGCTGTTTATCCCGAGATGTTTCAAAAGTAGGGGGGAATGGTGTTGCAAACACCCACGTGGTCAGTACTCAGGTTATCAAATTACCTTTTAACCAACAAGTCCACCTTCCTACCCCATGCCCTGAGTTAAGACTGTCCAGGGTAAAGTCTTCCTGGTGGTGCGCGCCTTTAACCCAGCACTCAGGAAGCAGAGGTAGGAGGATCTCTTTAAATTTGAGGCCAGATTAGGACTATAGAGTGAGTTCCAACTCAGCTTGGGCTAGAGTGAGACCCAACCTTGAAAAAATTAAAAAACAAAACAAAAGAAAACAAAAAAGACTGCCCAGGTTAGTGGGCATGTTGGTTCATGCCTGTAACTCTAGCACTTGGGAGGTAGAGGCAGGAAGGTGGTGATTTCCATAGTAGCCTGTGTTGGGTTTAGAGACTCTGTCTCAAATCAAGCACAGCACAAAACTGAAAACAAGGTTGACTAAGTAATTTCTTAAAGGTGCTGGACATGGTGGCGCAGGCCTTTGATCCCAGCACTCGGGAGACTGAGATAGGAAGGGATCTCTGAGTTTAAGACCAGGTGCCTGAAGTTACAGATTGAGTTCTATTCACCTGAGACACTGGCTAGGGGTGGGGGGCGGGGGGAAGGCTGCCTGGACTCAAATTTTGAAGCCATCATTTATTTCTCCTCCCTATGCCTCAGCTCCTCCCTCCATCATAAAGCAGAAATGACAGTGCCCAGCTCGAGGGTGGTTCAGATTGGAGGGTGAGTTCTCATTGTAGGGCAGCTCCTGACATAGGCTGAAAGCCAGTTCTTATCATTTCATCTTCCTTCCTGGCTCAACGGAAGAGATCACCCCTTTGGTGGGATTCCAGATCCTTCCCTCCCGCCTACCTCCTCAGGGATAGCATTTTTCATTATCCTCTAACTGACATCAAAACAGGCTTGCTCCCATTTCAAACACTCACACCCCTGCTCCCAACACACCAGCGCCCTCCAGCTCCCGCCCTCTCTCCTGCCTCCCCAGCCATCAGGGCTGAGCTGCCCGCACTTGTCCCCCACTTCCTCCCCTCCCACTCACCCCTCAGCGCTGCTGTAAACAACCTCCTGACCCCCTCTTCCCATAGCATCACTGCCTCCTTGAGAGTCATCCAGTGTCTCGGTCCTCATCCTGCCCCGGCCAGACCACAAGTCCACACTTGAGTTCACCATTCCTTCCTCCTTCAGCAATTCCCAGGCAACTGCTGGGCAGCTCTTCTTCGCCGTCTCAAAGACTGGGCTGGACAGGGTCACAGCTGAACTAATAATAGACCACCCCTTTGGGGAACTGCTTGGGTAGGATCTTCTAAAGCCACACATACACACAACAGATGGTGCCCGATTCCACCCTAGGGCACACAACACTCGTGTACCAAAAACCAGGTGAGGGCTAGAGAGATGGCTTAGCAGTTAAGGCGCTTGCCTGCAAAGCCTAAGAACTCATGTTCAAATCTCAGGTCCCACATAGCCAGATACACAGTGACGCAATCATGCAATGTCACACATGTGTACAAGGGGGTGCACACATCTGGAGTTCATTTGCAGTACAGTGAAGATCCTGGCACACCCATTCTCTCTCTCTCTCTCTCTCTCTCAAAAAAAAAAAAAAAAAAAAAAGGTTGTTGCAGTCAGGTTCACATTGCTGGTAGAAATCACCCAACCAAGAGCAGCTTGTGGGTAAAAGAGATTTATTTTGGCTTATAGGCTCGAGGGGAAGCTCCACGATGTCAGGGGAAAACGACAGCATGAGCAGAGGGTGGACATCACCCCCTGGCCAACATAAGGTGGACAATAGCAACAGGAGAGTGTGCCAAACACTGGCATGGGGAACTGGCTATAATACCCATAAGCCCGCCCCCAACAATACACTGCCTCCAGGAGGTGTTAATTCCCAAATTTCCACCAGCTGGGAACCTAAGTTCAGAACACCTAAGTTCATGGGGGACACCTGACTCAAACCACCACACAGGCGAAGTGCAAGCGTGTTCCTCATAGCACTGCTCAGGCTCACCCCAACCTGGAAGCTTCCCACATGCCATCATGTGTAAAGCACATAAGTGCATGGTGACGTGTCCCATGACAGGAACGCAGTTGTGAAAATGAACAACTTATCAGTACTCCTAGGACATTGATAAATCCCACAGCATAATTATGAGTGAAAGGAGCCAGACGGAGTACTGGGTCAGAAAGATGGCTGAGCTGTTAAAGGCACTTGCGTGCAAACTTGCTGGCCTGAGCTCAACTCCCCAGCATCCATGCAAAGCCAGATTCAATGCGGTACATGTGTCTAGGTAAGAGAATCATCATGAGTTCAAGGCTACCCTAAGACTGCAGAGTGAATTACAGGTCAGCATGGGCTAGTGTGAGACCCTACCTTGAAAAACAACACAACAAAAAAGAGACTCCAGCTCAAACAAGAATATTAAATTAAATTTAATATTAATATTAAAGTTAGAAATGGGGCTGGAGAGATGACTTAGCACTTAAGCGCTTGCCTACGAAGCCTAAGGACCCTGGTTGGAGGCTCGATTCTCCAGGACCCACGTTAGCCAATTGCACAAGGGGCACATGCATCTGGAGTTCGTTTGCAGTGGCTGGAGGCCCTGGCGTGCCCATTCTCTCTCTCTGTGTCTGTCACTCTCAAATAAGTAAATAAAAATAAGAAAAATCTTTTTTAAGTTATAAATGTGTAATTCTGGGATGGAGAGATGGCTTGGTGGTTAAGGCACTTGGCTGCAAAGCCTAAGGACCCATGTTAAACTCTCCAGATCCCACACAAACCAGACGCACAAAGGTGAGGCAAGCACAAGGTCACACATGTGCACAAGGTGGTGCAAGCATTGGGAGTTTGATTTCAGTGGCTGAGGCCTTGGTGTGCCAATTCTCTCTTTCTCTTGTTCTCTCTAAAAAAATAAAAATAATTTTTTTAAAAAGCCAGGTATGGTGGCACACGCCTTTACTCCCCGCACTTGGGAGGCAGAGGTAGGAGGATCACCATGAGTTCGAGGCCACCCTTGAGAATACAGAGTGAATTCCAGGTCAGCCTGGGCTAGAGTGAGGTTCTTCCTGGAAAAACAACAACAACAAAGTGTAATTCTGGGGGCTGGAATGATGGCTCAATGCGTAAGTGCACTTCCTGTGCAAACATGAGGGCCTAAGGGGCCTGAAAAAACTGGAATTTGGATCTCCAGAGCCCAGGTAAAAGCTGGGTGTGGTAACTCCAGTCCTGCAAGGCGGAGCAGAGGCCAGTGAGTCACCCAGGCTTGTGAAAATCAGCAAGCTCCAGTCTCAGTAAGAAACTCCAGCCCAAGAGGATCCCCGAGAGCTCAAAACCAGCCTGGGACTGCAGAACGAATTCCAGGTCAGCCTGGCCTACAGCTTAGGGTTAGGCGTCACCTCCCCCTTCTCCAGGCTCTTCTTTTTGGGTGTTCCCCCTATACACCCGTTGAGACTTACATCCTTTGGTCTACCTTCGAGGAGAAAGGTTTCTATGGTACCAGCTCATCTGGGGTTTAGTTTTGAGTTTATTCCTCCCTGCCTTCCTGTTCCCCTCCCCGTAAAGCCTCCCATCCCTGATGTCTGGGCCTCAAGTTGCCTGTCCAGTGAGCCAGCAATTCAAGCTGATCCAGGTTAGGAAGCACAGAGGAGTGAGGACACGCAGTGTCTGTCTTGCTGTGATTGTGTGTATTCTCTGAGTATCTGTTCTAAGTCTGTCCATTTTCCTACCGATTTAACTGTATCTTTTGTTTCTTAGTGTTGAGTGGAATTCCATTGTGTGTATGTACCACAGTTTTGTTACCCACGGGCACCTGGGTTGATGCCACTTCTTAGATATTATCTGATATTAATATAGCAACACCTGCTTGTTTCTTATTTCCAGTTGCTTGAAATATCATTTTCCATCCTTTCACCCTGAGGAGGTATCTGTCTTTAGCGGTGAGGTGAGTTTCTTGAAGACAGCAGATAGAAAGGTCCAGTTTTCTGAGCCACCTTGTTAACTCATCTCTTTTGATGGTTGAGTTAAAACCATTAATATTTAAGGTTGTAGCTGTGAAGCTTGATTTAACCCCTGCCATGAGGGGGTGCCTTGTGGGGTTTGGTGCTTTCTTTCTTTCTTTTTCTTTTTTAGGTAGGAAACTTACAGTTAAATTAGAAAAATAAGGCAAATATTCATAGAACAAAATAAATTTAAAGAGTCCCTACCTCAAAACTCCCCCCACAAAATTACCATGGGATATATTTTATAATCATGGAAAATGTTAATAAAAATTTTAAAAAAATGGATCAATGAAAATGTTAATAAAAATTAAAAAAAATAAATGGAAGTGTTAAAAAAAAAAAACTCCCCCCACAAAAAAAAAAAAAGACTCCGGCTCAAACAAGAAGGGATGCAAGGGCTGCAGAGATGGCTTAGTGGTTAAGGCAGTTGCCTGTTGAAGCCTAAGGACTCGTGTTCAACTCTCCAGGTCCCACATAAGCCAGACGCACAAGGTGACAAAAGTGCAAGGTTGCACATGCGCCCAAGGGGAGACATGCATCTGGAGTTCCACTGCAGCGGCTGGTGGCCCTCATGCACCAAATCTCTCACTCCCACTCTCTCACATTAAAAAAATAAAATAGGGCTGGAGAGATGGCTTAGTGGTTAAGGCACTTGCCTGCAAAGCCAAAGGATCCAGGTTCGATTTCCCAGAACCCACGTTAGCCATATGCACAAGGGGGAGAACACATCTGGAGTTCATCTGCAGTGGCTGGAGGCCCTGGCATGTCCATTCTCTCTCTTCCTCTTTCTTTGTCAAATAAATAAATAAAAATAAAATATATTTTAAAATAAAATGAAATAAAAGGCCAGTCTGTTGGCTTGCCTCAAAAAAAAAATAATAATAACGAATGCAAGAGTGATGGAGAGGGCTGGAGAAATGGCTTAGTGGTTATGGTGCTTGCCTGCAAAGCCTAAGAACTTATGTTTGAATCTCCAGGTCCCACGTAAGCCAGATGCACAGTGGCACAAGCACACAATGTATCACATGCACACTTGGGGGTGCACACATCTGGAGTTCATTCGCAGCAGCTGAAAGCCCTGACGCGCCCATTCTCACTCTCTCCGCCTCTTTCTCTGTCTTTAAAAAAAAAAAAAAAAAAAAAAAGAGTGATGGGCCAGGCATGGTGGTGCACACCTTAATCCCAGCACTCGGGAGCAGAGGATCACTATGAGTTCGAGGCCACTCTGAGACTACATAGTGAATTCCAGGTCAGCCTGGACTGGAGTGAGACTCTACCTTGAAAAACCAAAATAAAGAGCTATGAGGAGAGACATCTAATATTCTGCTCTGGCCACTGTAGGCTAGTGCTCTTACCCATGCCACCACAGCCAGGTGCCTGGGGCACCACAGGAGTACATACATGCACACATACGTACATGCCACATTAGATACACACAAGCAAAACAAAAGTGTCCAGTTCTCATCTGCATATCTGATCGCAATAGGTCAAGATGAGGTCAGCCCTCAGGACTTCTGAGCGGGGGTAGAGGGGAGAAGTGTTGCTTTTCTGCCTGGTGCTCAGCATGGGTGTTGAGCACGTAGCTTCATTTGATTTTCAGAAATTCACCTTTCTGCAGATGTGTTATCCTCCAATGAGAAGTCAAAGCAAAACTGCATGCAACCTTTTCTCCATGAACCCCCCATTTTCTGGTTTCTGTCTTCAAAGAGTTCCAACCTTCCATTCCAATACCTAAACCCCATTACTATCTCCCCACCACTCACATCTAATCCATCCCAAGTCCCATGGCCCTGATCTTCACATAATTCTCTCCACTTTAACCAAGACTATATGTTTGGGCTGGAGAGATGGCTTAAAAGTTAAAGCACTTGTCTCTGAAGCCAAAGGACCCATGTTCGATTCCCCAGTACCTGCATAAGGCCTGATGCACAGGGTGGCATGTGCATCTGGAGCTCATTGGTAGAGGTCCCGGCATGCCCAGGTTTTCTCTGTCTCTCTCTGTCTCTTTCTCTGCCTCTTTCTCTCTCAAATAAATAAATGAAATTTTTTTTAAGAAAGACTATATCTCTCCTTTGCTTTAGCCTTGAGTCTTGTCAACTACACTATCCGCAGAGATGAGTCAAGAATAAAAATCCCAACATATTTACCTCCTGGTTGGACCCCCTTTTTTTTGAGGTAGGGTCTCACTCTATCCCAGGCTGACCTGGAATTCCCTATGTAGTCTCAGGGTGGCCTCGAACCATGGTGATCCTCTTACCTCCGCCTCCCACACGCTAGGTTTAAAGGCGTGCGTCACGAGGCCTGGCTTGGTTGGACCCTTTCTGTGGTTATCTGCAGCCTGTGAGTAACGCGCATGTCCCTGCTCCAGGACCCCAGGGCTGAGTTCTGAGTCCCCGACTCTGCCCCTGTCTCACCCCTGGGGCCTCCCCACTCTGACCCTCTCTGCACCCTCTCCAGACAGCTCCAAGAGCCTTTCATGGCTTTGGCAGCAGCAGGCAGTCCCTTCCCTTATGCCAACTTTCCAGGCCAAGTCCCACACATTCTCTAGGCCCTACATTCTCCTGTCTGTGAAGGACTTGGTCACCTTAGAGTGAGCTGCTATCACAGCATCGATCACACCGTAGTGAAACTAGGTGCTGATGTAACCACTTCCTCGTTGGAACTTGGCCTCCATGGAAAATGACATCGTGTAGGTCTTGATTATCACATCCCAGAACCCAGGATAGGCTCTGATAGAGCAGAAAGAATCCTCAAAGATAGAATGAACAATCCAACTTTTCAGAAACCCGAGAGCCAGGCATGGTGGCACACACCTTTAATCCCAGCACTCGGGAGGCAGAGGTAGGAGGACCACTGTGAGTTCAAGGCAACCTTGAGACTACATAGTGAATCCCAGGTCAGCCTAGGCTAGAGCAAGACTCTACCTAGAAACACCAAAAAAAAAGAAAAAAGAAAGAAAGAAACCCAAGGGCAAAAATCAATGGCTGAATTGGTGGGTGCACAGAAGGGGAGGCAGAAACCAAGGAGTGAGGCGGTGGTGAAAGTGACTGTTTACTGCTGCTGGTAGAGCTAAAATAATCATCAATATTCATTGGATCTTATTTCCCAAGAGTTAAGCATGTCCTCCTTACCATGACCACTAGATGGCGCCAGTTCCCCAAACAAGGGAAAAAGCGAGGCAAGTCCTCTGGTTCCTGGCTGCCTGAGTTCCTCCCCTCCACCAGTTCCTAGGAGCAGTGGCTGCCCGTGCTAAGTAGGCATGATACCTGACCTCCGTGAAACAGTCCACTTTAACAGGCACCTCTTCTCAGCTGGACATTGCTCTTTCTCCCTCCTGGGTACCTCACCTGTGGCCAGCTGCCCGGCTTCACCCCTCTTCCAGAGGCAAGATTCTGGCCAATGGACACATGATCATCCTGCTAGTCCAGGTGGGGTCCAGTGGGTGGCACTGGTCCCGCTGCATCCCTCAGCTCTCTCTCTCCCACCCAGCTGTTGGTGGCTGGCTCCCTTTCTCCTGGCATGCCAGGTCCCTCAGGGACCATTCTTGTGCCCATTTGAGCCTGTCCCGGGCTTCCACCAGAAACAGCGCGAGGCGATTGGTCTGTCTCATTTAGTCGCTCATCAAACATCTCCATAGGACCATCCCGGCTATTTGAAGAAAAGTTACTGAATGGGACACGCAGTCCCTAGCATGGACCAGATGCTGACCACACATGACCAAGCCTTTGTTTGTTTATTTTTTTCCCCCCCTTAAGCTGCTAAGACTGCGATTTCAATCCATTTGTAAAATTTCTTAGAATTTCCAGAATGCAGAGCAACTGGAACTTAGGAATTACCCTAAAATAACCTACCACCACCTCCGCAGGGGTTCCTCCCTCCCTCACCTCCCTCAGGTGCCCGGGATGGGTCAGGATGAGGTGAAGAGAGAGACTGGAAGATACTTCCAATCACCTGTTGCTTGTCTCCTCGGATGAGGAAATAAACGAAGAGATCCCTGAGACACGACTCGTCCTTCCCTGTGGACAGTTGGGGGCTCCAAAACAGGCCCTGCCGGCCGCCTCCGCTGGCATCCTGGGAGGGGAACCGGCCGCCCAGTGCCCTTCCTGCCCCCAACTGCCGCGGGCTCCCTGGGCGCCCTCTTGGCAGCAGAACAGAGGGCATCTTGAGCGGGTGGCAACTCGCCCCGCCACGGGCTCGCAGCGGCGGGCGATAGGCGCTGGGGGGACGCGCAGATAGACAGACAGATAGCGCTCCCCTCGCCCGCCCCCGCCCCCACCTTTCCCACGCGGCGGCCCAGGACAGGCGGGCACCGGGTCTGGTCGCTGTGTGCCCGGGCCGAGGTCCTCTCCCCCCCCATCAACTGCAGCTCTCCAGGCCCTTCCACGTTCCGCCAGCCCGCCCCCGAGTCTGATCCCTCACCCTCCCAGCCCCGCTCCACTCTCCCAGGCAGACCCCTCCCCTCCCCCGGGGGTGGGGGGCCGGCGGGGTGAAGGGTTTACAGAGGCTGCAGAACCCAGGAGTGACCAGGAGGTGGCGTGCTGGCACCGCGTGTTCTGGACGTGCCTAGGCTAGGCAAGGGGACTAGAGAAGAGAAGGATTTAGAAAGTGAAATGGGGATCATGTCTACTCCCAAAGACACCCAGGGAGCAGAATGGAGGGGGACCATAAGTGGACTAGGCGCCGGGAACAGTTAGGATGACCCAGGGGCTAGGCTTTGTGGGCCCTACAAGACTAGTGTTCGTGAGGGGTTTCCGGGAGCCGGAGCCTCTTCACGCCGGCCTTCGTGATGGGAAGGAACCCAGCTATTTAGGAATTTAAGAGTAACTAAGGGCCTGGAGAGATGGCTTAGCAGTTGAGGCGCTTTCCTGTAAAGCCTAAGGGCCCAGGTTTGATTCCCCAGTACCTATGTGATCCAGATGTATAAGGTGGCACATTTGTCTGGAGTTTATCCTGGTGTGCCCATTTTTTCTCTCTTTCTCAAATAAATAAAATACTTTTAAGTTATTAACGGGCTAGAGAGATGGCTTAGTGGTTAAAGTATTTGCCTGCGAAACCTAAGGACTCAGGTTCGACTACCCAGAACCCACTTAAGCCAGATACACATGGTGGCACATGTGCCTAGAGTTTGTTTGTAGTGGCTAGAGGCCCTGGCATACCCATTCTCTCCCTCCCTCTCTCTCTCTAATAAATAAATAAATTAAATTTAAAAGTTACTAAGAGGTCTATGTGCATCTGAGCATCCACACGCTGACAGTGGTTCACAACCCTGTATTGTCATTACCTTAGACTCCCCCACACACACGGCCATACTTCCTCACACATACTGCTGCATACATCGCACATGTAAAATCCTCAAACCCCCTTCCAAGCGCTCCCACCCCATACATTTCATCTCTGAGAAGGTCTGCTCTTCCTGGCACTGCCCTGTGATGTACAGGATCTACCCAGAGCCCTACTGAAAGCCAGCCTGTGCCCCACCCAGCCTCGGGGGACCAAAAGTCCCCAACGTCCACCATTCGGCCTGAGCCATCGCCCGAAATGCAGACATAGTTTTGGGGGCAACTTCAGTGTCACTCCCATCTGCCCTAGCAACCCCTAAATCCACACGGTCCTGCTGGCATAGGAGCCTTCCAGGGTGAAGTTATGAGGCCTTGTAGGCCCACGTTGCTTTTGCCTGGTGAGACCCTTCCTCCATACTTCTTAAGATTTTACATTCCATGACTTCATTGCCTCAAAGATGATACATGAATATGTTCAAGATATTTTTTTCAACTTAGAAATTCTCTTGCATGTCCTCGGACTTGAAGAGCAATATTGAAATATTTCCATGGGGGAAAAATATTTCCATGGGCTCTGGGTCCTTACCACTTGGTCCTCCTGTCATTTGCATAACACACACACACACACACACACAAGGTGGACCACCTCCTTCCACAAGCTCCCAATGGGGCAAATTCCCCTCCTTCGTCATCGAACCTAAGCCCACCCCTAGCCACGAAAACAGACACACTGGCAGAGCCTGGGGACTCTGTACTTACCCCCCCCCGCCCCCTTACACACACACACACACACACACACACACACACACACACTTCCATCAGGGGGTCGGGAGCACAAGAGGAGGAATGAGGGGACTGTGTGTGCTTGCGTGCGTGTGTGTGTGTGTGTGCGCGCGCGTGTGTGTGTGTGTGTGTGTGTGTCTGTGTCTGCATTTTGGTTAACAACAAAGAATGGGGGGGGGGGAGGCAGCGAGAGAGCGCGAGCGTGTTTTGCCTCGAAGGCAAGACTTGCAGCCAATCAGCTCGCAGGAGCCTCCCTCTGCGACTCCAACATTGAGTCTATAACCGGCCGGCCGGGCGGAGCTGGCAGCATTTAGACTGTGGCTTGGGACGCGCAGAGAGGCGCGCGGCGGCGGCGGTGGCAGCAGCAGCCTTCCGACACCCAGGCAGCCAAGCCAGGCAGCCGGCGATGGTCTGAGCGCCCGGGGCCACCCCGTCCTCCAGGCGCGGCTCGACCCTCCCCCTCGCTCTCCGGACACACCACACTCACACATCCCGCTCCGGCCCGGGTCCCTCGGCCTCCCCGGCGCGGCGCGCTCCGGTGGGTCAGGGTCGGCTCGTGCGCTCGGCCAGCCCGGCGGAGGCGGGCGCGGCGGCCGCCAGCATGAGTGGCTCCTTCGATCGCAAGCTCAGCAGCATCCTCACCGACATCTCCAGCTCCCTCAGCTGCCATGCGGGCTCCAAGGACTCGCCCACCCTGCCCGAGTCTTCGGTCACCGATCTGGGCTACTACAGCGCTCCCCAGCACGACTACTACTCGGGTCAGCCCTACGGCCAGACGGTGAACCCCTACACCTACCACCACCAGTTCAATCTCAACGGGCTCGCGGGCACCGGAGCCTACTCGCCCAAGTCGGAATACGCGTACGGAGCCTCCTACCGGCAGTACGGAGCCTACCGCGAGCAGCCGCTGCCAGCCCCGGACCCCGGTGAGCACCCGAGGCGCGGGAAGGAACTCCGGGCGGGGAGGGGTAGGGGAGCCTCGAGGGTCGAACGTGCACGGCCTTGAGTTAAAGGTCTGGAGCTTGGGGGGGGGGGTTAGGTGACTTCCAGAGGGGACCGGCCATCCTCGGTCGCGTTCCGGAGAGGACAGCGCGGGGCTTGCGCCTGGGTCTCCAAGGAAGGTCCGGGGAGTGGGGGGGGGGGGGACGCTCGGGATGATCAGGGAACCCGACCGACGGGGAGGTGACCCTGCGGGCACCGCAGCCGGAGGGCAGGCGGGCGGTGACCAAGGGCTTGGGGAGGGGGGAAGGCAGCGGAGACTGGAGGCGCCCCGGGGACCCAACTTGGAATGCGGGCTGGAGAGAGACCCAGTGTAGTGAGGGGCGCGTGGAGAAAGAGCCACAGAAGCGGCAGGAGCGAAGGCATCAGAACCCAAGGGGCAGAGAAGCTCAAAGGAAGACAGAAAAGTGGACAGCAAAGTTGAGATAGGAAAGACAGTGAAAGAAAGACGGTCAAAAGGAACCGAGGGAAGGAAGGAAGGAAAAGGGAGGAGGGAGAAGAGAAAAAGAAAGAAAGCAAGCGAAGGAAAAAAGAAGGAAGATAGGAAGGAAGGAGAGAGAGGAAGGAAAAATAGGAAAGAAGGAAGGAAAGGAAGGAAGGACGGAAGGAAAGAAAGCAAGCCAGACTTACTATCCTTGCAACTTTTCTGAACTGCTTAAAACTGTTTTAACTGTGAAGTTAAAGTGTACTCACTTTAGGGGCAGGAAAGCCCGCTGGCCAGGTGGCTCATTAGGGACGCCCGCGGTGGCAGGAGCCTCGGGGCTGCGAGGCGAGGCGAGGCGCGGCAAGCGGGGGAAGGCGTCGTGAGCGAAGCCGCGCGGTCCTCGCCCAGGCGGTTGCTGGCGCCGGGGCCGGTGCTCCGGGGCCCGGGCGCGGAGCTGGGAGCGCCGCGTCGTGGGCGGCCGCCCGTCCGGCCCTGGGCGCGGGCGGCAGGAAGTGCGGTGGGGAGTGGGCGCACGGTGGGTAGGAGGGAGAGGCCACGGGCAAGATCCCAGAGGGCACAGGGCACCGGGGCTGTTGGCCCAGATCAAGACGACCCTTACCGGTTGCATTCCCCCTAGTGTCGGTGAAAGAGGAGCCTGAAGCTGAGGTTCGGATGGTGAATGGCAAACCCAAGAAAGTCCGAAAGCCACGCACGATCTACTCCAGCTACCAGCTAGCAGCCTTGCAGCGACGCTTCCAGAAGGCCCAATACCTGGCACTGCCAGAGCGGGCCGAGCTTGCTGCGCAGCTGGGCCTCACTCAGACACAGGTTGGTACTACACCATCAAAGACCTCAGGGCAGATAGTAGCATGCGGGACCCCAGGGATTCTCCAGGTCCTGCCGAGCCTGGCTGGCCATTTTAAAAGGCCCTCAGGCTGCAGGAACCTCTTGCCTGTGAGAAGAGTGACTCCAAAGCCCAACTTCCATAGAAAGGTTGACATCACCACGTGCAAAGGTGTACACAGCTGTGGACCTGTGCAACTACGTGTGTCTGGTCTGTCACGGAGAGAGATACCTTCTCTTTCACCCCGGAACCCCCAGTTCCCAGGGCCGTCCACCATGTGCTCTGAACGCCATAGGAGTCCATGTTATTTCTCTCCCCAGCTTGGCATGTGCATGTAGGGGGCGTACATGCATGTTTGCATACATGCCAGGAGCTGTGCACACAAGGATGCGCACATAAAGGAGTGGGTCCCTCGAGGGTCATTGCGCATACAGGTGGAGGGCATCACCTGTGATGACACACCAATAAATGAATGCACAAAACTGAGTGCTCCTGGCAAAACCTCACATTCCTGCCGCGTTTCTCCCTTACCTCTGCCAAGAGAGGTTCCTGACCAAAGGAACATGGGAAACCACCCCCACCCTCTGCTTGTCCCTAAAGCCCCCAGCAGGCTGAGGACAAATGTCCTCCCTACAGGTGTTGACAGGCAGGCAGGCCTTGGTTGCGGCTGGGGCTGCGTGGGGCCTGGTCCATTGGGAATCTGGGTCACCGGGTGAGGAGCTGATTCATTGTTTGTACCAGTCATGGGGTGGAGAGCAGCAAGGGGGGGTTGATACCCCAAGGGAAATTTGGGGAATTATGGCTCACCTGCTCCTGAGTCCCCAGGTCACCCCAAGCGTGAGCCCAAGAATCCTTCACACCTGAGTGAGAATGTGGGTGATCGTGTTGGTACTTATCTGGGTGGGTGTGTGTGTGTGTCTGGTGGCTGTGTGAGGGAGTATGTTGTGGAGTATGGAAATGCGCATGTGGGTGTGTGTTTGTCTCTGTGTACCTGTGCTTCTGTTTGTAGACATCTAATGTGAGCAAAATGCTGTAAACTGCCAATGTCCTTGTCCTTGGGGTGCCTTTTATTGAGTGCTTGCTGAGCATCAGGCAGTGCTAAGTATGTCCTATGTCCTAACTTATTTGGCCCTTGAAGGTAGGTGTTAGTGCTGCCATTGTCCCCATTTAGCAATGACAGGGAGGTGAGGCCAGGAAAGGTTAAGCAACTTGCCCAAGGTCGCACTTAGTAAGTGGCAGAACAGACCCTGGACCAGGTAGTCAAACGTTCCTAGCCATCGTCCCAACACAAGATACTGGCACCTGGGTTTTGCTTGACATCTTCGGGTGGCATTGGGTGCCGGCCTTGCCTTCTCTGGGCTGGGATTCCCTTTGGCCCCCCCCGAGAGGCTAACTAGACTAACCCTTTCTTCTGTGCAGGTAAAAATCTGGTTCCAGAACCGCCGCTCCAAGTTCAAGAAGCTCTACAAGAATGGGGAGGTGCCCCTGGAGCACAGTCCCAACAACAGCGACTCCATGGCCTGCAACTCCCCACCCTCACCAGCCCTATGGGACACGTCCTCTCACCCCACCCCAGCCCCCACCCGCAGCCAGCTGCCCCCGCCGCTGCCGTACAGTGCCTCCCCCAGCTACCTGGACGACCCCACCAACTCCTGGTACCACCCACAGAACCTCAGTGGACCCCACTTACAGCAGCAGCCGCCTCAGCCAGCCACCCTCCACCATGCGTCCCCAGGACCCCCGCCCAATCCTGGAGCCGTGTACTGAACAACTGCCTGACCTGCACCCCCAGGAAGGAACCCCAGGACCAGGCCAAAGGGGCCCTGTCCTAGCGACACTCAGGAATCATCACGGAGGGGCACCGGGGAAAGGGTCCCTTTCCCTGTCTCTTGCCCCTTTCTCCAGGGACCCAAGAGCCTCCAGATGAAAATTACATGGACCAAGGATGTCCCCTGAACCTCCCTCCCCCTGCTTAGAATGGGGCACCTTCGGGATGGTGAGGCATGCCACCCTATCGGGGACAGCACTTGTCCTCGGCGCCAGGAGCCCCGATTGGCTGTAAATGGCTCCTTGCTGTTCAGCTTCCCAGGCATTCTACAGACCTCTGGGATGGGAAGACCAGGAGCGTCTGCATCTGATCTGAGGTGCCAGGCACTGTGGATCCCAGCACCTGGCAGAACTGCTTTACCCTCCTCCTGAGCCGCCCTTCCGCCAAAATGACAGCAGTCAGTGTGCCATGGCTGACACTCGGGGTAGGGAACTGGCCTACCAGCCACCCCACTCTTCAGGCCCTCTTTTAAGATTTGAGGGTTAGACCAAAGAAACCCCTCCCCCAAGGGAGGGAATCTTTAAGTACCGGGGCTTTCTTCTAGGGAAGAACTGAAGGAGCCATCTCTCTACCCCCTCATTGAGGAGAAGGGGAGCCTCCGAGTTCTTCCATGTACAGGACTTTTGCACAACTCTGGTTTAAAAAAAAAATGTTGAAACATAGGACAACAAAGGGCATTGTTAACAGTTAGGACCAAATCCCCCCTTTCACGGTGGGCAGCTGCACTCTGCCCTGCCCCCATCTCAACTCCTTCCTCTCCCTCAGTAAAGCTGGCACTTTGGGCACCAAAGGAGCCATACCAGACAAGACAAACTCCCCAACACCCCCTGTCCGGGCGGCCTTGTAGACACATCATTCCCACTCTGCTGAAGAATGCGGGTGAGGAGCCTGCGAGGGAAGAGGAGGACTAGAACTCAGTGCCTTAGGGGTGAGGGCTGGCTGCCTGGAAGGCTGGTCCCAGTGCCCCTCCCTGGCCCAGGCATCCCCCCAAAGCTAACTTTCCTCCACCCCTGATGTGGTAAAACATCGAAGAAAAAGAGAGGTAAAAGACTGTAGTTATATATATAGTATGTATTTTTTTTGTAAAAGAGTAACCAAGAGGAGCGGCCTCCTCCCTCTGTGGTTTCCTATTTATGTGACCCTGCTGCTCCCGGGCCCATCACCCTGTGTGTTGGGAGCTGAGAGAGAGGGATGTGGGCTCCGGCTGGATTTGGGTTTTGTGGGAGGTGCAGGAGCTAGAAGGACGTGGTGGGTTTCCAAGTCCCACCCCAGGGAAGACAGGAACGAAGCCAGCTCCCAACCCCTCCCAAACTTCTCATTTCTGCTTTCTTACTGGACCCGTCTTTATATATAATGTTAATAAAAAAAGAAAATAACCACGTCACTCTCTGAACTGGAGGCTGGTGGCAGGCAGCTCTAGGGGGTGGGGGGAGACCTTGGAGTTGGGGAAAGTGGTGGAGAGGGCTCACTGGGGCTGTTGGGGGGAGGGGGACTTTAGGGGAGCTGCACTGGGGAGGGCAGGTGCTCCTGACTCTGTGGCCGCCCCCCCCCACCCCCCCCGTGATCAAGCCTGGGTGGGAGGCTTCCAGCTGGGGCCTCCCTGACTCTGCTCTGCTTGGTGGCTTGTTGCTTGGCATTCCCTGCCAGCCAGCTGCCCTCCACCACTGCCACCACCGCTGCCAGGTCACCTCGAGGCTGCTCTTTGATCTTGAGCTCACACACAGACATGCTTGCACACGCGTGTAAACCCCCTGCCTCCACGCCCAGGCACTCCCAGCCCCTCACCCTCCTGTCCCTCCCAGCTTGGGTGAGGGTGGGGCCACGGGCAGGGGGAACATCGCTCCGGAGGCAGCCGGTAGGTCTCTAGCCTCCTGGGGTCGAGGCTGGGCAAGGGAAGCAAAGAGATGGGGTGGGGGAAATTTGTGTTTCTCTTCAAGGGAAGACTAAAGCCCTGACTCAGAACCTTCTAGACACTGTCACTATCGCTGTGGGTGTGCGCTACTTCCAGCTCCCAACTCCAAGACTCCTCCAGAGGAGGGCTAGAGCTGAATTAATGTGTGTGTGGGGCGCTACTTCTCTGAGACACAATGACATCCATTCAAATCTCACTTGAGGCTAATGGTCACTTGTGCAGTTATCCCTTACGCACACACACCTGAGACAGGTGAGCATTACACAAATGGAACGAACCAAATCCACAACTCCCCAAGAGATGTAGGTTCCCCCCACCACACAAGTGTACAAACATACTTAAGCCCCCCCATCACCAAACACAAGCTCACACTCACAAAGGTCTTGTTTAGAAAATCAGTATCACCACCTAGCAGCCAGGGTGAATGAGCTCAGCATGGAACCTCTCATTCAGGCCTCAGTGTGTTCATCCATCAAATGGGTCCTCTGCGGAACTGGTGAGGCCAAGGCAGAATAAGGATGGCAAGTCAGGACCCTAGGGCTCCAAGAGGGGCCTCGGTTAATTGTCCCAAGAGCACAGAGGCCAGGCCCCTACAGAAACAGGACACTTAAAAGCAGGCCTTACCAGCCCCCACACCCCAGGCAGGCTCAGGGGAGGAGACTGCGCCCACGCGCCCAGGAGCGGGCTGGCAAGGGTTAAGCTGGCAGCTGCCAGGCGGGGCTGAGCTGAGCTTTTGGTTTGAGGGCTGCGTGCAGGCAGGAGCAGCGAGGCGGCAGCCGGGCAGACTCGCTGGAGACACTGCATTTTATTAGGGCTGGGCTGCCAGCAATGGGAGGGAGAGGGGAGAAAAGGGCAGAGAGAGGAAGGAAGGAGGGAGGCTGGGCGGGCGGGCGGGCGGGCAGGCGGGCGGCGACGGGGATGAAAGGATGTTGTAAGCTAGCTAATTCCTCCCAGCTCATCCTGGCTCTGTCAGGCTGGATTAACTGCCCAGGTGACCTCCTACGGGGTCAGCCCCACCCCTGACCTCCCCTGCTTCCTCTCCTCACCTCCAGGCTGGTATACTTGCCCTTCACCTGCCCTGGTGAGGGACCTGTGGGGACAAGGGCTTGGGGGGATACTGGCAGTGTGCCAGGGTAGTGCTACAGAATCCACTTTCTGTCAAGTGCTTCTTGAATATACCCATTGCCTCCTAACCACCTTCAGGGAAGAAAGAAGGGCGCCAGACTAGGAAAACACCCACCTTCCCTGAGGGTTCACTGTTCAATTCTTAGTAACAAGTGGTATTTGGTAAACTCTTACTCTGTGCCAGGCATTTTGTGCGTGATCCTCACCACAAGTTGGCAGGTGAGTGGGATAATGCCCATTATTTAGATGAGAAAACTGAGGATCCAGCATGGCATGTATGAAGTATGCTTAGCATGTATGAAATATGCATAGACTGTATGAGGCTCTGGGTTCAATACCCAATATCCCAAAAGGAGAGAAGGAAGAGGAGGAGGAGGGAGAAGCTGAGCATGATGGTGCAGTTTTGTAATCTCAGCACTCTGGAGGCTGAGACAGGAGGTTTGAGAATGTAAGGCCAGCCTGGGCTACTTAGTGAATTCAAATATAGCCTGGGCTACATAATGAGACCCTGTCTCAAACAAAACAAAAGAAGGAAGGAAGGTGGGGGAAGGAGGGAAGTAGGGAAAGAGAGAGAGAGAGAGAGAGAGAAAGTTGAGTCTCTGCCAGGGCCACACAATAAATCATTGGCAATGCTGAGATTTGAACCCAGGTCTGAACAGAGAAGAGTGCTCACGATGGACTTTCTGTCTCTGTTGAAGGAGACGTGCTGGCAGAGTCAGAGCTGAGCACCACAGCTCCACCCACCTGTCTGATGTGGCCAGCCCTGCTGGAAGCTTCTTCCTAGGGAAGAGACTGGAAGAGGAGAGCCAGCCTTCTTCCTCTTGGCAGATCCTAAGAAAGTTAATGCATGTGCCAGTGTCAGCTGCCCTGAATTTTGAATCCTGCCTCCGTGACTTCATTAGCTGTGTGAGCTTGTCCAAGTCATTTAACTTTCCTAAACTTCAGTCTCATCTGTAACACAGGGATGATCCCACCTCCTAGCCAACAGGCCTGGGAGGAAAATTAAAATTATTCAACCAGAGTGCAGTGTGGTGGCGCACTCCTTAAGCCCAGCACTCAGGGAAGCAGAGGTAGTAGGATCACCATGAGTTTGAGGCCATCATAGTGAATTCCAGGTCAGCCTGAGCTAGAGTGAGACTCTACCTTGAAAAACAAACAAACAAAAACAACAACAACAAAAATACTCAACCAGGACCCCAGCATGTAGAGAAATAGATTGCTTAGTGAGTGGAAGTAGCTATGAACAATTCAACACCCCAGTTTCCCACTTCACACCCAGATCCTGGCTGTACTTGCCCTATTAGGTGAGCCACTGCTGGATGCATTCAAAAAAGGGACAAGCAGGGCTGGAGAGATGGCTTAGTGGTTTAAGGTGCTTGCCTGCAAAGCCAAAGGACCCAGGTTCAATTCCCCAACACCCACATAAGCCAGATGCACAAGGTGGTGAATGTGTCTGGAGTTCATTTGTAGTGGCTGAAGGCCCTGGCGTGCCCATTCTCTCTCCTCTTTCTCTCTTTCAAATAAATAGATAAAAATATTTGAGTTGGGTGTGGTGGCACACGCCTTTAATCCCAGCACTCTGGAGGCAGAGGTAGGAGGATCGCTGTGAGTTCGAGGCCACCCTGAGACAACATAGTGAATTCCAGGTCAGCCTGGGCTAAAATGAGACCCTACCTTGAAAAACCAAAATAAATAAATAAATAATTTAACAGAAATAAAAATTAGCTGTGTGTGGTGACACATGCCTTTAACCCCAGCACTCAGGGAGCAGAGGTAGGAGGAGTGTCATGAGTTTGAGGACACCCTGAGACTGCATAGTGAATTCCAGGTCAGTCAGGCTGAGAGTGAGACCCTACCTCAAGAAGAAAAAATAAATAAAATTAAAAAAACAAAAAAAGGTGGAGGACAAGTCAACCTGGATTTACTGATCTGTGTGACAGGCACAGAAGGCCAGAGCCTGTGGAAGGAGCATGGACCCTGAGCTAAGAACTCCAGGGCCTGTAAGGGCAAACTGTGGTCCAAAGGTGCAAAGGTGCAGTGAGGGAGGGGCAGCTGGCCTGCCTGAGGAAAGGGCCCACGGCTGGTAGAGGTGGAAGAAGGCTCTCAAGGCTCCATGAGAGGTGGGGCACTTAATGCCTCCAATGAGGGGATCTCTGGACAGGCAAAGAGGAGAGCCTCCGAGATGTCAGGGGGCGTAAAGGAGCCAGGCTTCTGGGAGAAACAAAGCAGAAGACCTGGGTGAGACCAGGCCGGGACTGCAGGCACGGACTCTGCGCTCCGGATCCTTCCTGGCTCCTAGAAAGGTCCATGGGCTGGCTATTCCCACCTCAGCTGGTTGAGCAACTGCCCTGACACCTTGAGCTTGGGGAAGGAAGCTCCTTATCCCTCTCTGGGAAGAAGACAGTTCCCAGGGAAGTGGATGAGAAGAACGGTTGCTTATCCTGTCCCAAGGGAGGGCCTTCCCTCCCTCGACAGGCCCAGGGCACTAGAAGCCTCCATCTTCCATTCCTGTGGCACCCCACCATTACTACCTCTTACTCCCCACCACACACACTGGCGTCTTGTGGCTGAAGGGGGCGGGGAGGAGAATTCTGGGCAGCTGAGCGGGGACCCCCAACTGCCCAGCCCCTAGGTGAGGACTAAGCCTGCAGAGTTGCATCAACTAAGCCCAGAGGGGATCTGAGGGGAAGGGGAGAGCGCTGGGGGAGGGGGACCAGCCGCCAGCACCCTGGCCTCTGTTTTTCCAGCTTTAATTGCAGCGTTAATCACCTTAATAAGCTGTTTACCAGCACCTAGCAGCCTGAGACTGGGAGGCTTAGAAGCCAAAAAGTGCTTGGAGATGAGTTTCCTCAGCCTTGAGGAAGGGGGGAGGACTCTGGCAGCTGGCCTGGCCAGCAGGCAAGGGGTTCTGGTGGGACTGAAGGCTGGGGGGGGTGCCCAGGTTGGGAGCTCCGGGGTGCCAACAGGGCTAAGAAGTCAGGCCAGGCCACAGGCCAGGCCAGGCAAACTCTTCTAAGGGCCCAGCATGCTCTCACTGAGAAGTCCTCCAGGAACTCCAACCTGGGTCTCCAGCCACAGTCATTTCCCCTGGTCACTCAGCCTAGGATTCTGTTGAGGCCTTTCGTGGCTAGGTCTTCTTGGGCACAGCCCGCCACCTGGTGCCCCCTCCCAGGTCACAGCACAGGCATGGGCATCGCTGGTTTTGTCCACTCTGGGGCGGGCTGCTGGACTGGAAGGCAAGGGGCCTGGAGACACCTCTTAGACTCAGATCCCTGGTGGCAGAGGTGGGGAAAGAGTTCAAATAGAGCAAGAAAGAAGACGGGGGCTTGAACAGGCTCCCCTGGACACTCCAACCCCCCCCCCTGCCCACGCTAGCAGGTGTCCGCCCTGGCTGCAACAGCAGGATGCGTGGATGACTGCACACAACACCAGGCTCCCTCTTAGTAGCATCCGAGGGGCTGTGTGGGTAGGTGGGCAGTGATGACTTGCTAGGCTGTTGGCGCTCAGCAGAGGACAGGAAGAAAGCCCAGCATCCAGCCAGCGCCCGGTGCAACTTCGCCAGCTCCTCACTAGATCCTTTGGCTTCCAATCATCAGGAAACAGACCCAGAACCACCAAGCAACTTGCCTGAGGTCACACAGCCAAGGAGAGGCAGTGCTCAGAGCGCTGAAACCTCTGTGCCTCAGGCCACATCCGGACAGGGCCCATTGAATGGGGGGGCTTAGATAGACCCCTGCAGAACCACGAGCTCCTGTAGGTAACAGGTAGATTGGTCTCAGGGGCTGGGTCCTCCCCCCCACACCCGCCCATTGCTTCAATTGGGACAACCGTGTGGCCAAAGCCTCCTGGTTGATGGGAGCGAGCAGGAAAGTCCTGGTGCGCGCAGAGACCCCGGGAACACTCAGGAAGGGGATGCTGTGTGCCCCAGGTGGAGAGCAGAGAGAGGCCGACCGGGGAGGGGGGGACAGACTGGAGGTGGGGCCTCTGGATCGAATTCCTGGGCTGTCTCCCGGGGGCGAAGCGGAGCGGGACTAGCGGTGGCTGCTGAGTAAGCGCGGCCGTCTCCACCCCGGGAGGATTAGCTGCCGCAGCGGGGGAGGGGGCACCCCCCCAGGCCGTTCACCTCGCACCTGGCAAACAGCAGCAACAGCAGCGTGCCCTTCCCCGAGCACCAAGGGTGCCTGGGCCACGTCATGCAACGCGTGTGGCACACCGTCCCACACCCACCCCCCGGGCCAGTCAGGCATGCCTTCAGCCCAGAAATCACCCGTGATGGAAAAGGGGGAGGTGATAAAACCCTCAGCCCAGGAAGTAGGGGCGGTAGGGGCAGCGGAGAAGTCAGATGGCCCAAGGGATCAAGAGGGAGCCTGGAAGGAAGGAACGCAGAAGAAATCGTGCCTAAGAGAACACAGATCCTCCCAAGGTCAGGGCGGGGCAGATGCGCTAGCCAAGGACTAACTGTGCGCCCCAGCAACACAGCTCCCCCATCAGGCCCTGCCTCATGGAATCCCCAAAACTACCTGGCAAGGACAGTGCCATTATGATCCCATCTTACTGGTGAGAGACCTGAGACTTCAGGTTGGTTACCTGCCCTCTCTGAACCTGACTTTCACTCACCTATAAAATGCAGCTAATCATATCTCTGTTGGACGGGGTTGCTGAGGAAACTCAGGCAGCATACACACATATCAAGGGCTAGGAACCCGTGGTGGGCATGGAGGATTACTGTGAGTTCAAGGCCAGCCTGAGACTACAGAATGAGTGCCAGGTCAGCCTGGGCTAGACTGAGACTCTACCTGCAGGGGTGAGGGGAAACAAAAAAACCCACTGTCAGTTTTTTATTAAATTGACCACGAGGAATCTAATGTTCCCGTTGGCCTAGGTCAGTCTTAGCCTCAACGAGGTGAGGGAAGGTCTTCCATAGAATCAGAAGATGTTTCCTTATTTTATTTTGTTTTTTTATTTATTCTCTAAATATTTATTTGACAGAGAAAGAGAGAGAGAGAGAGAGGGAGAGAGAGGGAGAGAGAAAATGGGCATGCCAGAGCCTCCAGCCCCTGCAAACGAACTCCAGATGCATGTGCATCTGGTTTACATAGGTCCTGGGGAATTGAACTGAGATCCTTTGGCCTGCAGGCAAGCTCCTTAACCGCTAAGCCATCCTTCCAGCCATTATTTTGGTTTTTCGAGGTAGGGTCTCACTGTAGTCCAGGCTGACCTGGAATTTACTATGTAGTCTCAGGGTGGACTTGAACTCATAGTGATCCTCCTACCTCTGCTCCCTAAGTGCTGGGATTAAAGGTGTGTACCACCACACCCAGCTATTTATTTATTTTTAATATATTTTTGTTTATTTATGAGCAGAGACAGAGAGAAGAGAGAGAGAGAATATGGGCATGCCAGGGCCTCTTGCCAATGTAAACAAATTTCAAAGACGTGCCACTTTGTGCATCTGGCTTCATATGGGTAATGGAGAATTGAACCTGGGCCAGCAGGCTTTGCAATCTAGTACCTTTAACCACTGAGTCATCTTCCCAGCCCCTTATATTTATTTTGTATCCAGACAGTGAATTAAAATTCTCTTAATCTTAGCAGTTTTTATTCTTTTTTTTTTAAGTTTTATTTGTTTGCATGCATGGAGGGGGCATGCCAGGGTCTCTTGCTGCTGCAAATAAACAGCAGATGCATGCACCACTTTTTGCCTCTGGCTTCACATGGTCACTGGGGAATTGAGCCAGAGCCAACAGGATTTCGAGCAAATAAGTGCAAGCCATGTGCCCAGCCCAGAAGGCTTTTGTTTTTAGCTTTCCAGTGTTTCTTGAGATTTTTAGATATCCAATCAAATAATAGGTTTGTTTTTTTTTTTTTTAAGTTTTTGCTTCTGCGATTTTTGCTAGTTGGAGGGGGTCTGGGACTACAGGAAGCAAAATATTTTCTAAATGATAAAGTTAAGGGCTGACAGTGATGCACGTCTCTATTCCCAGCACTCAGAAGTTTGAGGCAAGAGGAGTGAGTTTGGGGCCAGCCAGGACTATATAGGAATACCCTGTTTCAAAACAAAATAAGTAAAAAATAGGATTAAAGAATTCAGGGCTGGAATGATGGCCAAGGTCTCTAGCCACTGCAAACGAACTCCAGATGCATGCACTATCTTGTGCATCTGGCTTACGTGGGTCCTGGAGAATAGAGCCTTGAACCAGGGTCCTTAGGCTTCACAGGCAAGCGCTCAACTGCTGTGCCCTTAAAAAAAATCTTAAAAAAATAATTCAGAGCGGGAGAGATGGCTTAGCAGTTAAGCGCTTGCCTGTGAAGCCTAAGGACCCTGGTTCAAGGCTCTATTCTCCAGGACCCACGTAAGCCAGATGCACAAGATGGTGCATGCATCTGGAGTTCGTTTGCAGTGGCTGCAGGCCCTGGCGCGCCCATTCTCTCTCTCTCTCCCTCTGTCTCTCATAAATAAATAAATAAATAAATAAATAAATAAATAAATAAATAAATACAGAAAAATAATTCAGGGGCATTTCTGCCTCAGTGTTTGTGATAAGCTCCAGGCTGACCCTGGAGGGCCTCATCTCCTCAGGGGTCTTTGACCTGGGGGAACTCGTGTGTTGTTCTAGAACAGTCAGATCTTTCCTTTAGCCACCTGTGGAACTTTCTCTCTCATCAAACAGCAGCAATTTTCATTTCAGCCTACGTCTGTGTAGGAGCGTGCGTGCCACCACGGGGCTGTGGAAGTCAGAGGACAACCCCAGGCACCTGTCCTCTCCTGCCTTCTTTTGTGTTGTTTGGTTTTAAAGCAGGGTCTCACCCTAGCCCAAGCTGACCTAAAACTCATTCTACAGTCCAGTCAGGTCTTGAACTCATGGTGATCCTCCTACCTCAGCCTCTCCAGCGCTGGGGTTAAAGGCGTGCACCACCATGCCCAGCCGGCCTTCTTTTTGAGATAGGGTGCTTTTGCTTTTTTGTGTGTGCCAGCCATGCCACCTAGCTGTAGGCTCATTAGGATCCCAGATACATGTGACATTATATGGGTGCTGGGAACTGAATTCAGGGCCAGCAAGTTTGAAGCAAGCACCTTTACCTACCAGCCCCAGGTTTGTGTTTTTATTCATTTAGCTCTCACAACTTTGTTTTGTTTTGGTTTGATTTTCGAGGTAGGGTCTCACTCTACCTTAGGCTGTGCTAGAATTCACAATGGAGTCTCAGGGTGGCCTCAAACTCATGCATGACTATCCTCCTACCTCTGCCTCCTGGGTGCTGGGATTAAAGGCGTGTGCTACTACGGCTGGCTACAACTTTTGTTTAAATTTTATTTATTTATCTGAGAGAGAGAAGCCTATAGCCACTGCAATTAAACTCCAGATACATATACCTCCTTGTGAATCTGGCTTTACATGGGTGCTGAGGAATTGAACCTGAGTCCCTGGTGTTGCCAGCAAGTGCCTTAAGGATGCTAAGCCATCTCTCCATCCAATTCTTTTCTTTCTTTCTTTCTTTTTCGTTTCTTTTTTGTCGTTGTTTGTTTGTTTTCTGAGGTAGGGTCTCAATAGCTCAGGCTGACCTGGAATTCACTATGGAGTCTCAAGGAGGCCTGGAACTCTCTAGGCAATCCTCCTACCTCTGCCTCCCAAGTGCTGGGATTAAAGGCTTTTTTTTTTTTTTTTTAAATTAGGGATAGAGATGGATCTCAGGGCCTCACATGCTAGGCAAGTACCCTGCTATTGAGCTCCACCCCAGCTCCAGTTCTCATAGTAACCTTAGGATACATGTATCCTCTTAATTTTTCAGGTAAGACCCAAGGTCATAGTATTGGACTTGCACACAGGCCTCAGTCTCTTTATTGTTTTGTGTTCCTGGGGTGAACGTGTACTCTGCACCACCCCGTGCAGAGGAGAAGGGTGGAAGGTGGTGGAGAGAGATACCAAAGTAACCAAAGTGGTGTGAGCCGAGCAAAGGAAAGCCACTGTATCTCCTGACATGGCTTTTATGGTTCACAGCTTCCAAGGGTGCATGCTCCCCGTTATCTCCCAGATAGACCTTTGGCAGCCCCGTTTTGCTCATTAGCCCCACTTGCATAGGTGAGGAAATGAAGACCCAGAGGGGTCAGGTGACTTGCCCATGGCCTCTCAGCTCGGTGTCTGCATCCCAGAGAACCAACCCATGAGATCTCTCTGGAAAAACAAAGCAACTTTGTCAGGAGAGAGGCAGGATGTTTCTTATTTCTCAGAGGGGGCTGTCAGAGGCCAGGAGTGGGGTGAGCCCTAGAGCCTGAGTGTAGTCCCAGGGTAGAATTCTGGGTTGAGGGAGAGGCAGAGACCTTGAAGAGGTGACGCAAAGACACGGGGGTCACAGGGTTAGGAGACGAAGCCACATGGGTGGATCCAGCTGATCCCCCTGGGCTCGGGGAATGTGACAGGAGCTGGGCAGAGGCATGTCAGCAGCCTCGTGCAGTCTGGCTTCCCCCAGGATCTGTTGGAGCAAAGAATTCCCAGCAGCTCCAGGGCTGGGAGGAGGAGGCCGTGGCAGGCCCTAGCTTGCAGGGACCCAGAGAGACTCCTCAGTCCAGAGAGAGGAGTGGGCTAGCGGCTATGTAGACCTGGCAGGACGGGAAGGATGAGGACCACAGCCATCCAGCACCCCCTCTCTCATCTGCCCCTACCCAACCCCCTCATGCTGAGCCCCTCCCCTACAGGGAGTGGGCCCATCAGGGCTGGAGGCGGGGTGAGGAGGCAGAGGAAGGAGCCCCTGAGCTGGGAGTGCGCAGCCCCTTGTCAGGGAGAGGGGAGGCCAGCCAGTACCCCGCTCTCAGGCAACCTCAGACTGTGGGAGGTACGTGAGTCCCCACCATTGGGCTAATGCTCAAATCTACATAGTGAAGGAGATCTCAATGAAGCACACACGACCTGGTTAGTGGCCTGCCTCTTAGTCACCAGCCTCAAGGGGCAATGCAGGGGTGAGGGGGCCCACTGAAACCGTCTCCTCTTGGGCAGTGGTGAAGGTCTCCCTTAGGTCTCAGCGAGGGCTCGGCTGGGCTGGGGAAGGAGGGCAGTTCTGTGGAGCGTGAAGAGTGGCACCTTCCCCTGGAAATGAAGTCATCTCTCCATGTTGAGGCCAAAGCCTGGCACTGACTCAGTGAGCCTAATGTTTGAAGGAAGCCTGGAGCCCACTCCTTTCTCCATTCCAGCCTGGCTAGACATGCCCCCCAGGGTGCCAGGGGGGCTGTGTCTCAGGGTCTCCACACCAGCCAAACTGTAAGGCTGGAAAGAGCCGCTGGATGCATCCAATCTGAGAGCGGAAGCTGAGTCCTGTTCTTGGAGAAACTTAACTCTGCCTTTAGAAGCTCCAAGTGGGAAGTTTTTTCTTTTCTGAAAGTATTTTATTTGTATTCATTTATTTAAGGAAGAGACAGAGGTAGAGAAATAGGCAGGTAGACAGAATGGGTGCACCAGGGGCTCCAGCCACTGCAAATGAACTCCAGACGTGTGCACCCCGTATCTGGTTTACGTGGGTCCTGGGGAGTTGAACCTGGGTCCTTTGGCTTTGCAGACAAGCACCTTAAGCACTAAGTCATCTCTCCAGTTCTAGAAGTTTTGGTTTTTAGCACCTCTAGCTGTAACTAGGGGAAAATCCCTAGAGTCTCAGAGAGGGTACCTGTAACTTGCCCTGGTCACAGCAGCAAGCACTAGCAGAAATGGGTGCTTGGCTTAAGCCTAATGCCTTCTTTGCTCCCTGTGATCCCAGGTCCCTTCCTTTCTGGAGCTGCAGTCGGGGTTGGGGCAGCAGATCAGAGGGGTCCATGGAGACATCCAGGAGGAATTCCCCCTTTAACCTTTGAGTGGCAATGGTGTGTGGGGGGAATTATCCAGCATGGGCTGGGGACAGGAGCTCTTCTGGCCAGAGCTCGGGGAAGAAGCATGCAAGGCTTCAGAGAGCAAAGAGAATCAAATCATAATGAAATCATTGGGTTTCTGTGGCCATTTAGTCTCCCTCTCCAGCAGTCTCTAGGGAAATAGTCCCAGAAAATAGGAGCCAGGGAAACAAGAGGGAAAGAGAAGGGGGCAGGAGAATAGAGATTCTTGCTGCCCTACACACGCACACACACACATGTGCACACATACATGCAGACAACTGCACATATCGACACACGCACATACACATTTGATCACCCCGTGTTGAGCGTCTCACTGTGAGCGTGGCGGTTACAGGTACATCTTCTCTGCGCGTGTCTGTGCTCTGCTGCAAGAAAGCTCCATTTGCTCACATGTCTCTGTGCAGCTCTGCCCCACACCCCATGTCTCCTGGGCTTCCCAGGCTGCATCTTCATGGGGCAACCGTGTGCTCCTGATATCCTTGTGCCTGGGTCCCTGGGCCTGCCTATTGACAAGTGTTTGTCTGGGGCCTTGTATTTTGAAGCCTGGGATTGGGAGGGTCTTTTTACTTCGCCTTTTTATTTGGCCTGAGCTGGCTGGGAAAGGGGAGGTGGAGGGACCCTCTGGGCTTGTCCATTCTGGAGAGGCAGCAGTCACCAAGGGCTCACTGAAAGCATTTCTCCCTGGCCCCACCTCTAAAGCACAGAGAAGGGGGGCACTTGGTGGAGTGGGGAGAAGTAGAAGTTGAAGGAAATCCTTGTGGGAATGAGCAAAGCAAAGAGAGATATTGGGGGGGGGGGTCAGGAAAGTATACTTCCAGATCAGTGACTCTCACTTCCTAGGATGGGCTCCTAGGGAAAGGGGCACCATAGATGCCAGGTGGACAGGGTGAGAGAGGAGCATTTGGAGGCCTGTAGCCCATTGCCACTCTTGGTCCCAACACAGCCTTCCAGCCCAGCCTGCAGCCTCCTCCTCCTGGCAAGGAAAGGGTTATCCCAGGTCCGAGGTAGAGGCGGGAACACCTGTAGCAGGTTTTTTTTGGGGGAAGAAAGACGCTTTGGTGGCCCTGGGGACAGAAAGCTGAGAGGAGATTTGCCACCAAGGACAATGGAAAGGATTGAGATTAGACACCAAGCAGAACTAGAAATCCCTGGAGGAGGCAGTTGGAGGGGAGAGGCTGGGGGACAGAAGGGCTGCCTGCAGATCAGTGACTCAACAGCAGGAAGTCACCGTCCCCCTCCCATGGCTTTCTCCCCAGCTTGACCTGCATCCCTGATCAATTCTTGGGAAGTCCTTGGTCTCCAAGCTGCCCCCTCCTCCCATCTACACAGGCCTCAACTACCTGGATAGCATTCCATCACCCCTGGATCCAATCCCAGAGGCAAGCCCAGGCATCCATGCTCCAGCGAGGCTGGGGCTGAGTAATCAGCTGCTACAGCTATGCAGACATGTTGTCGGAGGAACAGCACCTCTCCACCCCCACCTCACACAGGCACAACGGATTCGGGGGTGGAGGAGGGGCAGCCTGTCACTCAGTGTCTCCCCCCCCTCTTACCACCATACTCTCCCTCTTCCCACCTGCAAGTAATTTGGCCAATGGGAGGGCAGCTAAGATTGCCTTGTTGGAATCCTTCTAGATCTGGGTGCATTTGGTGAGGAGGGGGCTACCTCCTTCCCCACCCCAGACCCCACATAACCTTTTCCTCTTCACAGAAGCAAATTACTCATAATTATCTCACATTGAAAGCCTTCAGGAGCTACTTCTAAAATTGCTTTAATTGAATTAATTGAATCTCATTTGGTCAGGGAAGAGAATGGGGGGCCGGGGGAGACATGCCTTAAAATAGTACAGGGGCGAGGGGAGGGGAAGCTTTCCTGTGGCTGAGGCCTGGAGTCGATGGCATGTGTGTCTTGGGCTTTCTGGGACACCGTGCCTATTTTAAAGTCTCAGCTGATGTTTGGACACACCAGGGGCTAGCCAGTTCTGCATGGGGAAACTTGCCTTCGCGAGGTCCGGCTCTCCAATGCAGTTGGGGTGCAGTTGTGTCTGTAGAGCCCCGTTCCTCCTCCCTCCTCTCTGGAGCCAGTTGTATCTGCCTAGGCAAGAGGTGAGTGGCTGGTTGGCACGAGCTCACCCTCGCCAGGAGTTCTCCTCTACAACAGCTGCGAAGGTCATTTATAAAGTGCTTACTGGGTTCCAGGCACTGTGTCAAGCCTGTTCCAAGCGCCATCTCACAACCATCATCACAACCATGCGGGGAAGCAAATCCCATTAGCATTCCCATCCGAGGGGTAAGAAACAAAGCTCAGAGAGAGGTTAAGAAACTTGCCAAAAGTCACACAGTGAGGCAAGTGTCCAGGCTGGGAGTCTTTAGGGGCCACTGTCTGCTCTCACCTCTCCTTTCCTTTCCTTTCCTGGCACAGTGGCCCCAGGGGGGCTTCTTCCTGGTGGGAAGACACCACAAGGTTCCTCCTCCGTAGCCTGGTGGCTGCAGAAGGGGAAATGGGTCCACCTTCCCTAGTCCTCTGGGTGCATCGCCACCTAGGAGCCCAGGGCAACTGGACCAGCTCCCAAATGGAAAAAGAGATTCTTGTTTCCCCTGAAAAGAGCGTTCGGGGGTAAGGAAAGGGGGATGCTCTGGGCGCTGCTGGCCTCTGGCTGGGAGAGCAATTACACCCCAGCTACTTAACTTTACAACCCGAGCTGTTGTTTTAACGATGCGACTCGTGTTGGGCTGTCCAATTAATCTGCCTTTGGAGGCTTTCCGAGATGGGGCGGTAGATCTTATCTCCCTCTGTGGAAAGAGGAGTGTGCAGCCTGCATGGCAGGCAACAGCTGCCCTCGGGGCTCATGGCCTCAGAAAAGACCCAGAGGAGGCATCTGGGGCCAGGCACCCCCTCACCCCCGCTAGAGCAATGGAGCCGGGTTGCAGGGCCAAGGAGAGGTGCTGGAGGGAAGGGCAAGGAGTCTCTCCAGTAGGCATGGATACTCTTTCACTCCACTGTCCAGATGTCTGGGCTTTGGTCTGCCCTGTCATTTGCTGTCCCCAAGGAAATCTTCCCTGTGTCTTCTGGGGAGTAGGTGTGACCTAAAGCTGACCTAAAACAGGCGGGGGCAAAGAAAGATTACTTGCAGGCACCCTGAGGTGTAATACTTCCACCGAACGTGACTCCCCCACCCTTTGCCCTACCTATGACCCCCCAAATCAGGCTTTTCTCTGGTAGTGGGTTGGCTGTGTCAGGTGGGCTTTTCAGCCTGGAGCCTAGCTCCTATCAGGCCTAACTTGGGAACAGGTTTAGGCAGTGAGAGGGAACCTGGCCTTTTTGGAACCTTTTGCCTGCATTCGGAGGCCCCTCCCAGCCCCCGGGGCCATGGTGTGCTGGATTCTCTGAATGACTGGCCCTGGTCTTCAGCCCTCCTCCCCATCCCCCCGCCCCATGCTGCATGCTGGGTGGAAGAGTGGCAGGGCATGAATCACTACCTGGGCCTGTTGCTCCAGAAGCTGTTCTCCTGACCCCGACCCTATCTGCCCAGGCTAGACTACAGTCCCTAGACAGTACTCACATGGCCTCTTTCCTGCCCTTCATCTGCCTCTTGCCACACCACCTCTGGTCATTTTATCTGGCCACATGTTAGCCTGAAGCATCCACCTTGGTCAGCATGATCTAACCCAGCAGGGGCTCTGCAGATGTGTGTCAGATGGAGAAAGAGGAGAATTCCAGTTCCTTCTGGTTTTTTTTTTTTTCCATCCCCCCCTTTGGGTGGGCTGAGGCCATTCCACCTCCAGCAGCTTACTTCTTCCAGCAGGACCAGTCTGGCTCCATAGGTGTGTCCTCTCCCAAGGTGAGCTTGGCCTCAGAGGTACAGCATGGGGTGGCGGGGGTGGCTCATGCCTGGCTCCCTCCGCAACTGGGCCAGGAGAGGATCCATCTGCCAGTGAAGACCACTCTAACCTCGGCCATTGCCCACACAAGCATCTTCGTGTTTCACACCGAGCCTATGAAAGTATGGATGCTGTTAGAACATTCCAGCTAGAACCACAGAGCTAGTTGGTGGCCGAGGCAAAGCTAGAATCCAATGGCTATGACTCCTCGTTCAGTGTCAGATGAGCAAGATGAGCAATCACTTCCAACAGCAGTGACGCTGAAGCCAAAGCCAGAGACAGACATGCCTCACAGCCAGGACCCAGGCTTTTCTAGAGACTTTAATCTCTAAGGCTTCTTATGGTGGGAAGGACGGCGAGCCCTTGAGGATGCTGTTCAGAATGATGGGAAATCATAGCAGTTCCTTGCACAGAGGCAGCTGGGAGGAACTGAAGAGCCAGGTCCACCGTACATATGTAACGCGTCCATGCCGGCACTCATCCAAAAATGTGTTTGGTCCATTTCCCTCACAGTGACAGCCTACTGCATTCCCAGCACAAGTGTGTTTGTTAGGCATCAGGAGTGAGGAGCTTTAGGGGATGGGCTCTTAATATTTGTTGAGTTCCATGGATCTTTGAGTTCATTATCTATCAAGTCAAAATGGGTAGACACGGAGGCATGACCTTTTTGGGAGAGGAGCGTAAATTACCCAGTGGGCAACAGACTCCACACTTACACATTTCAGTTTTGTTTTGGTCCTGTGCTGGGGCCTCATACACACTAAGCATTCACTCTACCACTGGGCCATGTCCCCAGTTATGGAAGTAATGGGTGAACAATCAGGAAAGAAAACAAAAAAAAGATCTGTGGCTGGGTGAGTGGTGGGAATCTGATCGTAGGTAAGTTTGAAGAGTGCCTGCTTCTACTTTCTCTCAAAAGGGGCTGGGCAGGGCCCAAGGTGTAGGAGGAGAAAGAGAAAAAATACTCCTAGATTGGACCCGAGGCTGTGGTGGAGCTACAGTCCTTTGAAGGCGGAAAGGAGAGTGGCTAGACCATGGCTGTCTGAACTCCAACCAATGATGATACTCCCTCCAGAGCTTCTGTTTTTGTTTTGAGGTAGGGTCTCGCTCTAGCCCTGGCTGACCTGGAATTCACTGTAGTCTCAGAGTGGCCTCGAACTCATAGCGATTCTCCTACTTCAGCCTTCCAAGTGCTGGTATTAAGGTGTGGAATGGCTGGCTCTCTCCAGAGCTTTTGTCCAGCTAGAGGAAAGTAGCCCATGGTGTCAGTGGGAATGGTAGTGAAGGCTGAAGTCCTTGATTTAGCTATCTGGGTTGGGGAGAGCAGGCCTCCACCCCATTCTTTTTTCTCCTCTAGCTTCTTGTGTTCTGAGAAAACCCATCTGGAGCTGGTTTCCTCTCTTCCCAGAAGGGCTGCAGGTGCGCAGGGCCGGGGCTTGGCAGGAGGGCTGGAGTCTGACCAGCCCTTCCCCAGACTCACATCATCTGAGGCAGGGCCAGCACATCTGGCCAGCGATGCTGATACCAGGCTCCAAAGCCATTGCCATAGCCACCACAGGACAGAGCTCTGCCTTGGGTAGATCCCAGAGGGATGGAAGGAGTGGGGAGCAGGGAGACAGGGAGGGGGGGGGGTCTCCCAGGGAAGTTCCCTCCTTGTTCCCCAGAGCTCTGCCTCAGGAGCTTCTTATATTTGGAGCGTTTGTTCTGAAACCAGATCTTTACCTTTGAGGAAAAGGAGACCGGATGGAAGATTAGGAGGGTACCTGACAGGGTGGGAGGAAGGGAAAGAGGCCTAGCTTTAGAGAGCAAGCCCCGGGAGGAGAACAGAGGCAGGGAATGCTAGCTCGGGGAGTTCTAGAAGTCTCCTGAGCTAGTACCTGCCCTCCTCTATTTGAAACTCTCTCTCCAGCCCCCTACCCCTTCTAATTTATTCCTCCAACACTTGCCGAGGGGCCAGCACTCCCTGTGGGGAGAGGACCAAGGGAGCCATCACCTATTCACATCTGGAGGAAGGGGGGTTTCCAAGTCGCCAGGGAAGGACAGGGCCAGCTTTACCTGGGTTTGGGTGAAGCCGAGCTGCACTGCCAGCTGGGCCTCTCGGGCAGTGCTAGGTGCTGGGTATGCTGGAAACTCTGGCCCAGCTGCTGCGGCTTGAGTAGATAGATGGTCCGATGTTTGTGCACCTTCCTGGGGGGAGGGGGGCTGGGGGCGCAGGTGAGAAGGTTCTGGGGACTGTGGTAGCTTCTGGGATTCTGTGGGGGGGGGGCAGTAGGAGATTGTGAGTCCAAGGAGTGACTGAGTAGGTCTGGTAGTGCAGCCGCCACCGTCAACCCTGGGTCCCCTGCCTTTTCAACCAACACGGACACTGTGCGACAGGTGACAGAAGTGGCAGTTCTTGCCCTGTGAGAGCTACCATTCATGGGTTCTGGGTGCAGAAAGCCGCCAAATGCCAGAGCTCCGGGACCCTGGCGCCTGCGGTGGGGAGGTCGGAGTTCAGCGGCTTTGGCGGCGCCGGCTTGGGATAGGGCGGGGCAAATGCTCAGTGGTTAGCTGAGCTGAGGCCTAGGGATGGCCAGGGAAGGCGCATTTCAGGCACAGGGAGCCCAAAAGCAACACCACGGCCAGAGATAGTATCTGCGTGGCACCCTCTGGCTTCCAAATGAGGTCTGGCTAAGCCGGCCTTGAATGCCATCATCAGGACCTGCCTGGCAAGTGACCCGCCTCCCCTACGGTAACAGGTTGCCCCTCTCCGGAGGTATACCCTGCAGTTGAGAAGTGACCGCCGCCCCCTTTCCCGCCTCCGATGGCTGGGGAGACATTTTCAAGGTCGGGGTGGGGCAGCTCTGTTCTCCAATGCGCCGCTCACAGAGGGGTTCCCGCGTGACAAGGGTAGGGGACTCGGGATCAGAAAGCGCAACAACCCACGAGGCAGGCGGGCCGAGAGCCCGCAATGGTATTGTCACCACAGATCTGGTCCCCACTCTTGCAGCCCGCGCCCCCAAGCTGAGCCACTTACCAGGAAGATGGGGAAAGGACGAAGCGCGCCCCAAATGTCCGTGGGGGCTCGAGTGACAGTGTCCGCATTCCACGCGGGTCTGATCTCGGACCCCAACTAAGAGAAAGAGGGGTCCCAGTGCCCAGGCCCAGCTTCTGTCACCTCCCCCTCTCAGTCCCCCCATTCCCCTAACTGGATTCATCCTACACACCGCCAGGGTTCCCGTTCTTGGCCAGTTGCGGTCACGGTCGCCTTCACCTCCCCCGCATCCCTCACTCGTGGCCCAGGGCGCTGCGGGTTTCTCAGATCCTCCTCCTCCTCCTTCGACCCCCGCCTCGGCCAGTTCCCAGAAAAAAACCATTGGGTTTCCGTTCCCGCCCGCGCCCCGTCCGGCCTCCCCGGCTGCGACCCCGCTGGCGCTGCCCGCAGCCCAGCGACCACCCACCCGCGCCTCTCTGGCTGCAAGGACCGCCAATTCGGGGTGGTGGCGCGCAGAGAGCCGCGGACACCAGCTCGGCTGCTGAACTCTATGTCCTCCGCGCCCCAATTCTCAGAGCAGACCCCCTCCAAACTCCTTCCCCGCTGCCCCCTCCCGCAATAGCTGCCGCAGGCCACCTCTGGATCTACCCAAGTCTCCATAACGGACCCCCAGGGCCTCGCTGCGTCGCTCCGCGTGGCTCACTTGGACCCCAAATCCTCCGTGGGACGGAGGTGCGCCTTCAGTGTGCGAGGGTAGGACCAGCCCTCGCTCACCCTCTAAGCATTCGCTCTAGGAGAGGCCGAATGCAAAATTCCAACAAAGAAACGCAAAGATCTGTTTTAAAGACATCCGTGTATGTGCGTGAGGAACCCTTATGACTTTTCGCTGGATCCGGGTAATATCTGGAGAAAAAAAAAAAAAAGGAATTCTCGCCGGGTACGGTGGCGCACGCCTCTAATCCCAGCACTCCGGAGGCAGAGGTAGAAGGATCACATTGAGTTCGAGGCCACCCTGAGAATTCCATAGTTCCTGGGCTACAGCGAAACCCTGCCTGGGGGGAAGGGAGGAGAAAGAAAAAAAGGGAAAAAAAAAAAAAAGGAATTCCCCAGTTCATTGTCCTTTGATCAAAAAATGGAAGACAAGGAGTGTGGAAGCCAGGCCTGACGACATCCACTGCACTGTCAAAACAATTCTCCCAGGACTATGGTCAATCTCTTTATAGCACCCCTCAGGGGTGTTCAAGCACACACAACTTATTAGCATTTTTTTTTTTTTTTATTTTTGAGACCAGTTTGCCCAGGCTGGCATGAAACTCAGAAGAGTCCCTCTTTTGCCTCCCAAATACATATTACTATATATTTAAGAGCCTAAAAGATTTATCTGTAAAAAATTAGATCTGTAGGATGATCCCCCCCCCACACACACACACTGTCTGTCCTCCAACAAGATCCACTAACTTAAAGGACACAGCCTTCGTTCTGCCACAGCAAACAAACTTTCAGGGGTTTTAAGAAGTCCCCTGACGTCCTCCTTCCTGATCCCCCACGAAGGGAGGAAAATGGATTTGCCAAGGGCCAAGAGCCTGAAAAAATAATTTGTGTCCTTGGTTCGTGTATTTCTTCTTGTCTCTGTTTATCTGCACATAAACCAAATTCTGGAGTGACTTCAGGCTCTGAGGGCTCAGGAATTTTTGTCAGAGCAACAAAGGAGGGAGGGGAATATCTTGGTGAGGCGGTGAAGTCACCTGGTGGGTGTGCATCCTTGGAGGGGAGTGGGCAAACTGCAACGGAAGCCGCGGGGTGGATTGTGGGAGTGGAGCAGCGCTGAAATCAAAGCCGGGGCCTGTGCGGGCGGCTTTGGGCGCCGACCACCATCCCACTGCCCACCAATGTGCGGTGGAGGGCTAGGAAGACCAACTGAATCCCGCCTTCATTGAGGCCTTTGAGGGAGCACTTTCTCAGAAGCCCAAATTTGCTGCAGGCAATAGGAACTGGGACCCAACCTACCCGGTGAAGGCGGCAAGAATGGCCTGGTGGACGGAAGGCTACGGTAGCGAGCCGGGGAAAGATGGGAGACTGCCCCGCCAGCCCACCGCCATACATTCTGATCAATGAGTGGTGGGGCCTCTCCTGGAGACTGCTAGGCTAGCAACCAGACAAGGTTAGGCACGTCCAGGAAAAGGGGGTGGTGCCCAGGAAGGGAGAAGGAGCCCCGCCTAGATGTCTACCGCCCTCCAGCTGGGAACTGATTTTTGTTTAGCCAGGTTTGGCCAGAACACTGCTTTCTGAGACCAGAACTCCAGAGGGGCAGCATGGGGAAGGGAGAGAGCTGAAAATTGGGTGTGGGGGGGGGGGAGAATAAGGAGGAGGGGTCTAGGCCTCCACCCACCCAAAACATCTGGATTGCTGCAGTTTTCCGTTACATGTAGGTACACACAACTCCGCTGCTCCAGGGGGGTGGGTAGGGAACCCTCCCACCCGGCTTCACAAACTGCAAATCGAAACCAGGTCGATTTTGAAAGGAGACCTTGATCAGCTCTCCCCTCCCCTTTATCCCCCACTCCTCCCTACCAATTCCCCCTCCCCTCCCGCCCCATCCCTACACCCTCCCCCAAGTCCAGATCCTGTGGAATCCGGGTAAGGTTTGAATCCCGCTTGCAGCCGGGCAAGGGCAGAGTTTAGGGACTCACAGCAGCTGGACCCCGAAGAGCCGCCCCTGCCAGACTTACCCGCCTCAGGTTGCTGTGGGCGTTCTGCGGGCACGTGGACACGGGGCTGAGATGGCGCCCCCGGCTGCTGACAGGGCAGGTAGGACTCTCCCGGGGGTGCCAGTCCCGAGCAGGAGTAGGGCAGGAGGTGGCCGTGTGGCCCTGAGGAGGACAAATCAGGGGAGGCTGCTGTTGCGGGGCACAGGCCAAGCGGGTAGGCGGCTACTAGGGACGAGACGGAGGCGAGATCGGGGAAGACAATTTTGGAGGCGTCCTGGCCTGAAAGGGCGCCGGGCAAAGAGGTCATTGCTGCCAGGCAGGGACCTGAGGGCCTAGGTCCCTTCGCCCTGCCAACTCTTTTCCAAGGGGGCAGATGAGCTCCGTAGCCTGACACCCCCACATTTAGAGTCCAAGGAAAGTGCCTTCGCCGCGCCTCTTCCAGTAAAGAGCTCGCACTCGGGACACGGGGTTGGGGGGCGCCCCATGGCTTTCCCCCTCCCCCCTAAGTCCCTGCACATCCCCCCCCTTCACGGGGTTCGGTTCTCGGGACCAGAAGGGACTCCCGCCCACTTAGACGCCCCGGATTGGCTATCACACGTAGTGACCTCACGGAGGCTGGAGCGTGGCCCGGTTACCCCCCCCCCCCATCCGGGCCAGCGCGCTTAGGGAAATGGAAGGGATGCGGTGCGCGCAGGCCCGGGGGGGGTGGGGGGGAATCCATCTCGGTGTCTTCTCCGAGAAGGGTGCGAGGTTGCAAGGCGAAGTGCTCGTGGGGGACCTGGGCTAATCAGCTAGTTGGCGGGCTTGGAAATGGGGGCGAGGCGAGGGGAGCTGATCCACGGGTGGAGAAGCGGCGGCTGCGGGGATGCAATGAACCGCGTTTGTCCTCTGTCTTGGGGGTCCAGGTGGTACCCCGGCTGCAGTGGCCCCTGCTTGGGAGTCCGGGACAGACCGCCTACAGCCGCAGCTTATTCAGCGCGTCGGAATACGGCTTGTTGGTAAACAGACGCCGAGGCCGGGCGGGAGGGGCCGCTTGGCGCCCTGCCCGCCCCGCACGCGCGAAGAGCGCACGCCCCCGCGGGGTGCCCTGGGCCTGGCACGCCGCGACCGCCGCCGCCGCTGCGCCCCGCCGCCCCCCGTGCACGCTTCCGCTTCCGGCGGGGGCCCCGGGTGGTTGCGACACCGCAGCTCCAGCAGGCCCCCGAGGCTGCGGGAGGGATCTGCAGTCTGCGATTCGCCGGTCCGGCGCCCCGCCTCTACAGGCGCGGCACGCTGCTGCAGCCTCGAAGGAACTGGGACAAAATCTGGGAGTGGGGATGAATCCAGTTTGATGGCTCCTGGGAGGGCACCGGAAACACGGCAGATCCTTCTCCCGGGCCGGATTTTCCAGGCTGTGTTCAGGATCTTCCTCTAAATACTAGTGGTCAAGGCTCCTCTGTTCACGTGTCCATGTCTACAAACATCTAGTGCACATGGACTCCATTCAGAAACAATGCATATCGTCATATGCAAGTACTTTGCTGTGTAAAGAGGCTCATGGTGTATACACATCTACTTACATACGCAGACAGGAGCAAACCCCCAAGTAAGCACTGTGCTAACATCTTACACACACCTGTGTGTGTGTGTGTGTGTGTGTGTGTGTGTGTACAAGCCTAATTGCTGGTGCACATTTTCAAAAGCGGAGGAAATCCAAGCATACAAGCATTTATGCACGTGTATCTCCCTGTGAGTTACCTGTCCACACACACCTAAGCTGCTTCACATAGGACACAACAGTTCTAACCCCAAGACCACCGATTATCACGGATTTCCCATCGCGTGCCCGTGGAACACACACACACACACACACACATTCAGGGCTCAGGAATGGGAGTGGACAACTATAAGAGAAAGTTAAGTCCAAACCCAAAAGAGTAGATGAAGGCACTGTGGGTGGTCAGATCCAAGGACTTTTCTCCCTTCTTTCTTTCTCTTTTCTTTCCATGGTAGGGTCTCGCTCTAACCCAGGCTGATCTGGAATTCACTATGTAGTTTTAAATTTACTGCAATCCTCTTACCTCTGCTGGGATTAAAGGTGTAGGCCACCACGCCTGCTTTAAATTTTTTTTTTTTTTAATTCACAGAGCGAGAATATGAATGAGAATGGGCATGCCCAGGACATAGGGCAGCTGCAAACAAACTCCAGATACATGCACCACTTTGTGCATGTGGTTTTATGTGGGTACTGGCTCATTGAGCTTTGCAAGCAAGTGCCTTAACCACTGGGCAATCGCCCCACCCAGAACTTTTTTTTTTTTTTTTTTTGAGATAGGGTTTCCCCTATAGCCCAGTCTGACCTGGAATTCACTATGAAGTCTTAGTGTGGCCTCAAACTCACAGTGATCCTCTTACCTCTGCCTCCTGAGTGCTGGGACTAAAGATGTGCACCACCACTCCCAACCTGTAACGTTTTTAAAAGGAAATTTTAATTTATTGACAATTTTTGAAAATATTCTTTTTATTTGAGGAAGAGAGTGTCATATAGAATAGGTGTGCCAGGCCCTCTAGCCACTGCAAACAAACTCCAGAAGAGTAAGCCACCTTCTGTGTCTGGCTTTACAGGGATACTGGGGAATTGAACCTGGGTCCAGCACCTTAACTGCTAAGCCATCTCTCTAGCCCTTTACTGACAACTTTTTATGCTTGTATATAATCATATGCACCTCCCATTACTTTATCTTCCCTCTTCCTACTAACCCCCTCTTTCCAGCTTTCCCCTTCGATTTTGATATCCTGTGTAGTTTGTCTCATGTCCCACTGACTTTAATTAGAGTTGCTTGTGCATAAGCAGGCCAACCTTTCCTAAAGAGACAGAAAATTCTGGGGCGTGTGTGTGTGTGTGTGTGTGTGTGTGTGTGTGTGTGCAGGGGCCATTGAAGCACATGGTCAGACATCTTGCAGGAAAACAGCAATCTGTGTTGTTTTTGTTGTTTTTTGTTTTTTGCTTTTTGTTTTTTCGAGGTAGGGTGTCACTCTAGCCCAGGCTGACCTGGAATTCACTATGGAGTCTCAGGGTGGCCTTGAACTCATGGCAATCCTACCTCTGCCTCCCGAGTGCTGGGATTAAAGGCGTGTGCCACCATGCCCGGCAGCAATCTAATTTTAATTGTACCCATCCACCTAAATTGGACAGAAATGAGTTTCTCCAAGAAAATACCTACTTGTCCCTGGTATGGACTTCTTCCCCCTGTGCCCTTGAAGCTCCGTAGAAGGCCCTTTCATGGGTAGCCTGAGAAGCCAATTCATGAGAGTATGCAGAGTTGGCTCAGAGAAGAAACATTATTTTCATTCACCCCTCTTTATTTATTTATTTATTTTGAGGTAGGATCTGACTCTAGTCTGTGCTGACCTGGACCTCACTCTGTAGCCCCAGGCTGCCCTTGAACTCAGAGACCCACCTACTTCAGCCTCCAGAGTACTGAAATAGAAAGGCCTGTGTCCCCTTTCTTATTCTGCTTCTTCCATGTCCACCTCCTTAGATCCGGGGCTATGAACTCCCAAGAATATCCCCTTCCAAGCTTTCCTCTCTCCATCTTCTTCCTCCAGAGGGAGGCTGCCAAGGTGTTTCCAAGGATGCATGCATCAAAGGAAGAGAATGAGGTGGGGTTGGCTGTCTGGACAGGTTTCCAAAGGGAAGGGCTTTTGAGCTGAAATGGAAAGGAGAGAACAATGGGGGACGCTTCCTGCTGGAGCCAGGTACCCCAAAGGCTTTCTGTGCTAGGAGGGTGGGGATAGTCTTCTGGTAGGCTCAGCCGCACTTGGCTCTGGGCCTCCTCCCAAACCAGGAGGCCCCTAGTGGATGCCCCTCCTAAGCTCTGCGAAGTGCTCAGGAGCACTCTGAATTCACGTGCGCGGTTACACAAACAGCCTGCGGCCAGTGCATCAAGCAGGACTTTATCAAACCCAGACTGTCAACGGGGCATCACAGAACCCTGCTAAGTCTGTATTCCCCTCTCTCCACCATCTCCCTCTTTGTTCCACATTCCAAAATGGATCTTCTTAGGTGGACTGTCAGAGAGGAATCCTCTTCAAGAGAAGTCACATCTTCCCAGCCCCAGGAAAGGTGGAAATGATGAGCATGTGGACTAGGAAGGGTGGTAGTTAGGTTTGAGCAGAACGAGGGAGGGCTGGGCTGGGAGGCTTGGGTTCCCATCCTGGCTCAGCCTTCACGTTCCTGTCAGACTGTTTTAGAAGGAGTGAAGGGGAAAGGGGGCTGGTTAGCGTTTCATCTCTCTGGTTTTGTGCTGTATAGTGACTTGCAAAACAATCCAAAAGCATAAAACCAAGAAGGAGGAAGAGGAAGAAAACAGAGAAGGAAGGGAGAGAGGAAGGGAGGGATGGAAGGACAAATTAATTTTCTTCTGTTACTACAAATAGCGCCTGCAGTTCGCAAACACACGAAGTGGCTCCCCAGGTTTTCTTCCCCTCCCCGCTCCCCCCCCCCCCCCCCCCCCCCCCGCCCCCGGTCCCGAGGTAGGGTCTCACTCTAGTCCAGGCTGACCTGGAATTCACTACATAGTCTCAGGACTCCCAAGTTGGAGCAAACAGAGCGCCGGGATCTGACTCACACTGTGAGCCCACTTCACCAGATAGGATGGCAATCTCCGGGACAGTATTAACAAGCAGAGGCCGGATATATTCCTTGCTTGAAGTTAATTAGCGTTCTGACTCTCCTTATGGCCAGGTCGCCACCTAACTAGCATTCCTCTCTGGCAGTTCAGGGTCAGCCTCTGGGGCACGTGAGGATGCCCAGGGCTTTGGCAGGACAGCCTGTGGGCTGGGTGCGGTGCCAGGCGAACTGCTCCCAAGCTGAGTCCTCGGGTCCCCGGGAGTCCAGAGCAGACTGGCCACCTGCACCCATCCTGACCAGACTCGGCTGTTCTAGAATTATCCGGGCTTTCTCCTCCGTCCTGGTTTTAGCTCCCTTACAAAAAAAAAAAAAAGTAGAATTGCCGGGCGTGGTGGCGCACGCCTTTGATCCCATCACTTGGGAGGCAGAGGTAGGAGGATCTCCGTGAGTTCGAGGCCACCCTGAAACTACTTAGTGAATTCCAGGTTAGCCTGGGCTAGAGTGAGACCCTACCTCGAAAAAACAAAAAAAAAAATAAAAACAAACAAACAAACAAAAACCTTGTATTGTTTTGTCTCGTTTCAGAATGTTCTAATTCAATGTGGGGAAACCGTTCTTCCTAATTCGATTTGGGGAATGAGTGGGTTTTGCAGGGCTTGGGAGCGTGGAGGAGACGGCATGGTGGTCGCAAGCTTCCCTTAGCTCTCCCTCGGAGGGCGCCGTGGGTAGAGCCCGGGTGTTGGGAAGGGGCCGTCTCAGATATCCTTAGCCTGACTTTCCTGACACTTGGAACCACGGTGTCTCTTTTCCTCTTATTTTTTAGTTGACCGTCGAGAGCGCAGCCCCGGCGGGGGTGGAGGCGCTAGTTCTCCGGCCCTCCTCCGCATCCCCGGGAGTTCTCCCAAGTCACCCTGGACACGCTGTCGGTGGAGCCGGAGAAGGGAAGTCTCGGGGTCAGCGCTACCCGATCCCGTCACTGCTTGCCGTGGGGCTCCCACGAGTGTCCCCCGTTCCCCGGTAGTCTTCACTTAACTCCCAAACTTCAGCCTTCCTGCTTGAAAAATCTTATGTTTTGAGACGGACGGGGGCGGTTGAAATATACACGTATACGAACTCACCACACGCCCTAAAAGCAAAACTCGGGACAGTTATTTGATCAGGACCCCACACACCAAAAACAAGACCCAAACCAAAACAGTTACCCCAAAATCGAGGCGTGGTTGGCGGTGCGTCTGCGGCGGCCACGCGGTGCGGAGCTGTAGGCGGAGCGCTGGGCAGAGACCGGGCCTGGGAGGACGGCGCTGGCCACGGGCCGGGGGGTGGGGAGGGGTCTGCAGGGACTGTCCCAGCTCGCGATCTCAGGGTCCGAGGGAGGGGTCCGCGGGGTAACTGGGCTGTGGGGCTCCGGGATGACGCGCCTGGAACCAGCCCGGGGTGAGCTGGCCGGAGGCCCCCTGAGACCGACCCGGCTGCTACGAATTCGCCCTGCTCCGAACGAAGGCACGTGGGCCGGGACCTGCAGCCCTGCTCAGAGCCCCACATGGAAATCGGGGCGTTGCACCCACCTCTTCCTCATCTCCAGGCCCCGGGTGGAGGGGACGTGGCTGGAGCTGCAAGACGCGCAGTTACAAGCCACCGCGAAGCGAGTGTGTGCAGGCTCGGCCACCACGCAAGCCGACACGCAGACACGGATGTCCACACACCCCGCACGCTTCATAGACGACCTCTCAACGTAAAACCACCCCTCCCCGCCACGGCTCACACCTTGTGGGGTATTGTTTTTCGCTCCCTGACCAGAGCTTTTGACAGTGCTGGTGGTCCCCAGTGCTAATTTAAACGACAGAGTGGCAAAGAAGACCGTGGCCTAGGAGGATGGGGCTGAGGTGGGTGGTCGTGGGCTCCTCGAAGGCACCTCATTCCTTCCCTTCCCAATGTGAAAAATCATCTCGAGGGTTGGGGGTGGGGTACTCAGCCTTTCTGCTCCCGGTGGGGTGGAGGGTACACAGAGGCAGCTCATTCACCGCACTCCTTTCCCCCAAGCCTCCCTGCTCTACCAATCAGCTGAAGAACGTCGGGGGTTGGGGGGAACCCAGAGGAGCCACCGCAGGCTCAAGCTTCTGCTGGAGGAGGGGACAGGGCCTTCAGCACCTCCTTGAGGTCCCCTCCACCCAGAGCCTTTCGCAATCCCCATCATTAGAGGGTCACTCACTCGGAGTTTACAGGCTGCTGCCTGCCAGGGGCTGGAGGAGGCTGTGAGGGGGAAGGAAAGTGGGCAGAGAAGTTTACACAGTTGTGGGCTGTGCACAGGGCTGGGGGCACACTTCCCCTGCCAGCTTTTGAGTCAACTTTCACTTGTCCTGGCTGGAGCGTGGCCGCCCATGCACAGCTCCCAAAGGGGGCATGGGGTGGATAAGGACTGGACTGGCCACTAGCTCTGTGCAGCACATACAATCTGCATGGCATGTGCCCCAGGACTAGTGGGGAAGGAAGCTGAGCCGAAACGTCCAACCGTTCAACCCAGTGGGACCTCTGTTGCTTTCCACAGATAAAGCTTGGTGGGCCGGGTCCTGGTGGTGTGGAGTCTCGAGCATCCAGATGGAGACAGCAAACTTGTTTCTGGAGACAGGGCTACAGGACCCTGACCCAGGGCCTTAGGAGGAGAAGGGCCACTGAAGGAATCTAAAGCCTTGTGCCTTAGGTAACAATAATCACAGCTAACAAGTGCTGTCTGCATTTCAAGCACTACGACAGAGCTGATATGTCATACATATATTAAAATTATACCCACTTTTATAAATGAGGACATTGAGGCACAAAAGGGTCTAAAAGCTGGAATTAGAATCCAAGTCAGTTGGCCATAACTGCCAGGGGACTGCCCTACCTGGAGAATGACCATTTAGCAAGGTCAGAGGAAGGGTTGAGAGGGAGGAGGGGACCCAGGAGAGCAGTGACCCCCCCCTAAGGAAAGTGGTGAGAGAAGTGACATCATAATGGCTAATGGGGTCCATGTGTGGGCAGTGCTTTCTCTTTATGCAACCCTGCAAGGGCGTCCTGTTCATATTTACAGATGAGAAGACTGAGGCACAGAAAATGTATGCGAAGGCCTGCATTTACCTGGCTGGAAGGTAAGAAAGTGGTAAGAAAGCAGAAGGTGAGTTAGGAGACTATATACTGTGACAGATCTCAAAATTATGTCACGATCTTAATTTAGGACTGGAGAGATGGCTCAGTGGTTAAAGTGCTTATCTGCAAAGCCTAAGGACCGTAGTTCAGTTCCCCAGTGCCTATGTAAAGCCAGATGCATTAAATGGCACATGCATCTGGAGTTTGTTTGCAGTGGCAGGAATCCCTGGCACACCCATACTCACTCTCTCTGTCTGCCTCTTTCTCAAGTAAATAACTTTTTTTTAAAAAAATGCCTTTAGTCCCAGCACTTGGGAGGCAGAGGTATGAGGATCACCATGAGTTTGAGGCCACCCTGAGATGAATTCCAGATCACACTGGGCTAGAGTGAGACCCTCCCTCAAAAAAAAAAATTATTTTTTAATTTAGAGCATTGAGTAGAGGAGACCAGAATGGGAACAGAGAGTTCCCAGGGAGTCCGGCAGCAGAGCCCCCAGGAGGAGGCAGTTGAAATTGTCTAATGTGTCCTGAGGAGGGAGGACACCACGGCAGGGACAACAGAAAGGAAGGCAAGAGAAAGGCGCCTCAAAGACAGCCTCCAGTGGGGCCTGATGACTGGACTGGAATTGAGTGGGAGCCAGAGTGACCATGAGGTTCCTGGCCTGGGTGAGCGGAGGAACCCAGGGAAGGAGCCATGTGTTTGATTAAGAGATTTGGGCACCTGAAGGCTAGATGAACCGCGAACCACGATTCCCTGGGCTGGAGCTCCAGCAGGCAGCCAGCCACACTATCTGGTTTCCCGGGTGCTTCTGCACAGGTGCTTTCCCAGTCCTGCCAGTAGGAGCAGGTGAAACTTGCATATATGCAGATGTATGCAAATGAGCAACCCAGTCTGGGCCCAGAGCCAAAGAGGCAGGCCCTCCCCCACCTCCACAGACAAGGGGAGGGTGGCCTTAGCCCTGACTCACTTGCAGACATGCCGCCTGGAATGCCACCTCCCCAGCCCGGCTTCCTCCAACTTGGCAAACTTGCTTCTGGAATCACCCTGAAGCTCAGGCCCAGAATCCAAAGCTGGAGGACTTGGGGGCTGGAGCTGTGAGCATTTTCTAAATCTGAGTAGTAAGGATTTATTTTGAGCTTTCTTGGCAAAATCAGGTGTGTGTGTGTGTAGGGAAGAGGGGCCAGGGCAGTGGAGACAAGTGCCTGGGAGATTTCAAAGAGCACAACATAGCAGTTCCTAAAGCATTTTGACACTGGGGCCTTCTAACAACTTGTGAAGTGTGTGGTCAACTGGCCCCATTTTACAGATGAAGACACTGAGGCCCCTGTTGAAGTGGCTTGCCAGGGAAAACCTGATGAGTGTGCGCGCAGAGCTGGCATTCCAGTTCAGGCCTTCTGACTCAGTGCTCTCTTGGCTCCACTCTGTGGTTTGCCCTGGGCTGAGGGAAGGGGGAGAGAATTCTAGAGTCTGGGGCTCAGATTTTCCCAGACAATCATGGGAAAGAATTATTTCGTTTTGCTTTGCTTTTAAATGCTTTGCTATGCTGGGGATGGAACCCAGGGCCTTTGAGTGCTCATGCTAGACTAATGTTCTACTAATGAGCACAGCAAAAAGATTTAAATCTTCTTGGTGCTCCTGAACTTCAGGGAGTTAGTGAACTCTTGCCTTGGAACTGAGGCCACAGCTTCCTGCCGGCTGGACCTTGCACCCTGCTTGTGGTTTGTTCTCTAGTTTTCTATTTTTTTTTTCCAAGGTAGGGTCTCACTCTAATCCAGGCTGACCTGGAATTCACTATGTAGTCTCAGGGTGGCTTTGAACTCATGCTGATCCTCCTACCTCTGCTGGGATTAAAGGCGTGTGCCACCACTCCCGGCTACGCTCTCCTTTTCTCTCCAGGGTTTCACTTGTAGCCCAGATTGTCCTCAGTCTCTAGGTCCCCTACCTCAACCTCTGCAGTGCCACCATGCCTGAGAATATTCTCTCATTGAAATACCTACTGGACATAGAGTCTGTGTAGGGTATCCTGGGAGATTGGTGATTGGATACAGTATGTATTAAAACTGTGTGTATTAGCCATGTATGTATTACACTTGTGACCAAAAGTAGTGATTGGAAATACGCACGGTGAAAAATACTTGTGAGCTGGATAGCTGGGCTGAGAACTAGAACTCTTCTAGTTCTTCTAAGTCCTCCTGGAGCCTGACCCTCACCTTGGCCCCACAGCCTGTGTGCTCTTCATTCTGCTACTTTCCCTTCAATTTCGTCCTCTCATTGGCTGCTTTCACCTGCTTGTGGGTTTCACATTAACAGAATCATTCTGGGGCTGGGGAGATGGCTCTGTGGTTAAAGGCACTTGCTTGCAAAGCCTGCCAGCCCGGGTTCCGTTCCCCTGTACCTATGTAAAGCCCCATGCGCAAGGTGGCATATGCATCTGGTGCTCATTTGCAGTGGCAAAAGGTCCTGGCATGCCTATTCTTTTCCTCCCCCTCCTCTCTTCCTCTCAGTCCCATTCTCTGCTTGCAAATAAATAAATTTAAAAAAAAATCTTATAATCATTCTATTCTTAAGCTCTCTTTGTTGTTTGGAGACAAGGTCTTCTTGTGAGTAACTCAGGCTGGCCAGCCTGGAACTTACTTATGGCCCTCCTGCCTCAGTCTCTCTTAAAAAAAAAAAAAATACATATGTGTGTGTGTGTGTGTGTGTGTGTGTGTGTGTGTATTTGTTTGTTTATGAGAGCAAGAAAAAGAGGCAGAGAGAATGGGCACGCCAGGGCCTCCAGCCACTGCAAACAAACTCCAGAGGCATGTGTCACCTTGTGCATTTGTCTTACGTGGGTCCTGGGGAATCAAACCTAGGTCCTTTGGCTTTGCAAGCAAGCACCTTAACTAAGCCATTTCTCCAGCCCCTACCTCGGTCTCTTTAAGTCTGTCCTTAAGCTCCTTGATGCCCTCACTTGATGTTTATAGATTCATCTAGCTCTGGCTTCCCTCCTGCAGGACCTGCCTGTCCCGCCCCCCTCACGTCTCTCTGGAGCTTGTGCTCAGCTCTGCAGCATCTTTGCCTCCAACCAGATGCCCTTGGCTGGGTTTGCTTCACAAGCACAGGATAGCGTCTTTCAGAATATGAATGTAGTACTGAGCATAGGATCTGTAGGCACATCATAAATACTTAGTACACAGGCATTAAATAAATGAATGAGGGAAGCTTATAGTTTGGTGTGTACTTTTGCATCATTTATCAGAAATCCCAGAAGCAGGGACTGAGATTATAGCTCAGTTGATACTAGCGTGTTTGGTTTAGCATTCATACAGTCCTGAGGTCTGTCCCCAGCACCACATAAACTGGGTATGGTGGCACATGCCTATACTCCTAGCACTTGATAGGTGGAGGCAAAAGGCTCAGAAGTTCAAGGTCATGCTCAACTACATAGCTAGCTAGTTCAAGGCCAGCCTGGAATACATGAGGCCCTGTCCGGGTGGGTGGGATGGGGTAGGGAGGGGAGGAATCAGAGTTCTTAGCAGCCAGCAAGAGTTCATTGACAGAGGCTATCGAGTAACAGATTCAGAAAGTAGGATCCTGCCAAGGCCCCCTTCCTCTTCCCTGTTCCTTCTGCTGCTTCTCAATTAGGTCTTTGCCCTTTCCCCTGTTCAGCCAGATGGAGCACACCAGTTTGGGGATCAGGTAGGTCTGAGTTCTAATCCGGCCTCCACCCTTCAATGACTTGGACAAGTAAAACTTCCCTGTGTCTCGTTTTCCTCATCTGTGAAATGGTGCAATAATGAGCCCAGCCTCACAGCGCTGTGAGGATCCAGTAAATTACTCAGTAAATGCACAGTGTGTGGTTCACATAACCATACTCCCTCCTTGGCTCACACACAGGGGTATGCCTGTTCCCCAGCACTGGAGCTGCCTGGAAGACGCCAGGCCCAACTTGATTAAGGTTTTGTGCCTGATCTCCAGAGGCTGAGACAAGAGGATGGAAAGTTCCAGGCCAGTCTGGGTTCCATAGAGAAACTCTGTCTGAAAAACCCAAAACAAAATCAAGCAAAACTGAAATGTTTTTGAGCCCAGAACACTCGGTGATGGCTGGAGGTACTGGGCCTGGATGCAGAACTCATGCGTGCAGGGCAGAGCCCCCGCCTTCCCCAGCTCCCCACCCTCACAGTCAACACCTGGCTCTGAGCCCTGCACCCTGAGGTGTCCAGGGCAGCCTTGCTTCTCCAGCCACTCCTGAATCCACCCTCGGCTCCTCCTATGTCAGGGCCATTTCTGAGGATGCCTGCTAGGTGGCATATGGAATACCTTCTCACTCAGGATCTCAACTCTCCCTAACCACCCTGTCACGTGGGGCAGGTATTGTCCCTATTTCAAAGATGGGGAAACTGGTGTTCAGAGCAACCCGGAGCCTTGCCCAATATTGCACAACTAAATGGCAGAGCTGGGATCAGAACCCTGGCCCCCTGACTTGGGGAGGAGGAGAGGGTTTTTGCTTTTTTTAATTTATTATGAGAGAGAGAGAGAGAACACTAGGGTCTCCAGCCACTACAAACGAACTTCAGACACATGCACCACCTTGTGCATCTGGTTTACATGGGTCCTGGGGAATCCAACTGAGGTCCTTTGGCTTTGCAGGCAAGTGCCTTAATGGCTAAGCCATCTTTCCAGCCATCCCCTTTTTCTTTTCAGGAAAAAACCCCAACAATCTCTGAATGAGCATAGGAGAAAGGGACAGAATTCCAGCAGCCAGCTGCTGGCGCGCACGATGGGTCTGAGAGGTCCGTGGCAGCCGGGAGGATCGGCAGCGGCCAGAGCACAGTACATCCGTGCAGGAAGGCAGGACAACAGCAAAGAGCCTGAAGACTTGGAGAGCGATACGCAACTGGCTGTGGAAAAGAGGTGACTGGGATGTGAGAACTATCTGCAAACAGACATAGGAAGGGCTTCCCACCAATTCCATGTGACCTTTTGTTTTGTCTTGGGGCATTGCAGATGGAACTCAGGGCCATGTGTATGCTAGGCAAGCACTGAGCTGTATCACCAACCCCAATTCTCTATGGCTTTTATGTATTTTAATTAATTAATTATTTTTGGGGGGTGTGTGGGTGAGTGCAGGCACATGTCACGGCAGACATGTGGAGGACAGGACGACCTTGGGTGTCAGTCTTGGCTGCCCACCTTGTTTGAGGCGGGGTCTTTTGTTTACCAGTGTGTTGGCCAGGGATTCTCCTATCTCCACCTCCCATCTCACCATAGGCATGCTGGGATTACAGACACATGTTACCGGGACCAGGATTACATGGGGGATGAGGGGAGCTGGGGATCTGAAGTCAGTACTCAGGGTTACGCTTTACCCATTGATTCCTCTCTTTAGCACCTCTGTAACCTTTAAGAGGAGAATTCAGAGAAACAAATGGAAACCACAGGAATGTAGATTTAGGTTCCACATAAGAAGGCTATTTTTAATAATGAGAGCTTTCAGAAACAGCGCACACTCTAGCCCTGTCTTAGGCACCAAATCCTTCCACTCCGTCTGGGATGACCGCATCTTGTTTCCTCTGCTGGAATGAGACTCGCTAGGCATCTAGCTTCGCTTCCTCCAAGTGGACACAGTCTGTCTGGGTAAGTGTCTCTGAGCTCCTGTCCCTAGAGGTGTTGTTGCAGAGGTCTGGGGGTAAGAGGTAGATGCTGAGATGTGTTTGAGAACTGCACTCTAGAGTAAGGGCAAGAGTTTGAACCCCAGTTCTGCACTTTACTATCTAAGGGCCCTCGGACAGGTGGCTTCGGATTTCTGAGTCTTGCTTTTCTCATCTGTGAGATGGGGTTAGTAATAACTACCACATGAAGCTGTTAGGAAGATCAAATGAGGCATCATGTGTGTCTGCAGAGCACCAGCCTATGGAAAGTCAATTATGTAGCATGTGTGTGTTATGTGTGTGCATGCATGTGTGTGGGGGTGTGCATGCCAGAGTTTGATGTAGGGCATCTTCCTTAATCACTGTCCACCTTATTGTTTTTTGGGGGTGGGGGGATGGGATCTCTCACTGAACCTAGAATTCATCAATTTGGCTAGACCAGCTAGCCAGCAAACCCGAGATTTTCCTGTCTCCACCTCCCCAATGCTGAGACTATAGGTACCTGCCACCATGCCCAGCATTTTTATGTGGGTGCTGGGTATCCACATTCACGTCCTGTATGGCAAGCGCCTTACTACCTGAGCCATCTCTGCAGTCCTAATACTGCTTGTTCGATGATGTGTGTAGTTAGGGGCTGCATCGTGGTCTAGAGGAATGGGCTGGGTGCTCACTAATGTCATAGGAAGTTCTGGAAGCTTCAGGAAAATAGCTAAGTAGCCACCAGGAAGCGGGTTGACTCAATGTCAGAAAGTGGGTGAAAAATAAACAGAAGGTCCCTGAGAACTTTCCCTGTGTCTCTGTCTTGCCCCCTTTTCGGCATCACCTCCCCCATACCTATGGCTAGGATCAGGAACTCTCCTAAATGGGAGGTGCTGGAGTCATTAGGAGTCCTCAGACTGCCCAGCCTACCCTGAAAGCCCAACTCCTGCTAAGTGTAGGGAGGCAGGTTCTGATTCGGTCACCACCTGCTCTAACCACAAGCCCTCAACTGGCCCAAGCCTCCAAATAAATCAGCAAGATGATGTGGCACCTTCTGGCAGGTGGTGCTGGCCCCGCATGCCAGGCGCCCAGCAGGACACAGGGAGGAGCCCTCAGCAGACTCGGGACTAGCCCTCAGCCTCCACCCAGCAGTGCTGCTCCTCCACCACGGCCCGTCTTAGCGCTGGAAGGCCCCTGAGGTCTTCAGAGACAATAAGTCTGAAGTCTGGAACCAAAGGGGCAGGTGGATCTGGAAGCCTGCCATACTGCAAAGCTCCCCAGTGAGAAACTGATTCAGTCGCGTCCCTCAGGTGACATGTGAACAAGTTGAGCCTGAGAGGGGACAAGACTGACCCAGGCAGCATGCTGATACTGGATGAAAACCCAGCTCTTTGCATCTAATACAGGGTATCTTTCAACTTAGCTGCCTTGACCTGGGTGGGGGGGGGGGGGGAGCCGGTGTGGTGGTGCACACCTTTAATCCCAGCAGAGGTAGGAGGATTCCATGAGTTCAAGGCCAGTCTGGGAATACATAGTGAGTTCCAGGTCAGCCTGGGCTAGCATGAGACCCTATCTCAAACAAAACAAAACAAATCAACTTAGCTGCCTTGAAAGGCTTTCCTCAGAGAAGGGAAGGCCATGTGTGCAGGGAAGATCTGTGCCCCTTGCCTCAGTCACAGGAGGTGTCAATCTCACCAGAATCATTCAGGCCCTGGAAATGCTGCTGTACAAAATGAGTGTTGTGTGGGATGCCAGAGAGAGCCCAAGGCTGAGCCTGGAGCAAGTGGATGTTTGAGCTAGGTCTGTCCAGGGTCACCCAGACACTTCTGTGGAAACTGTCATTCCCCTGGGGTGTGTGTGGGGTGGGGGTGCTGGAGAGCGAGGACGCTGTGATCTGACCTGGAACAGCCTCCTCTTTCAGCAGCCAGTGCCTCCTCATGGCGCTAAGTGACAGGATGCTGAAGGTAGCATTGGCGGTTAATGTTGAGGGCGCTCCGGCCTCTCGGCAGCAAGGTGTGGGGTCTCAGCCAAGCCTAGCGAACATTGAACAGTGGGCGCTCAGAGCAGAGGATGCCAGGGAGGGGCCGCCCAGAGGAGGGTGGGTGGGGCACAGTGTGAATCACACTCCCCCGCTCCCACCCCAAGGGCCAACTGCCACCAGGACTCAGCGCCAGAGGTTCCATGAACAGCATCTGTCTGTGTGGTGGTGTGCATAATTGTGTGGCTGGTACGTGTGCGAGTGAGACATGTGACCGGTGTGTAACCGTGTTTGTGGTGGGTGTGTAATGGATCGCGTATGGCGTGCATGTCGTATGTGACCCCTCGTGGCTTGGGTGTGACTCCGCACGTCGTGTGGGAGCTATACGGTTGTGGTTACATATGACTGTGTGGTTGTGTGACCGTGTGCATAGAAACGGGTGTTGCCCGAACTGTGTGCCTGACTCCTCAAGACTGGTTGTGGGAGCAGGTGGGTGCTGGGTGGGTGGAGGTGGCTGTCTGCACAGCAGCGGTTTGCTCTTTTGTGACCTGTGTGTGACTGTTCATAGAGAAAGCTGTCACGGACGTCTGCAGCCACGTGGGACCCTGCAATGTTGCCACACGTGTGTGTGTGTGTGTGTGTGTGTGTGTGTGAGAGAGAGAGAGAGAGAGAGAGAGAGAGAGAGAGAGAGAGAGAGAGAGCGGCTGTGATTGCTTCTCTGTGACCATATGTAAGACACTGTCTGGTGTCACAGCTGCAAGTCAACTGTGTGTGTGTCACTTATGCTCCTCTGAGGGACTCGCTTGGGTCACTGTGTGTGACAGTGACTGTATGTGACACCTTCCTCAGGTGGCTTTGATGTGGTTGAGTTTCTAGGGACCTTAAGGACGCCTGCCTCACTCTTGAGGACTTCAAAAGATGCTGGCCCTTTCTGGCCAGCAAGGGAAGTCCCTGTTCCCCCTCCCTGCCCCTCTCCCCTGCCTTCCAGAGAGCATGATTGTTTTCCTGTTTTTACTGCCCGGGATGAGTTCATGGCCACAGCTGACTCACTGCGCTTTCCTAGAGACTTGGAGAAGGATAGAAGGGTTGCTTGGTTAGGGTCTCTCTGCACAGGAGCCCAGGCCCTTCAGAGTGGAGTCACAGACCACCTATGTGTCCCTTATGAGCCCTGTGAGCACAGAGGTGCCTCTAACTCTGGAAGAACAGGAGGCCTCTTTAGGGGTTACTGTCTAGTTCCCACCTTTCTACACCAAGTGAAAAGCCTCTTTATTTGAAGCTCTCTCTCCCTCCCTTTAGTCACAGGGCCATCGGAAGGGACCTGGAACAGAGGGGGTGCCACATCCCCAGACCCATGTCACAATGCATAATTCAGAGCTCCCCCTTTCAGCAGGAGCAAGCATGCCTGGCCTCAACAGCACTGTGTGGGCGCCCCCTATGGGCAGAGCCTGTGGAAGCAGGGAGAGGTATAGGAAGGGAGACTTGGGCACTTGGATGGAGGAGACACAGTCCTTGTCCTCCGGCACCCCCTTGTCTTATCGGGGAGTCAGAACTTCTTCCTCCAAGACCCAGACTCTTTGTTCTTTATAGAGAATCGCACGGCTTCCTGGGCTGGGAGAACAGGTGTGTGAAAAACCTCAGGAAGAATCTGGGAGGCTTCTGGGAGGGGCTCAGGACCTTCAGACCCACTTGGGAGAGGCATCCTGGAGGTGGTTGACCAGAACCCAAGGAGGAAAAAAGTTCTTGGAAAATCCTCAGGATCGGAGGGGAGGTGAAACATAGAGGAACTGTAATCTAATCCAGTGTGAGGAGACATGGGAGAATTTGGGACCCTTTCCCCAAGACAGAGCGACTCTGCCTAAGCAGTCGATGTGTGGGAAGTCCCCACCCCCAGTTTTTACCAGTATTTGCCCAGCCCTCACGCAACCAGTGTCTGAGACCATGACTGCTTCCCTTGGCCTCCATCTTGCTGGCCTGCTGCTTGGAAGGCTCTGCCAGCTCCCAGGACCAGCTAACTCAGCAGATCAGATCAAACTGTCCACCTGCCTGGCCCTAACCCTGCCTTGAGCTTAGGGGTGTTAGGGCCATCTTCCTAGGAGAATTGAAAAGAGTCTTTAGGCGAAGAGTCAGGAAGCTGGGCTTCCAGAACTCACTGGCCAGGAGCCCAGCCTCAGTTTCCCAATAGACAAAATGGAGTTTGTGGTGCATGGCTTACTGGGTTCCCAGGGTGGGTGGGGAGGCTCCAGTGAGCTCATGGGTGTAAAGGCCCTGGTGAGCCGTAAATAGTCCAGTGCCTGGAGGAGGGACAGGCCGTGTTTTTCCAGCTGGGCTTGGCTGCCCGCAGGGAGACTGGTGGTGGTGGTGGTGGGGTCTAGGGAAGCAAGAGGGTCTCTGCACCAGGTGCCAGGATCGGTGGAATTCCAGTGTGGCACCTCATAGAGTTGGAGGAACACCAGTGTTTACCAGACTTGGCTGAGACCCCACACTTTGCCATGGTGAGGCCCGAGTGCCATCAACATCAGAGCTTGGCCCTGCATTCCAGGACTGCAGGCTGGCCACAGCTGTGGGGCCTGTGACGCCGTGGGCTTGGGCACTCGCCTGCAGAGTGACTCTGGAAGACGCTGCCTTTCAAAAGAGGGGTGTCAAGAAGGTCGAGAGGAGCAGGTGTCACCACTCGACCTCTGGCATCTCTGGCATCTGAGATGCCATCTCCTTTGTCCCTAAGTCCTGGGCACATCAGGGAATCAACTGGCCATTTCTCTGGTAAAGAAAACTTCGGAAATACGCTGATGATCCCAGCACTCGGGAGCTGAAGCAGGAGGACTAAAGGTTGCCAACTACACGACGAGTTCAAGGCCAGCCTGGCTACATAACAAGACTCTGTCTCCAAAAAACAATTATTGAAGGTCAGGCGTGGTGGCTTCACACCTTTAATCCCAGCACTCAGGAGGCAAAGGTAGGAGGATCTCTGTGAGTCTGAGGCCAGCCTGAGACTACATAGTGAATTCCATGAGACCCTACCTCAAAAACAAAATAAACAAAAAACTTAACTCATTTAAAAAATTTTTAAGAAAATTATAGTGCTGTGACTAGTTCATTAGGAGGATCCTACAGCCTTGTCAAAGAAGATTCTAGAGCCCCTCTCTCTCTTCTTTAAATGGACAAACCAGTGCCTTCCTCAACATGCCCCTTGGCACCCCACCCTGTCAGCACATTGTCTCCCCCACAGAGCTTCCCCCTCAGAAGCTTTGAACAAGCTGTACTCCCTCTGGAATGCCCTCCCCCAGACCACACCCTCTACCCCCTAGCCAACCCTCCCTTGCCAGCTTGTAGCCACGTGATTCCGGGCAAGTCACTGCGCCTCTTTGAGCCTCCATCTTCCCATCTGTACAATAGGGTTGATACTGCCTCCCAGGGTGTTGAGGACTAAAGAGTGACTTGCAAAGCCCGGACCAAGTCCAGTTCCAAGTGACGAGGAAGGTGCAATAGCTCACAAACCTCTCCTGCACCTATTCACTTGAACTCCATGAGTTATTGCTCCATAATAAATCGAGACATTTTAGTCATTTATTGAGCACTTAGCATATGTTTAACACTGAGGAAATTCTGGGGATGCCCAGAGTGGGGTTCTCTGCCTACTTGGAAACAGGTGTCAGACTGGGAAGGGGGTGACGTTTGTAAACACGGAAATATCTAGTCCTTCTGCCCGCGCTGCTGTGGTGCTGGCTGACAGCACGGCGAGTTCTCTGGCGCAGACAGGACCGTCAGAGCGGAAGAGATCTGGGAAGGCTTCCTGGAGAAAGGGATCTTGCAGGGCCAGTAGGGTAACAGAGAGGTCAAGAAAAGCAGTTGGACCAAGAGTTGGGCTGGGGGCGCAGGAGTGGAGAGAAAGCGGGAGATGGGATTTTAGGAATAGAGATTGGCATAAAGAGGCCAGGACATTCGGGAGCCCTTTGGGAACAAGACAGGGGTGTTCCCATGAGTCGTGGTAGGACAGAGGGAGCCACAGCAGATCCTTGAGCGGGGAAGAGTGAGGACTGATTCAGAAGGCCTGAGCCTCCCATTTATTAAGTGACACCTGCTTTCGTGAATTTTGCCAAGTGCTCATTATGTTTTCCCAGTTAGTCCTCAAGCGACCTGGTGAAGTAGACATCATTATCCTCATTTTATAGATGGAGAAACAGAAAAGTATAGTTCTCCAAGGTCACGGGATAAAGAGAAAGCAAGACAAGTGGCCTGCCTTGGCCTTGCCCACGCAGCCTGGCTTCCCTGACAGGGGATGTAGCTCCCTCCCCATCCCTGCCCGTTCTGCCCACCCCTTGGCAAGGGGTCTCAGGATGCTGAGGTGAAACTGACTCAGACTGATTTTCCAGCTACTGATGGGATGGAGGGCCAGAGAAGTGACAGCTACAGTCCTGTCTGCCCCTAGGAGGAGCGGTGAACCCAGAGCCTGCAGCAGGCGGGCTCAGAGGTGCTTGGGTTGGAAGACAAGGGCCTGAGACAGTGGCCACGCACCAACAAGCCAGTGGAGTTGAAAGCTAGGCTCAGAGCTCAGTGGAGATGCCTGGCCCTGTCACTTTCCATGTACACTCTGTCCCCTCCTGGCTGTGAGCATCCAGAGGATAATGGCTGAGGGGCTCCTGCCTGGCCCGTCTTTCCCACCCAGAGCTGTGTCCTGAGGTGTCTCTCCCTCCCCAGGCCTCACCCACCGGTCAGGTACCCCTGGAGTTATGTCAGCCCTGCACTGGGCACCGATGATCCAGCCATATCCTTGGGCTTACTTGCCAACCAATAGACCAGCTTACAGAGGAACCAGAAACTCACTGCCAGTGTGAGAAATGTTGAGAGGAAGCTAAAGCCAGAGTTACAGAGATAGAGAGATGGGGGTTCTGGGGGACCCAGGGACACCCTTACGTGTGGGTTATTTATGAAGTCTCAAGAGGTCACCTAAAGTCTGAGTAGCAAAAATGAGGCAAAGTGTTGGGAAGACCATTCTAGCTGGAAGGACTGGCCAGTGCAAAGTTGCGAGGTGGGGATTGGCCTGGGATTGCATAAAAAAAACAGCAAAAAGACAGCTCAGCCCAGAGTGGAGTGGGTGAGGGGAAGTGGGAGGTTGGCCTCTGAGTGAGACTGGAGGCCAGTGGAGGTTTGCAGCAGGGGAATGACTCTCATGCACACCGCGTAAGACCCCTTTGGCTGAGGAACAAGTGCTAACATCAGTTGAGGTCAACTTTCTCCCTTCCCTGCCTGGAGTTCAAGACACACCCCTCACTCCCCCACCTCTCAGATTCCCCTGTACATCTAAAACCATGTTCCGGAACATTCCAGAGGAATTGGCTTCATTTACTTCTCATAATAAGGAAAAATCTTGGGTGACTTCTGGAACCCCTCTGTTCCAGCCTGCTGTGGGAGGGTGTATGTAATTGGGGGGGGCACTGTGAGGAAGGTATCTGGCCAGGCTGAAATCCTCGTATGGACAATTCCTCTGGATAGGGCGGGAAGGATTGGAGGTGGCGGGCAAGTGGCCTATGGGTGACCTTTGCCCCCTGCTTCCCCACATCCTGCTGGAGCCCCTGGCAGCTCAGGCAGGAGTGGAGGTGGCCTCTGTCAGGGTGGGGCATGTGGAAGCTAGTGGCCTCCTGGGGCCGACCCTGGGCATGGACGCCCAGCTTCAGGCCCTGGAAAGGACTGACTCAGATCCGGAGAGCAGCAGAGGCAGCGGCTGAGGTCACAGTCTGGTGGCTGGAGGTGGCCTCTCGACCCAGGCCTCCACCACAGCTGCTGTTTGTTCGGTGCGCCCTCCAACACAGGCCAGGCGCCCTCGTGTCCTCCCTGTAGCCCTCCTGGGACAGCAGCTGTTCTGAGCCAAGCCCAGGGGGTAAGACTGCACTCCACCCTTCCGGAGTCCCGATCTGAAGGAAGGAGCCGCCTTGCTCTCAGAGAGCATCCAGTCTAATGGAGAGGTGAGGCCCTGCGTCCTGCCCTGCCAGAGCCCCGGTCTGGGGGGAGAGGTGTCACCCCAGAGTTCCTGGTCCAAGGGAAAACCAAGACATATTTAAAGAACACAAAGTTGGGCTGGAGAGATGGCTTAGCGGTTAAACGCTTGCCTGTGAAGCCTAAGGACCCCGGTTCCAGGCTCAGTTCCCCAGGTCCCACGTTAGCCAGATGCACAAGGGGGCGCACGCGTCTGGAGTTCGTTTGCAGAGGCTGGAAGCCCTGGCGCGCCCATTCTCTCTTTCTCCCTCTGTCTTTCTCTCTGTGTCTGTCGCTCTCAAATAAATAAATAAAAATTAAAAAAAAAAAAAGAACACAAAGTTTAAGAGGTAATCTGGACTAGGATGTGGCTCTGTGGGACAGTACCACAAGGCTCTGGGTTCAATCCCCAGTACAGAAAAGATAAAAATAAATGACACTATACACTTTATGGACTCTGGGTCCTTTTCCCTGGCACGTCCCCTCTTCTGTGTACCAGTGGGGCAGGGCTGGCTCAAAGGCAGCTGTAGGCCCTGGTGGCCACTTTCAGTCCAACCCCACCCCCAACCCGAGAAAGGGTACTGTTCTCTAGGGACCTGGGAGTCCTTGGGGCTTATGTGGGTCAGTGTACCCCCCTGGCCCTCCATCAAAAGCTCAGTCTCTAAGTCTTCGTGCCCACTGTGCAGGGCCAGCAGGGAGGAGACTGCCTCCACTCCCTGCACCCCCAGTCCTGGCCTGAGTGTGCAGCCGGCACCCTCCTCCGCAGCGGCTGGTGGTTGTGGGCTGTCAGAGCTTGTTTGGCCTGAGGTGTCTCACCCCTCTGCCTTCCTGCCAGAGAATAGCAGCCAGAGGCCCGGGCCAGAGGACAGCCAGGGCCTGCAGTTGGGCTGCTGTACCAGGAGGATCCTGGCAGGAGAACCAAGAGTCCCTGGACAGAGCCGGGGAGATTTTTTTCTCATGGTAGGTATCGGGGAGCCTGAATGGAGAGGACAGGACCTAACCACGTCCACCAAACAAGGTGGGCTCTAGGAAGGCTGTGAAAGTCAAAGGGTCCTAGGGAGGGTTGTGGGTACCTCAAGAGAAGACTGGATTTATTTTTGTTGTTTTTGTTTTAAATATTTTCATGTATTTATTTATTTGAGAGAGAGAGAGAATGAATATATGAATATGGGCCCACCTGAGCTCCCTGCCACTCCAAACAAACTGTAGACACTTGCACCATGTGTACTGGCTTTAGGAGGGTACTCAGGAATTGAACCCAGGCTGTCAGGCTTTGGAAGTAAGTTTCCCTAACCACTGTGCCATCTCTCCAGCCCTGTTTTATTTAATATATTTTAAATTTTTATTTATTTATTTGAGAGAGAGAGAAATAGGGAGAGAGAGAGAGAGCGAATGGTTGTGCCAGGTTCTCTAGCCATTGTAAATGAACTCCAGATGCATGCACCCTCTTTTTTATCTGGCTTACATGGGTCCTGGGGAATTGAACCTAGGTCCTTAGGCTTCACAGGCAAATGTCTTAACCACTAAGTCATCTCTGCAGCCCCGTTTTTGTTTTTGTTTTGTGTTTATTTTTTTGTTGTTTGTTTGTTTGTTCGTTTTGAGATAGATAGGGTCTCACTCTAGCCCAGGCTGACCTGGAATTCACTATGTAGTCTCAGGGTGGCCTCGAACTCACAGTGATCCTCCTCCCTCTGTCTCCCAAGTGCTGGGATTAAAGGTGTGCGCCATGACACTCAGTTTGTTTTTGTTTCTGTTTTGCAGGTAGGGTTTCACTCTAGCTCAAGCTGACCTGGAATTCATTATGTAGTCTCAGAGTGGCCTCGAACCTACCTCCTGAGATCTGGGATTAAAGACTTGTGCCACCACACCCGGCCTCTTGTTTGTTTGTTTTTTTTTGTTGTTGTTTATTATTTATTTATTTATTTAAGAGCGACAGACAGAGAAAGAGGCAAAGAGAGAGGAGAGTGGGCATGCCAGGGCTGCTTAGCCACTGCAGACGAACTCCAGATGCGTGCGCCCCCTTGTGCATCTGGCTAACGTGGGTCCTGGGGAATCGAGCGTAGAACCGGGGTCCTTAGGCTTCACAGGCAAGCGCTTAACCGCTAAGCCATCTCTCCAGCCCTTGTTTGTTTGTTTGTTTAATAACAACCCCAGCTATATCCACTGGCTGCCTTGGTGGGAAGTGAGCTGCCTATTCAGGGATGCATTCAGATTATTAATCCTACCCTGACTATTCATTCAGTACCTTCAGTAGGTGGTCCAATCCAAATAGCCAGATGGTTTAAGGTGCTTCTCAGCCCTCACAGCTAAAGCAGGTTAATCAGGACAGGCTTCTCGGAGGAGGTGGTGGAAAGAACAAAGAGAAAGGCTTCTATGAGGGGCTGGGACTGGGCTAGGCCCTGGGCTCCGCAGCCTGCTGGATGGAGCCTTGGGCAAGCTGCTGCTAGACTGGGCCCCCACCCCAGGGGTGCAGGGGCTTAGGTCTTGGAGGTGCGGGGCGGCATAGGGGAGCCAGACAGCTTCTTAGAAAGTGGCAGGCAGGTGAGCGGGGCTCCCCAGTGATAATTAAGGAACAAAGGTGCCGAGGAGCTCAGGGCTGCGCAGGCCTCTGGGGCAGGCGGGCTAATGGGAGCCTGGAGGAGAGGTAATAACAGGGGGAGGGGCGCCGCAGACAGCCCGGCGTCGGGACGCCCACAGGCCGCCCCCTCGCCCTCCTGCGCCAGAGCGAGCTGGGAAGTGTGGCTGGTGCCCAGCAACCAGTTCCAGGGCTCCATCGCGGTGGCTGCAGGGACCGGTGCGAGGCTGCAAGAGAGGTCTCTGGGGGTCAGAGGCGCTTGGGGGTGGTGGGAGATAGGCCAGGTAGACCTTTGCCTGGGGTTCCAGAGGTACAGTATGAGTGCCTGGGGGCCAGTGCCCTGCCCAGTCTGAAAGACAGCTGTGACCCCCCACTAATCCCCCAGTATCTCACCTCCCCACATGCTAAAGGGGCCCCTGGACAAGAGCACAGTGCTCAAAGTGCTGGGGTCTGGCCCTGCTTGAATGGTGGCGGGATCCTGGGCAAGGTCTCCCCGGGCTCAGCTTCCTCACCTGTTGCCATGAGAACAGTGACATGTCCCACATAAGGCAGACGACTCCGTGGGTTGCTGCACAGGAAGGGGCCTGGCTCATGGCAACGCCTGAGCACAGATGTCTCCACCCTGAATGAAATCACACACACACACACACACACACACACACACACACACACACACACACTTGTCCTCTCACTGAGCCTGCAAAAGCAAAATTCACTCACAAAGCCCCCCTCACGGTTGGGCCCTTCCCAGTCCCACCTCCTGCACGCATGCGCCCACACACACCTGCGAGAGCGCACGGCGCAGCGGAGCCCCACGAGGTTCCGTACAACGTCACCGTTTGCTTCTCTACTATACCCCGCAGTCACCCCAACACCAAGTCGCTGCACCCGGCACACCTCCTAAGCCACACAGATCCCGGGGGTTGGGGGAGTCGAATGATGCCAAGGCCATGCTCATGGGTACCTGAGTGCGCACGCATCCCTATGCACACCTGTGTGTGCCTGAGACTTTAGAGATGGGGCAGACAGATCGTGCGGTTTAGCCTCTGGCCAAACCTGAAGACCATTCAAGGCTGTCACGACCGATGGTTGACTGGTCCGTTACTGGAAGTCTGTGCTGCACACACCCTACTGGTATTTGGCAAGAACTGTAGTCTCCCCTCTCTCTGCCTCCTTCCCTAATCTCATCTAGCATAGTACTGTGCAGTTCATCCTTCTTCTAGTCCTCAGCTCTCCTGAGGCTCTCTAACTTCCCACAAGAGCCCCACTGCCCGCTAAGCTAAAATTCAAGTGCCTCCTCCCACACTTTGTCCCTGTAGAGATGTGTGTGTGTGTGTGTGTGTTGTGTTTGAGACAGGGTCTCCCCATGAGACACAGCTGTCCTGGAACACACTGTGTCCCACATTACCTTTGAATTCACAGCAATTCTCTTCCCTCAGCCTCGCATGTGCTGAGATTACAGACATGCACCAGTACACCTGACTTTTTCCTCTGGACTTAAGTGGTGGTGATTGGTTTTTTTTTTTTTTTCCAACTTCATAGGGTCCCAGTAATCATATGATAGGATGCCAGTGCTTTCCCCCAATCAAGTCATTGAATCCTTTTCATGAGACGTATTGTAATATAGATTTCTTTTAATTCCCCCCTAAGCTCTATTGAGGTATACCCTTCCCAAGTTAGTGCCAGTCCTTCCTCTGGACGTCTGATAAGGAGAGGCCAGCTTCCCGAGTCAGCCTATTTCAGCATCCTTGGGATCTTAGGCTATGGGGACCACTGGCCAGCCCACAAGTTTCAAGAATCTTGGTCTTCGGCTGGAGAGATGGCTTGGTGGTTAAGGCATTTGCCTGCAAAGCCAAAGGATCCCGGTTTGACTCTCCAGGACCCACGTAAGCCAGATGCACAAGGAGGCACATGCATCTGGAGTTCATTTGCAGTGGCTGGAGGCCCTGGCATGCCCATTCCCCCCCACCCCTTCCTCTTTCTCTCAAATAAATAAATTAATAAAATAATATTTTACAACCAAAATAAAAAGAATCTTGGTCTTGGTGTTAGTCTCTTGGTCTTCTGTGGCTTTTGGGGACAAGGCTCCCAATGACACTGGTGATCAAAGGGGTGGTGTCCAGGTGGGCTCAGGTCTGTCCCCAAGCAGCCTGGGTATCCACAGAGCTTGCAGGTGGGGACATAGGTGAACATCGGAACTGATTTCAGGAGGCCCACTACATCAACTTTTTGTCATGATGCTTGGAAACTGTTGGCCTTAGACTAGGGTGCTCCAAGTTTCTGCAGTCATCTCCCTGTGGGGTGTGGGCACAGACTATGGAGGGGCAGGGGTCTGTTCTCTGGCCTCCTGCAGCTCCCAAATGATCACAGTACTTCAGCTTTATCCTGTCACTGCGTCCTCTTGATCCCACTCTCTGCACTCGTCCACCTCTGTAGAGGGGTCACACTTCCTGTTACTGCTCTTTTTTCTTTTCTTTTTCTTCCCTTTGTGTGTGTGTGACATTCTTACTCCCTGCCTCCCAAGTGCTGCGATTAAAGGTATGTGCCTGGCTGACATTCTTTTTTTAAATATTTATTTATTTATTTAACAGAGAGGAAGAGGCAGAGAGAGCGAGAGCGCGCGCGCGCGAGAGAGAGAGAGAGAGAGAGAGAGAATGGGCACACCAGGGCTTCCAACCCACTCCATGAACTCCAGACTCATTTGCCACCTTATGGATCTGGCTTACATGGGTCCTGGGGAATTGAACCTGGGTCCTTTGTCTTTGTAGGCAAGAGCCTTAACCATTAAGCCACCTTTCCAGCCCTTTGTGACATTCTTTCTCATGTAGAAGGGCAGCTCTTGATGGCAGGGATAGGGTTGATGGCACATTTCTGTACCTAGCACAGAACCAGGTGCCCTCTGAGCCTGGAGCTAGCCGTTTTGTGGTTTGACTGGCTGACCAGCAACCCCAGTGACCCTCCTGTCTTTGCCCTCCACGGGGCTGGGGTCACAGGTGTGTCCAGCTGTGCCTGGCTTTTACATGCGTGCCAAGGACTGAACTCAAGGCCTCTTGCTTGTGCAGCAAGTGCTCTTGTCCGCAGCCGGCTGCCCACCTCCCCGAACAGCTCCTGCTTGTCAGCAGAGCGCGCTAGCCCTGAGCGGGCCCTCCACGTTACCTGTCCACGTACGGACGACGACGGTCACACAGGAGACCCGCTGTGCCCTCCTCCTTCCCAGTCCCTGTGGCTTGTCAGATGCCTCTTTTGGCCTCTGGTTAAAGGAACAGGACCCCAAGGGCCTGGGCCTTAGGGGATCTGAAGCATAAATAAGGACCCCAGGGACTCCTGAGAGGAGATGACCAGACCAGTGTATGCAAGGCCCAGGGAGCCAAAGCTGCAGTGCATGAGGGAGAAGAGAAAGAGCCTGAGCCAGCCTCCATCCGGGTCCCCTGAGGCCGGACAGGGCGGATCCCTAGCAGCATGAGGGTGCCAGTGTCAGGAAGTTCTCCGCCATGCTGAGAACTTAGCATGTGTCCGTGTTGCCATGGGTTCCAGGTATTCCAGATAGAGAATGCCACTGTTCCAAATACCCCAGGGGCAATAAGAGAACACCTGGCTGGCTTGAGATGGCTCTGCCTCTCACCTAGGCCAAGTCATGCTCTCCCTCTGAGCCTCAATTTCCCCTTCTGTCAAAGGAGACACTGGAATAGATGAGCTCTCGTGCCGTCTAACACACAGGCTATGATGCTCTGAGTCCAGCTCCTTAAACTGTGGGTTATAACACCACACAGGATCATGGAACTGAACGTGGGGGAGAGAAGAGATTCGGCAACAATACAAGGTTTCTGACTGGGCAATGATCAAGATTTAACTGAAAATCAAACACAGGGGCCAGGGAGATGTCTCAGTGGCTAAAGGCACTTACTTGCACTCCTAATGGCCAGAGTTCAACTCTCCAGTACCCACGTAAAGCCGGAAACGAAGTGGTTCACATCTGTAATCCTAGCATGCCCACGTCAGCAGCAAGGACAAAATGACAAGGGACACCCTGTCTCAAGCAGAGCAGGAGGAGAGGGCAAAGACCCCAAGGTCGTCCCCAGACATTGACATGGATGTGTGCCATACCCTCATACACGCATCAAGCATATACACACCTACTCGTGCTAAAAATAAAATGAAAAAAAAAACAAAAAACCCAGGGATTGGAGAGATGACTCACTGGTTAAAGGTGCTTGCTTGCAAAGCTTGACCACCTGGGACTACAGAATAAGTTTCAGATCAACCTGGAATACAGTGAGACCCTACCTCAAAAAAAAAGGGGGGGGGGGCTGGAGGGATGGCTTAGCAGTTAAGGTGTTTACCCTGCAAAGCCAAAGGACCCAGGTTCGATTCCCCAGGACCCATGTACACCAGATGCACAAGGGGGCGCACACGTCTGGAGTTCATTTGCAGGGGCTGGAGGTCCTGGAGCACCCATTCTCTCTCTCTCTCTCTCTCTCTCCCTCCCCCTCTTTTTCTGTCAAGTAAATAATAATATATATATATATATTTTTTTTTAAAGTGCATTTTGCTTGGGTTGGAATTAAGAAAGAATTTGCAACAATTCTGAGATGGCCTTAAACGCACTTCTGCCACTTTGTTCTACGTATTTACACACAGTGGTATTCTCAGCGTCAATGATTGGAAACAAATCCATCCATCTGGAAATGCTGAGGACTCTGTGTGTCCTTTAGTACCAAATAATCAGCTCAGATTTCATCCTCTCTGTAAAAATAAACAAGCACATCTATCTCATGAGGAGGCAAACATGCTTCCTACTTTGATAAATGGTGATAGGTATACCAAAGAATAAAATAATTTTTTTTTTGGTTTTTCATAAAACAAATTTCTTTATGGCCTAGCTTCAGTAAATGAGGCCATGTCACAATTTCTCAGGCAGAAAGGAGTCACGAGTGGAAGAAGTTTCAGAAGCTGTGCTCTAGAGGACCCAGCACACAGCAGATTCAAGGAGACAGGGCGCCTCCCTCATGCTACCTTGTCCCCACCTCTATCACAGCAGCTCCTCCTGCAAGGAGCCAGTGCCGGTCAGTAATATATCAGCCCCTTCCCCACCCTCTCCCCTTTCTGGTCCTGTCCCTTTGGCCACCTAGAAGCCCCCTGCCACCCCTCTTCTCCCCATCTTGTTTTCTGCAAGAGACCCTGTCACAGTCAGGTTCGCATTGCTGGTAGAAATCACCCAACTAAGAGCAGCTTATGGGAAAAAAGAGGTTTATTTTGTCTTACAGGGTCAAGAGGAAGCTCCACGATGGCAGGGGAAAACAATGGCATGAGCAGAGGGTGGATATCACCCCCTGGCCCACATAAGGTGGACAACAGGAGAGTGTGCCAAACACTGGCAATGGGAAACTGGCTATAACACCCACAAGCCCGCCCCCAAAGTACACTGCCTCCAGGAGACCTTAATTTCCAATTGCCATCAGCTGGAGGGTCTGGTGCACCCATTCTCTCTCTCTCTCTCTCTCTCTCTCTCTCTCTCTGCTTGCAAATAAATAAATAAAAATATTTTTAAAAGCGAAATATTGTCAAGGCAGATAGAAAGAACATATGTAATTAGGGCTGGAGAGATGTCTTAGTGGTTAAGGCACTTGCCCAAAAAGCCTAACAACAAACTCCAGATGCATGCACCACTTTGTGCACCTGGATTTATGTAGGTACTGGGGAATCAAACCCAGGTCATTAGCCTTTGTAGGCAAGCACCTTAACCACTGAGCTATGTCTCCAGCCCCCAATATTTCTTTTTTTTCTTTTAATTATTTATCTATTTGAAAGACAGAAAGTGAGAGGGTTTGCAGGGAGAGAGGGAGAATTGGCACACCAGGGCTTCCAGCCGTTGCAAACAAACTCCAGATGCATGCACCACCTTGTGCATCTGACTTACATGGATCCTGGGGAATCAAACCTGGGTCCTTTGGCCTTGCAGGCAAGTGCCTTAATTACTAAGCCATCTCTCCACCCCCATTATTTCTTTATAACAACAAAATTTTAAAAATTCACATGAGGCCATACTTTCAATCTCACTGAATATTTATGAGGTTAAAATATTCTAGGTTGCTGAGCGTGGTGGCTCATGTCTCCCCCAGCACTTAGAAGGCTGCGTTAGGAGGATGGCTGTGAGTTCATAGCTACCCTAATTGCAGTTTCAGGTCAGCCTGACATACAGCAAGACCCTACCTTGAAAAACTGAAAAAAATAGGGCTGGAGAAGGTGGTTTAGGAGTTAAGGTAGGAGTTTGAGACTACATAGTGAATTCCAGGTCAGCCTGGACTAGAGCGAGACCCTACATCAAAAAGAAAAAAAGAAAGAAAGAAAGAAAAGAAGACTAAATAAATAAATTAATTGAATATTATAATTTTGCTGCTAAATATAAAAGGTGGAGGCCAGGTATCATCACCTTTGCCTTTAATCCCAGGACTCTGGAGGTTGAGGTAGGAGGATTGCCATGAGTTTAAGGCTAGCTTGGAGCTACAGAGTGAGTTCCAGGTCAGCCTGGACTGGAGTGAGATCCTGCCTTGAAAGGACCAAAAAAAAAAGGTGGGCTGGGCTGGAGAGATGGCTCAGCCATAGGGCACCTGCTTGCAAAGCCTAATGGTCCAGGTTCAATTCCCCAGTGCCCATGTAGAGCCAGATGCACAAAGTGGCACATGCATCGGGGGTTTGTTTGCAGTGGCAGAAGGCCCTAGTGTGCCATTCTCTCTCTCAGATAAATAAATAAATAAATGCTAAAAAATCAAAATATTAATTTTATTTAGTCAAATCTAAAATTTTAGTATCCAGTTGTGCAAATCCAGTTAAATATGAGCTATTTTAATGAGAATGATACTTTGTAATTCCAACATTCATTTTCCATCAAATCACCAATGTAAAGATTCCTAACAAAGGCTGGAGAGATGGCTTAGCAGTTAAGGCACTTGCCTTCAAAGCCTAAGGACCCATGTTTGACTCTCCAGGTCCTACATAAGCCAGACACACAAAGTGACAGAAGACGCAAGGTCGCATATGTGCACAAGATGGCACATGTGTCTGGAGTTTGATTGCAGTGGCTAGAGGCCATGACATACCAATTCTCTCTCTCTCTCTCATATAAAAAAGTCCACTCTGGCCGGGTGTGGTGGCACACCACACGCCTTTAATCCCAGTTCTTGGGAGGCAGATGTAGGAGGATCACTGTGAGTTCAAGGTCACCCTGAGACTTCAGAGTGAATTCTAGGTCAGCCTGGGCCAGAGTGAGACCATACTTTGAAAAGCCAAAAAATAAAAAAAAGTTCTTAAAAAAAAATATATTCCTATCAAATCTTACCTGTTCAGCATAGTTCTACCTTTATGCAAACTAAGAGTTGGAGGCATCAGTTAGCACAGAAAAACGTTTCTCACCTGCAGTGTGTATCTATTCTGAGTCCTGTGCAGATCTGAGACTCAGAGAAACGAGCACATGCGCGCTTCACACTACTAGAACATTTATTTAATATTTTTATTTTCTTATTGTTTTGCAATGTTGGAATCACACCCAGAGGTTTTACAAATGCTAGGCAACATTCTGCCACCAGGCTATGTTCTTTCAAATTTTTATTTATTTGCTCGTGTGTGTGTGTGTGTGTGTGTGTGTGTACCAGACACTTGTGCCACCTTTTCTTTTTCTTTTGTTTATTTTTCTTTATTTGAGAGTGAGAGAGAGAGAAAGAGGCAGAGAGAGAGAGAGAGGGAAAGAGAGAGAATGGGGTGCCAGGGCCTCCAGCCACTGCAAACAGACTCCAGACGCGTGCGCCCCCCTGTGCATCTGGCTAGCGTGGATCCTGGGGAATCAAGCCTCAAACTGGGGTCCTTAGACTTCACAGGAAAGCACTTAACCACTAAGCCATCTCTCCAGCCCACTTGTGCCACTTTTTGTACCTAGTTTATGTAAGTAGATTGGGAATTGAACCCAGGCCTGTAGGCTTTGCAAATAAACACCTTTAACCACTGAGTCATCTTCTCAGCACCCCTCTTTTTTTAATTTTGATGACAAGGAATAAACCCAGGGCTTCATGCCTACCAAGCACATATATACTCTTACCACTGAATTTTACCCTCAACCTCATAGTAGATAATTAAAAAATATATATATTTATTTGTGTGTGTATGTGTGCATGTATATGTATGGGCATGCCAGGGCCTCTGACCACTGCAAACAAATGCCAGATGTGCCCCTTTTTGCATCTGCTATGCAGAAGCAATGTGGATGCTGGGAAATTGGATCCAAGAATGAGTCCCATTACTCTTCAGATTGAAGAGATGGCTCAGTCACTAAAGTGCTTGCCATGTACGTAGGAAGACCTGAGTTTGGATTCCCAGAACTCAGGTAAAATAAGAGCTGGGCATGCCAGTGTGCACCTGTAACCCTAGCACTGATACCTGGAACCTGATGGTAGCCAAGCCAGTGAGCTCCAGGTTCAGTAGAACCTGAAAACCTTGAAACCTTGTCTCAAAAAATAAGGTAAGTCCAGCATGGTGGTGCACGCCTTTAATCCCAGTACTTGGGAAGCAGAGGTAGGAGGATCACAGTGAGTTCACCACCACCCTGAGACTATTAAAAAGTGAGTTCCAGGTCAGCCTGGGTTAGAGGGAGATCCTACCTTGAAAAGCCAAACATAGAATAACTAAGGTGCTACAATTGCAGGACACTCAGAAATCAGGTGGGGTGCTCACTTCAGCAGCACATATACTAAAATTGGGACAATACAAAATTAGCACGGCCCTTGCACAAGGGTGACGTGCAAATTTGTGAAGTGCTCCATAGTTTCTAATTTTTAAAGTGATGTAATTACTAATGTTAAACTATGATATTCTAAAACAGTAAAACCTGCTCAAACACATTTTTATCCCTAAATATTAATTGATAATTTTAATAAAATTGTTCCAAAATTATGTCACTTGTAAAAAAAGAAAGAAAGAAAGAAAAGGAATCGAGTGGGAACTGAGCTGAAAATGTCCTCACTGCTGGGTAGCTGTCATTATGCTGAAAGTGCTACGCAGACTGTGGGAATAGAAAAAGTCTTACCCAGAGAGCTAACTACGCAACCGTCCAGCCAGGCAAGATGTGCCCAGTGACGCAACAGTGGTACGACTGCTATGGGAGTTACCAAGTGCTTTCTGATTGGATTTTAGGCCCACACCACAGCAAGGAATTCATGGCTGGTACTGAAAGCCTAGTCAAAAGCCTAGTCAAAAGTTAATAAGCTCTAGAAGGGAAGCCACTACGGTTGTTTGGCTAAATGGATCTGTTATGCCCATCAAATTGCCTTCTAAATCTTGATGTTTATGCCTATAGATGAGGGATGTGCTCACCTATGGCCAGGGGAGCTTTCTGCTGTTGGCGGTGACTCCTGGGGAGACTCACAACTGGTCAAAATATGGAGAATAAGTGACTATTAAGTGCTCAGTGCTAAATGAGACATCTATCACCCCTGTACGGCTCATAGAACATTGTTCGGGGGTGGGGGGGAGAATGTAAGAGCCGGAGCACAAGCAGGAGTGCTTTGGCGTGCTCTCTTCCAGACGTGACAGAGCCACTGCGCGTAAGACCTCACAGCGACTGTGAGTGCCCTGCACTGTATTGGGCCCATAAACATGTCACCATGGATGGTGGAGGAAGAAAAAAAAGACACCAAAGTAGAAGGGAAACTACTTGAAAAGAAGAAGGGGCTCAAGTGAATGGGGGAGCAAGGACAAGAAAAGGTAACGGGAGGGGATTATGATAAAAACACATTATATACATGTATGCAAATTATCAAGAAAAATAATTAAAAGTGTTAAGTGCTGATCTCTAGCCTTCACATGCATGGACACATGTACAGGCATACACACACACAAACACGAATGTACTGATGCACATATACAACACACATATACATGCTAAAAAAGGAATGAATTATATTACTTTACTATTATTACTTATTTTTTTATTTTTATTTTTATTTTTTTGTTTCTCAAGGTAGGGTCTCACTCTAGCCCAGGCTGACCTGGAATTCACTATGTAGTCTCAGGCTGGCCTCAAATTCACAATGATCCTCCTACCTCTACCTCCTGAATGCTGGGATTAAAGGCATGCACCACCACACCTGGCTATATTATTCTTAAATTTAAAAATAACATGCCCTGGGTTTGGTTCCTAGCACTGCATAAGACTGTGTGTGACAAATGCCTGAAAATGACTGTAATCCTAGCACTGAGGAGACAGAGGGACAGAGGCAGAAGGATCAGAGTGTCAAAGTTGCCAGGCATGGTAGCACATGCCTTTAATCCCAGCACTTGGGAGGCTGAGATAGGAGGGTCGCTGTGAGTTTGAGGTCACCCTGAGACTACATAGTGAATTTCAGGTCAGCCTGGGCTACCGTGAGACCCTACCTCAAAAAAAAAAAAAAAAAAAAAAAGAGTGTCAAGGTCATTTTTTGGTTTCACAGTGAGTTCAAGCCAGTTTGGGTTATACGAGACCCTGCCAAACCAAACAAAACCAGACCTGTTGCCCAGGATGGCCTCGAACTGCTGATCCTCCTGCCTCTGCCTTGTCAGCAATTTCCTACCGGTGTGTGGCGAAACAAAATCAAACCTGTTGCACATGTGGCATCTAAAAGGAAAGACTTGACAAGTATTTTTTTAGTATTTTTGTTTTGGTATATTTTTTAGGAGATGAAACCCAGGACCTCTCATAGGGGAGTCAAACATGCTACCATTGGGCTGGAGAGATGGCTTAGCGGTTAAGCGCTTGCCTGTGAAGCCTAAGGACCCCGGTTCGAGGCTCGGTTCCCCAGGTCCCACGTTAGCCAGATGCACAAGGGGGCGCACGCGTCTGGAGTTCGTTTGCAGAGGCTGGAAGCCCTGGCGCGCCCATTCTCTCTCTCTCCCTCTATCTGTCTTTCTCTCTGTGTCTGTCGCTCTCAAATAAATAAAAAAAAAAATTAAAAAAAAAAAAACAAAAAAACATGCTACCATTAAGTTATATCTCCACCTTATCCATTTATTTTTATTTCACCCCCTACTTGTACAAATTCCACCTGCAACTCTAGCTTTGTAGACAGTACTGCTTTTATTTGTGAAAACTTAGAATAAGGGCTGAAGAGAGGGCTTAGCAGTTTAGGCACTTGCCTGCGTAATCTAAAGACCCAGGTTCGATTCCCCAGTACCCACATAAGCCTGATGCACAAGGCAGTGCATGTGTCTGAAGTGTGTTTGCAGTGGCTAGAGACCCTGGAGTGCCCATTTTCCCTCTTGCTCTCTCTAACTGCCTCTTTCTCTCTCTAATAAATAAATAAATATAAAATATTTTAGAAAAAAAAGAAAACAAGAGTAAGAAACCCCAGACTGGAAAATAAACGTCCCTGTTCTTGGACAACCTTGACCGCTGGGGTTCTTTAAGCAAGGTCACGTCTGAGCATTACACTTAACAGTGCTGGGGCCAAGGCTCCCCTTCTGGCTCAGAGGCCGCCCTGCCTGGAAGTGACGTTGGCCTTCTCAGGTCAGAAAGGCCGCTGTGGAGCTTTGTGGTGATGGATCAGAGGAGAGTAGGGAGATGGGAAGACTAGAAGTACTCTCTGGGCAAGTAAAGGTAGAAGACTGGGCTAAAGAAATAGCCGAGGGCTAGAGAAATGACTTAGCGGTTAAGGCGCCTGCCTGCAAAGCCAAAGGATCCCGGTTCGATTCCCCAGCACCCACGTAAGCCAGACGCACAAGGGGGCACATGTGTCTGGAATTCATTTGCAATGGCTGGGTGCCCTGGTGCACCCATTCTCAATGGCTGTCTCTCTCTCTCTCTCTCTCTCTCTCTCTGCCTTTTTCTCTCTCAAATAAATAAATAAATAAAATACATTTAAAAAAAGAAATAGGAGAGAATATAGAGAGGTGAAGAGATGTTAAGAGAAAAAGAACTTTAGAAAGCAAGAAAGGGGCTGGAGAGATGGCTTAGCGGTTAAGCACTTGCCTGTGAAGCCTAAGGACCCCGGTTCGAGGCTCGGTTCCCCAGGTCCCACGTTAGCCAGATGCACAAGGGGGCGCACGCGTCTGGAGTTCGTTTGCAGTGGCTGGAGGCCCTGGCGCGCCCGTTCTCTCTCTCTCTCTCTCTCTCTCTCTCTCTCCTTCTTTCTCTCTGTCTGTCACTCTCAAATAAACAATAAAAATAAAATAAAATAAATAGAAAGCAAGAAAGTTCCCCTTCCTGAGGTCTCTGGAACCTTCTTTCCAAGGTTGGGACTGGGAGTGGGGAGCAATGAAAATCAGAGAAATTCTGAATCAAGGGCCGTGAACGTCCAAGACAGACCCAGCCCAGAGCTCTCTAACACTCTCGCGAAGTACCAAAAAGGTTTTTTTGGTTGTTTTTGGTTTTGGTTTTTCAAGGTGGAGTTTCACTCTAGCTCAGGCTGACCTGGAATTCACCACGTAGTCTCGGGGTGTCCTGGAACTCCTCTGCCTCCCGAGTGCTGGGATGAAAGGTGTGCGCCACCACGCCCGGCCAGGGCTGCCTTCCTTCTTCTCTTAAGCTTTATAGTAAAATCTAAATCCCCCCAAATTAAAAAAAAAAATGGCACAGTACAGCTACCATTTCTCATGGAGGGTTGAGGGTCGTGTCTTTAAGTGCACAGAGACGGCTATAAATCGGACTTTAGGTGCACGGCTGGAGAATGGGTACAAGTGGAGGACTGGCTGGTGCCAGGAAGAAGCATCCAGCCTCAGACACCATCCCCGGGCAGGGCCTGCTTGGTTTGAGGCCCAGCGCCTTGAGGCACATCAGGCTGGACATGATGACCTCACAGGGAGCCCTTCCAACTTCAGGCTCTCTGCCCTGATCCCGGGGGCTAAAACTCCACCCGCGTCCTCCACACTCCACCATGTCGACACCTGGCAGCCCTTGCTGATGCTTATCTCCCCTCCCCCACCCCACGCCTCCACTCGGCCCGCCTGTCCGTCTGCCAACAGCCCGCTCCTGGCCTTTCATCTCGTGCCACAGCAGCCGGCCTGTGAGGCTGCACACCCCCTACCTCCTGCTGGCCAGCTCCACGATTTCTGGGCTTGGGCCTCGCGGTGGCTGGAGATCTGAGTCCCCAGGGCTTAGACCTGCTGCAGACCTGCTCAGTAAACACACAGGAACACCTCCCGAGTCCCACGTGCATAGACCTTACAGCATCACATGCACCCACAGCTTGAGGCACACCCCCATCTCCCTTCCTCCTTTGGTTCCTTCCCTTCATCCCTTACCCTAGGGCCCTGCTGGGTCCTATTCCCATTCCTGCCCTATCCCTTCTGGTTTAAAGGCCCTGGCATGCAAGTCAAGGTAATGAGTCTCCAGGAGGCTTGACAAACAGGACACTTTTCCAGGGAGAGTCACCATTTTTGCCTCTCCTCCTCCTCTTCTTCTTCTTTGTTGAGGTAGGGTCTCACTCTAGCCCAAGCTGACCTGGAATTCACTCTGTATTCTCAGGGTGGCCTCGAACTCTTGGCGATCCTCCTACCTCTGCTTCCAGCGTGCTGGGGATTAAAGGCGTGCGCCACCACGCCCAGCTGTTGCCATCTTCTTCATCTGCTTTTCCTCCTTCATTTGGCCTCCACTGAGGCCGGGGCATGGTTGAGTTGATCATAGGCAGGTCAAGATGGCCAGCTTCTCAGATGAATGGCTTGTCCCCATAGGCACTGCCTCCTCTCCCTTCCCCAGCCCCCTGCTCAGGACCTCAGGGAAAGCATTGGGTGAGATGGACTAGCTGTGGAGGGGAGGGCCGAGGGAAGCCCTCTGCCACACTGGTGGGCGGCATCAGGCTTCAGGAGGCAGCAGATGTCCTTGGTGGGGTGGGGAGGCTGCAAGGATAGTTCACAGCTGCCCTCTACGGCTTGCTGGGGAAGGACTGGTGGGTGACAGAAGGCTAGAAAAGCCGCCTCCTTACCCATCCCCTGCTGCAGCTGACAAGAATGAAGGTCCATTTAGCAGAGGCGAGTGCAGGCTCCGTTGGACCTGGCCTGAGCTTTACTGTCCAAGATCCTTCGGAGGCCAAGATGGGATGGGTAGGGACCTCCCGGATAGACTGCAGGCCCCTGATGGCAATGGGTTGTCTCTACCTTCCTGCTTGACCCACTCTGCTCTTTTTTTTTTTAATTAATTAATTAATTTATTTGAGAGCGACAGACACAGAGAGAAAGACAGAGAGAGGGAGAGAGAGAGAATGGGCGCGCCAGGGCTTCCAGCCACTGCAAACGAACTCCAGACGCGTGCGCCCCCTTGTGCATCTGGCTAACGTGGGACCTGGGGAACTGAGCCTCGAACTGGGGTCCTTAGGCTTCACAGGCAAGCGCTTAACCGCTAAGCCATCTCTCCAGCCCCCACTCTGCTCTTTATCAACTATAGCCAGATGGCTTTACTGCGACCCTGCCTCAAGCCCCAGCACTAAATACTTGTTTATATACTGGGAACACTACTATCACCCCACCAAGGACAGAAACAAAAGACAGAGGATGGGGTGCTCCTGGGAACTGGAGGTCCTTGAAGCTACCCAAGGAGGCTTGCACTGAGCTGATGGAGCTGAGGGAAATAAGGACAATGTCATGCAGCCTCACAGAGTGAGGGCTGACCCGTCCACCAAGTTGACTGCCACAGGCTGAGACTGACCATCTAGTGCCAAGGACAGGAAGAACATGTGTGGGCATCAAAGGGCAGAAGAATTATCCCCAGGGCAGGAGAGACTCTAGGGAAGCAGTGAAGGCAGACTTGTGTTTTTTTTTTAATTTTCTTTTCATTTTTACTTATTTATTTGAGAGTGACAGAGAGAGAGAGGCAGAGAGAGAATGGGCGCACCAGGGTCTCCAGCCACTGCAAATGAATTCCAGATGCGTGCGCCCCCTTGTGCATCTGGCTAACGTGGGTCCTGGGGAATCGAGCCTCAAACCGGGGTCCTCAGGCTTCACAGGCAAGCGCTTAACCGCTAAGCCATCTTTCCAGCCCCAGACTTGTGTTTTGCCATGTGTTTTCTTTCACTGTTGACTCTCATATAAGAATGTATTCGTGTATTCCTTATGGCACTTAAAAATGCAATAGGACTGGGGAAATAGCTCAGAGCGTAAAGCGCTTGCCTCATAAGCATGAGGACCTAACTGACTTCAAGCCCTGGGACCTGAGTGGAGCTGGACAATATTCCTGAGGATGGTACCTGAGATTATCTTCTGGCCTCCATATCCCCTCCTACATGCACACATGCATAAAAAATTAAATAAAACATGCTTTAAAATGTGATACACAGGGCCAGAGAGATGGCTTAGCAGTTAAGGCATTTGCCTGCAAAGCTAAAGGATCTTGGTTTGATTCTCCAGGACCCACGTAAGCCAGATGCACAAGGGGGTGCATGCATCTAGAGTTTGTTTACAGTGGCTGGAGGCCCTGGCATGCTCATTCTTTTCTCTCTCTTCCTCTCTGTCTGCCTCTCTCTCTCAAATAAATAAGTAAATAAAAATTTTAAAAATGTGATACATAGCTGAGTGTGGGGGCGCACACCTTTAATCCCAGCACTCTGGAAGGCAGAGGTAGGAGGATCGCCATAAGTTCGAAGCCACCCTGAGAGTACATGGTGAATTCCAGGTCAGCCTGAGCTAGAATGACACCTTACCTTGAAAAAAAAAAAAAAAGTGATACATGATAAAATTCAAATAGAGAAGTGAGTTAGTTAATAGTAATGCACCAAAGATTGCTTCTTTGTTGTTGTTGTTGTTGTTTTGTTTTTGCTTTTCGAGGTAGGGTCTCACTCTAGCCCAGGCTGACCTGGAATTCACTAAGGAGTCTCAGGGTAGCCTCGAACTCACGGCAAACCTCTGCCTCCCGAGTGTTGGGATGAAAGGTATGTGCCACCATGCCCGGCCTCAAAGATTGCTTAACTGTGACAAATGTATCCTGGTGATTGATATAATATGTTAGCAATAGGAGAGGGCTGAAGAGATGGCTTAGTGGTTAAGGTACTTGCCTGCAAAGCCTAAGGACTCAAGTTCAATTCCTCAGGACCCACATAAGCCAGATGCACAAGCAAGGTGTCACATGTGTCTGGAGTTCGTTTTCAGCAGCTAGAGGCCCTAGAGTGTCCATTTTTTCTCTCTATGTGCCTCTTTCTCTCAATAAGTAAATAAAAATAAAAATATTAAAAAAAAAAACAAGCTAAACATGGTGGCACATGCCTTTAATCCCAGCACTCGGGAGGCAGAGGTAGGAGGATCACCGTGAGTTGGAGGCCACACTGAGACTGCATAGTGAACTCCAGGTCAGCCTGGGCCAGAGTGAGACCCTCCCTTGGTGGGGGGGGGGGAGGAATAGGGAATAGAAGAAGTGAGATACCAGGTGTTCTGTATTTGTGACTTTTTTTGCATGTCTCAAATGAAGAAGTGTGTGTAACAGTGAATAAAGACAGAAAACAACATGTCTCGCTCCAAGTGCACCTGGTGAGTTATCTGGACCCACAGATGGCTGCTGCTGTGGCTGCCTGGTGGGACATCTGCAAGTGAAGAGGTCACTGGATGAGCACAGCCTCACAACTCACAGCTGATTTTTTTTTCTAAAATTTTTATTTATTTGAGAGTGACAGACACAGAGAGAAGGACAGATTGAGGGAGAGAGAGAGAATGGGCGCGCCAGGGCTTCCAGCCACTGCAAACGAACTCCAGACGCGTGCGCCCCCTTGTGCATCTGGCTAACGTGGGACCTGGGGAACCGAGCCTCGAACCGGGGTCCTTAGGCTTCACAGGCAAGCGTTTAACCGCTAAGCCATCTCTCCAGCCCTTTTTTTTTTTTTTTTTTTGAGGTATGGTCTCACTTTAGCCCAGACTGACCTAGAACTCACTCTTTAGCCGCCCCCTCCCCCTCAGGTTGGCCTCAAACTCACAGTGATCCTTCTACTTCTGCCTCCCAAGAGCTTGGATTAAGGAATGTGCCACCACACCTGGCTGACAGAGGATCTTGATACCTGGTCACCGTTTTGCTGAGTGAGGGACATGCTGGGCTAGTGACAGGCTTGACTGATGACCCACAAAGCAAACTTGTGCAGCAGTCACATTTGGGAGCGGAGAGAGTGTGAAGACAGGGATCAACTCAAACTTGGGAGGAAGTAACATCTCGTGCTTTTGGGTAAATAGGTGATAGAGGGCTGCTGAGATGAATCAGCAGTTAAGAGCACTTCCTATGGGGCTGGAGAAGATGGCTTAGCAGTTAAGGCACTTGTCTGCAAAGCCAAAGGACCCAGGTTCTATTACCCAGGACCCACATAAGCCAGATGCACAAAGGGGTGCATGCATCTGGAGTTCGTTTGCAATGGCTGGAGTCCCTAATGCACCCTTTCTCTCTCTGTCTGTCTGCATCTCTCTCACAAATAAATAAACAAAAATTACTTAAAAAAAAAACACTTCCTGCGCAAGCATGAAGACCTGAGGAGGACTGAGCAATCACACAAGTTGGATCCCAGGACCCACATGCACAGCTGGGCATGGCCATGTGACTCTGTAACCCCAGTTCTGTAGAAGAGAGATCTGAAAATCACCCCCAGCTCTTAAGAAAAAAAAACAGCAAAGGAGCCAGGCGTGGTGGCACACACCTTTAATCCCAGCACTTGGGAGGCAGAGGTAGGAGGATCGCAGTGAGTTCAAGACCACCCTGAGACTACATAGTGAATTCCAGGTCAGCCTGGGCTAGAGCGAGACCCTACCTAAGAAAAAAAAAAAAACAAGCAGCAAAGGGCCAGTAGTTAAAGGTGCTTGCTTGCAAAGCCTAATGTCCTGGGCTCACTTCCCCAGTGTCCACATAAAGCCCCTTACACAGAGCGGCACATGTTTCTGGAGTTCGTTTGCAGTGGCCCTGGCATGCGAATTTTCTCACTCTCTCTCCAGTTAATTAATTAATATTCTGAAAAAGACAGCAAGCCCCAGGATCAGTCAGGGGCTCCAGCTCAAACAGGCAGAAGAGTAATGGAGCCGAACACGTGACACTTCACTGCAGGTGAGCATTTTCTGTGGCAGGCAAGTGCATGGGGCATAGCATGAACACATACGTGTGCAGACACCACACACACACACACACACACACACACACACACACACCAATGCACATGAGCTACATAAATAAGTAAATAAGTGGTAGGCAAGAGAGAACAGGGGATTTGACTTTCTTTTTCTTTACTTTCAAGTAGGTTCTTGTGCAACCCAGGCTGGTCTTAAACTTGCTATGTAGCTGATAATGACCTTGAACTTCCTCTTGCCTGCTTCCATTTCCCAAAGGTTAAGATTATAGGAATGCGACACCATGCCTGGCCTGGATGAGGGCTTTTTTAACACTGAAGCCCTCACATCATCCCAGATCCTTCTGGCTGGGGTGGGCAGCGCAAAGGTGGTATAGACCAGGGACAGAACATGGAGCTTGGAGTCTGCCAGGAGTCCAGACTCCTTACTCATCTTGACATTAAGCAAGTCACACACTCCTGGGACCTCAGTTTCCTCATCGGTAAAGTGGAGATTATCGTTCTATCTGGTGTGTTTGCCTACCAGAGTTGTAAGCGTCACATGAGACAATCATCACAAAAGGGCCTGGCGTGGGGCAGAATCACCCTAGAAAAATGAGCACGGAGGCCATGGGTGAGCTGCGTGGAGGTCACACCCTGTCCGTCTGCCCAGCACCAAAGTCATTTGTGGCCATGAACAATCCCGGAGGCAGATCTTGGAGGAGCTCCCTGTGAAAGGCCCTCTCCAGAAGCCCATGATTGTTAGGGGGTAGATGCCAGGCCCTCCCCGAGCCCCCAGGAAATAGGCCAGAGTCTCCCAGCCACGGGTGAGGGCTGCCAGCTGGGGGCCTGGGAGAGCAGGCTGCCAGGGCTGAGAAGATGCTGAGGTGGAGATGGAGGTGTCTGTGAGGGCCCAAGCCCAGGGGGGAAAAAATTCTTACTGGAGCTGTATAATTAAAATCCTATTAAGCGGCGCCTGGCAGTCTCCCATCAACCCCCTCCAAGGCTCCCGTGAATCTCACAGCAGCTGCGGCACCCAGCTCGCCAGGCTCCGGCTGGGACTGTTGGCTTGGGAAGAGCTGAGGCCAGACTGGCTAATGGAAGGGGATGGAGGGTGGGCACAGAGGGTACCAGATGCCGGTAGGCCCTGCACCTGGGCCCTAGATCCTTGCCACCCTTCACTCTGCCCTATGAGGACCGACCATCCTCTTCCCCTCCACCCCCTCAGCCTCTCAGGCCCTGGGACCCAGGCTTCCCGGCTGCCCATGACCCTCCTCCACATCTCTCTCTCTCTCAGGCTCTCAGATGGCTTCTCTGGGTCTTTGAAGGCAGCTCCTGGGGGCCGCAGGTTGGGGGGCAGCTCCAGGCCACACCCAAAGCACTGCTCTCCAATACTGGTTGGGGGCTGACTCGGGTTTGGGAGTACAAGGGGACCTGGTTGGCACCGAGCATATGTAGGGTAGACACAGGGCACAACATCCTTTCTCCTCGCCCTAGGTCTCGGGCGCATTTTCACACAGCCTCCCTGGGCCTCATGCGATCTACCCTTCTCTAGCTGCCTCCCCCGCTCCAAACATTCACTCCGCGTGCTCTCTGTCATCCTTCCTGTTTCTGTGTGCTGAGGACATAGGAGTCTTGCCTCCCCCACCCAATTGGTTGCTGCCTTCCTCACCACCCTGGGAGGCTTCCCCGTAAACAGGAGGCAAGTGAGTTCGATGAGCTCATGGGTCGATTGGTCTCCCATCAGAAGGGGCGCTGCGGAGTCATGCTCTCAAAGCCACTGAGTCCTGGGCAGGAGGAAGGAGACTCAGACCTAGGGGATCTCTGATCATCCCTTCCAGTGGTTTGGAGAGGAGCCCCAAAAGCCGATGAAATGAAGGGTAAGAGTGGAGGCCGGAGAAGTTGATGAGGCGCTGGCCTTCCCGCCCTGAACAGTGAACCCCGACAACCTGGCTCAATCCCCGCCCCAGCCTCGCTCGCGCCTTGTCCCTCGGTTGGGCACTGGGGTGAGCCTCTGACCCTCTGGGACCTCACGTAACCTGGTGGCTCACCCTCCACCAGGTAGATGCCAGGCTCTGTGACGACAGTTGGGAGAATGGAAGGAAGTAGCTCCCAGAGGTGGCTTGGCACTTAAAGCCCTTCTGGAAGTCCCTGGCCTCCCTCCTGGGTGGCATGACTGGCACGATTCTGGGAGCTCTTGAGACTTGGTCTCCTGCCATTATCCTGGACTGGTATCAGCCAGCTCAGAAGGGACGGGGAAGCTTCTGGCTACATCCTCCCAGACCTCCAGGAGCAGGGATTCACCTCTAGGATTCCAAAGAAATGTCAAGACTAATGCTGACTCCCCTTTGAGCTTTTCAACCAGGCTTTGGTGGATCTCACTAGCAACCACAGCCCTGGGGTCCCCTTTACCGTTGGCAGGAGCTGTCCCTCTCCCCTTTCAGCAGGGATCTGATGCCTTGGAACAGGAGGAAAGAGGACCCCCCCCCCAACTCCCATGCCATCCCTCTAGTCTGTTTCTAAACCCTTCCAGCACCAGCTTACCATCACAAGGAGTTAGGAGTCAAGGGTTTAAGTCCAAGCCCAGCAGAATGTGTTGGGCAGCCAACAGACTCTCTGAGACCCCCTATTTTAAGCTTTTATTTATGGGGGGGGGAATGAATGGATGGGACAAGGCCTCTCATCATTGCAAATGATTTCCAGACACATGCATCACCATGTGCATCTGGTTTACATGGGTTCTGAGGAATCAATCCTGGGTCCTTAGGCTTTCCAGGCAAGCACCTTAACCACTAAGTCATCTCTCTGTCCCTGAGAACCCCTTTTGTCCCCTTGGGGAGTCTACAGGACTAGAAATGGACTTCCACTCCCTACCCCATCCCCTGTACCTCCCAGTGAGCTCCTCTCATGCACACTCCTCCTCGCCTCCTTCTTCTTGGCCATTTTATAGCAGTAAGATTTCATGGAGCCGGGCGTGGTGGTGCACGCCTTTAATCCCAGCATTCCGGAGGCAGAGGTAGAAGGATCACCATGAGTTCAAGACCACCCTGAAACTACATAGTGAGTTTCAGGTCAGCCTGGCTAGACCGAGACCCTACCTCGGGAAAAAAAAAAAAAAGATTTCACAGGGCACACTCTATGTGATGGGCCCTGTGCTGGGTGAGAGGGCCACAGGGACAAGTGAGCGTCTCTGTCTATTGCCCTAGATCCTTGTTCAGGTCATGAAGGGAAGAGATGAGACCAGAGGTCAGAGCAGGACAGCTTGGCAGAAACAGACTGGTGGGTGCTTTGTGAAGATTGACATGGGTGGTCATCAATGCACCAAAAAGGAGCAGGGCCTTTCGTGGGATCAGGTTAGTTTCTTTCTTTTTCTTTCTTTTATTTATTTTTTATTTATTTATTTTTTTTTGACATAGGATCTCACTCTGGTCCAGGCTGACCTGGAATTCACTATGTAGTCTCAGGGTGGCCTCGAACTCATGGCGATCCTCCTACCTCAGCCTTCCAGAGTATTGGGATTAAAGGCGTGCACCACAATGCCCAGCTCAGATTAGTTTCTGAGCATGGATTTGATGTGCTGCTCAGACCAGAAGACTTTATGGAGGTGATGTGGTAAAACTGAGGCCCAGGAGGGGAAATGCCTGACCTTAGGCTTGTAGCAACCAAGTTTTGCATAAAAAGTTTAGCCGGGGCTGAGTAGATGGATTAGTGGGTAAGGCGCTTGCCTGCAAAGCCAAAGGACCTCAGTTTGATTCCCCAGGACCCACGTAAGCCAGATGCGCAAGGTGGCGCATGTGTCTGGAGTTCCTTTGCAGTGGCTGGAGGCCCTGGCATGCCCATTCTCTTTCTCCACCTCTCTCTCTCTCACTCTCAAGTAAATAAATAAAAAAATTTAGGGCTGGAGAGATGGCTTAGCAGTTAAGCGCTTCCCTGTGAAGCCTAAGGACCCCGGTTTGAGGCTCGAGTCCCCAGGACCCACATTAGCCAGATGCACAAGGGGGCACATGCGTCTGGAGTTCGTTTGCAGTGGCTGGAGGCCCTAGCGTGCCCATTCCCCCTCTGTCTCTTATCTGCCTCTTTCTCTCTCTGTCTGTTGCTCTCAAATAAATAAAATAAACAAAAAAAAATTGAAAAAATTGAAAAAAGACACTAAAAAGTTTAGCGGCAGGAGCTATGCTCTCTGGACTAAACAGAAGCTGTCCATATTCTTGCGGGTCGATGTTGGGACAGCAGCCCCCTCCCCCCAGGGAAGAGCTCACGATGCACAGTAAAGCCCTTAGAGCTGCCACATTTTAAGTAGAGAGGTGGGCAGGAGCCTAGAAACAGCAATGCGAGGTCCCAGGGAGCATGTGCATTCACTGCTGGGGAGAGAGATTTACCCTAGATGTAGACGCTCAATAAGTGCTTTATGGAGTGAGAAACTGTCCATCAGCATCAAGGATCCCCTTGTGGACGACTATGCTAGATCTCCCTACAGGCACTACTTCTGCCTTGTATAGGCTCCAACAGTGGGGCAACTGTCCCATGGTGGAAGCCATTGCTCAGAGAAGATAGGAGGGTCGGAAAAGGGCACAGCCACCTGCTGAACATCTTCCTGTAGTCTGCTGAAACCACACTCCTGATCGTTGGCCTCTCCTTCCCCAGGCACTTCAGCCAGCCCTGGGCAACTCCCCACCCCCCCAACCCCACAAGGAGTCATGGGCCAAAAGGACCATGAAGAAATTAATCCAGTCATGGAAAGTCACAGTAAGGAGCCAGAATGAGACAGGAGGGACAGGGAGAAGCCAGGCTCTGGGGTCAGTGTGCCCTCCCACAGCTCTTTCCATGGACTTTGGCAAGACCCCCCACAGCTGCAGGGGCCAAGGTCCAGCAAGGGGCTGCGCACCTGGTCCAAAGCTACCATGATGTCACCGCCATTTCTCCCAGATGCGGGATCTTCTGTGGTGACAAAGCCCACAGGCCTTTCATTCCATACTGAAGACAGTGTTGGGGGGGAGGGAACTCTTGAGCATGGTTACAAGAGACATTCCTCTACCCCAGAAAAGGGACTGGACAGGGTAGAGTGCCTGCTAGCGTACCATCTGGGTACTGCCAGGTACGTGAAGTTCTTCCTCGAGCCTGCCCTCCATCTCTCGGGCAACAACTTCAACCTGTGTGCTCAGGGAGTCATGGGCATCCCCACCCCCAAAAATTCAGCTAGTGACCAGATAAGTATGTCCCTTCTGTCCTATCTAACACCAGGAGCCACCAAGGAAATGAACAGTGAGAAGGACTTGGCAGCTAGCTCAGCTGAATGCTGCTTAGATGCGCGAAGACGCGGGTTCTAGCTTCAGCACTAGGTAAAGCCGGATGTGGTGGCTTATTATCATCCCGGCCCTAGGCAGATGGAAGCAGGAGGATGAGTTCAAGGTCATCCTTGACTAAACATCAAGTGTGAGGCCAGCTTGGATTACATGAACCCCTACCTCAAAAAGAGAGAGAAAGCCGGGCGTGGCAGTGCACGCCTTTAATCCCAGCACTCGGGAGGCAGAGGTAGGAGGACTGCCGTGAGTTCGAGGCCAGCCTGAGAGTACATGGTGAATTTCAGGTCAGCCTGAGCTAGAGTGAAACCCTACCTCGAAAAAACATAACAAAACAAAACAAAAATAAAAGAGAGAGAGAGAAGAAGGAGGAGAAGGAAGAGGAGGAGAGGAAAAAGAATTTACCATGAGAAGCCAGTACTTGGAAAGCTTACAGCTATGTGACCAGTGCATTTTCTCCTTAGAGCCCCACAGCCCACACCCATCCCGTTCCCTACTCTCCAGCCTTCGCTTTTCCCTAGTCGCATTGCCTGAGTTCTCCATACTCGGGTTTTCCCTCAGTGCTATGAGATCCCAACTGGACAAACCACCAGCCTCTCTGGGCCTCAGTTTCCCTGTCTATAGAAGAACATGGTCCCCCTCTGTTAGGGGGTATCTCAGCACCTGCACAGCCTCCTAGGCCCCAGTGGGCTGAGTCAAGCAGGGTCAAGGAGTTGGCCCTGCTCCCAGCCACAGAAGGACATCTTCCCACAGAGGCCTGGCACTCAGGGCTTCTCTGATCCCTGAGGGCAGGGCCAGCCCAGCTTGTAGCATCATCTCGGGGCCCTCCGAAGTCTCGCCAGCGTCAGCATGCCCCCCCACCTCCCCCAGCCCCACTCAGAGCTACACATCACCAGCTATTTCCCATTGCAGGGCCTCTGGCAAGCCAATGAGCAGGAGGGCGGGGGGTCCCTCCACTCCCCCGAGTCCTATTACTCCGGTGCCACCGCCCTGACTCTGGAGTAATTGGGGGCCCCATTTGCATTTTGCTGTGTGTGACTTCTGACAGACTCCCTAAGCCATGGGTTTCGTAGCTCTTCCTAAAGCTTCCGCTGGCTCCAAGGGAAGAAGAGAGCTGCTGGATGCAGGAAGTGGGAGCTATAGGAAAGGCCATTGGGCCCCCAGGTCCTCCAGTGAAGGGGAGTCTTGGCAGTGCCTCCCAACCTTGTGCCAGCCCTGGCTCAGGGACCAGGGTGGGGATAGAGGGGGTGACGTCCTCCACCTCCCCAGTCTCAGTTTCCTCATCTGTAAACTGGGCCTAATGACACTTAACGAGCGAGGGGGGGTGGGGGTCATGTAATTAACAGCTGCAGCTCTGGGCTTTGAAGTGGGTGGAGGAGGGGGCCGGCTGGGCTGGGTGTAGGCAGGACAGAGCTAGAGGCCTAGGAGCCTGGCATGCAAGGGTAAGGTGTGGGACTCAGGGATCCTATAAGATATGGTGGAGATCAAGGGTTGGGGGGGATCTCACACACCTACAGGGGTCCTTGGGGGCAGCAAGTGGGGCAGGGAGGGGCAGGCAGCCAAGAGAATCCAGAGCCTGGGGTTGGGGTGTGAACTGAGAATGCCCCAGACTACCTAAAAGAGTTGGTGCTCACTTCCCCGTCAGGAAGGCACCGTAGGGTGAGGGGAGGCGAGACAGATGCACAACCAGAACCCTTGCACACTGCACGCCTTATACCCAGAGACCCATGGTGACCAGACACACGCAGGGCATGTCGTCATGGTCAAGGGCAACAGCTCTGGGCCCAGAGGCTCATGGGAGAAGACAGAGATATTGGGAAGGAAGGAGGTTATGGGGACGGAGCCCAGGGAGGTGAGGATAGGAGGGAGGGAGCCACCACCTCCCACGCCCATGGCCTTTCCGCTCGCCCCACGACGTCATGGCTGAGTCACTGGGAGAGGCTGCTGTCCAGCAGGGGTGGGAGGACCTTGGGGACCAAGGTCTGGACACTATCCCAGGCCAGGCAGTGTACAGGGCACCTTTGGCCGGATTGGCACTATCCAAGGATGCAGGCTGGAGCCAACTGTCCACGGTTCAGCCACCCACGCCTGGCGGGCAGAGGCTTGGACGGGACTGGAAGGCTGCAAAGGGCCATGGGGCGGGTCAAGAAGTTGTTTGTGGCATTCCCTTGCCTCTAGACAGGTTGACTGGGGGACCATCCAAGATAAATGAAACCTCCTTGCGAATTCCTTGATGTCAAGGCACCAGTCCTCCTGCTACTGGGCCTGGAGCAGAAACAAAGGCCACGTTCTCTCTCTAGCCACGTTGCTGCTCTCCAGCGCCTTCTCCGCTCTTCGACGCGGGTGCTTGGAGGGGATTGCGTCTGGCTAAAACATGGAATAAGCAAGACCCAGCCTAGTGCTGTGCAAAGGCCAAGGCCCCGGGGTTAGCAGTGCCGGGATTTGCTGGATGGCATCGCAGACTCTAGGCGTGAGTGCTCGCTCGGTCTTCTGGATAGAAACGAGAGCCGTCCGTCCGTTCAGTTCATTCATGCCCACATCTGCAGCGCTGTCTGTGGATCCCAGGCATCATTCTAGGCAAGAGCCAGCAGCATGAGCAGAAGCCATGTCTGACCAGAACAAGCATGGGGTGCCGGGTCTGTTTGCTAGAAGAGGCCTCAGAGGGCAAAGAGGACACAGACAGGGGACTGGGAAATCTCTAAGATTCCCCCCATCATGAATCTATGAGGCCCCCAGGGACTGGAACACCACTTCCCACTGGCTACCCCTGGGACTTGCCAGCTGGGACATCCGGAACAACTGACACAGCGCCCTTCCCTCCCTGCTCGGCCTCCACCCTGACCCCTGGTGTGCGTGGCCGAGGAGGGCAGGGCCCTTTGAAATGTAGGTTTCGTCATCTTCAGTGTGGACCACCCTCACATCCAGGGCGAGGGGCAGATTCTTCAGCTTGTCCAGAAGCTTCCATGAGCTGGGGATCTGGACGCGAGAGCGCTTTCAGAGCGGAGCTGGAGAAAGGCGAGAAAAACACCTTGCGTGGGTGGGTTGAGGGGTCCTGCCCCGGGCTGAGCCGTTGCTCTGTCAAGTTCTGAGTTTCGCAGCCTGTTGAGGCCACTGCTCTTATATATACCCTCTTCCATCCCTCTCAGTGGGCACTCCTCACATTCTCATGTCACAGCCATGTCGCTACTTTGTGTCTCTTGCCACATTTCTGTGACCTCTTGGTTTTCTATGAACTGCAGGAGCAAACCTTGTAAAACCCCATTTTAGGCTGGGTGTGGTGGCGCACCATTTTAATCCCGGCACTTGGGAGGCTTGAAGTGGGAGGATCGCTGTGTGTTCAAGGCCAGCCTGGGATTACAGAGTGAGTTCCAGGTCAGCCTGGGCTTGAGTGAGACCCCGCCTCAAAAACTACAACAAACAAACAAATGAGGGGCTGGGGAAATAGCTTAGCAATTAAGGCACTTTCCTGCAAAGCCTAAGGATCCAGGTTCAATTACCTAGTACCCACATAAGCCAGATGCACAAGGTGGCACATGCATCTGGAGTTCATTTGCAGTGGCTAGAAGCCCTGGCAGGCCCATTCTCTCTCTTTCCCTCTCTCTCAAATAGATAAGTAAATAAAATATTTTAGAAAGAAAAAACAAGCCAGGTGTGGTGGCATATGCCTTTAATCCCAGCACTCAGGACGCAGAGGTAGGAGGATCACCATGAGTTCAAGGCCACCCTGAGACTACATATGAATTCCAGGTCAGCCTGAGCTAGAGTGAAACACTACCTAGAAACCCCCCCCCCCCAAAAAAAAAGAAGAAAAAGAAAAAAACAACCCATATTAGGTCAGTCCTGGTTGGTGCAGGCCTGTAATCCCAGCACTTGGGAGGCAGCAGCAAGAGGATCATAACAAATTAGAGACCAGTCTGGTTTACATAGTGTTCCAAGCCAGACAGGGTTACACAAAGAGACCCTATCTCAAAAACCAGCAAACAAGCAAGACCAGATTAAGCCAACTGGCAAAACTGGAAAATGATTGTGAATGGTGGATTATATAAAACATTCTATCAAAGCAGATGAATAAAGTGGATAGGTACACTGGGGCTGGGGAAAGACTATGTCTGCTCCTGGGAAAGATGTGGGACTGTTTAGGCTGTGGCATCTGTCTTGCCTTCAACTAGTTCAAGGAAGGGTGGGGATAGACCTCAGTGGTCAAGAGTCTGTTTAGCAGGCACATGGTCCTGAGTTAGATCCCCAGCATCACAAAAAGTCAATTGTTGAAAGGGAAAAGAAAACATATGCATAGACGCAATGATAAAAGTCAAAGGAGTGAGCTAGACAGAGTGCATACATCGGTAATCCTAGCACTTGGGAAGTTGAGGCAGGAGGATTGCTGTTAGTTCAAGGCCAGCCTGAGCTGCATAGTGAGATCTTATCTCAAAAAAGTGTATATAGGGCTGGAGAAATGGCTTAGCGGTTAAGCGCTTGCCTGTGAAGCCTAAGGAACCCGGTTCGAGGCTCGATTCCCCAGGACCCACGTTAGCCAGATGCACAAGGGTGCTCACGCATCTGAAGTTCATTTCCAGTGGCTGGAGGCCCTGGCGCACTCATTCGCTCTCTCTCTCCCTGTCTGTCGCTCTCAAATAAATAAATAAAAATGTTTGTAGAGTTGGGCATGGTGGCACATACCTTTAATCCCAGCACTTGGGAGGCAGAGGTAGGAGGATCACTGAAGAGCTCAAGGCCACCCTGAGACTACATAGTGAATTCCAGGTTAGCCTGAACTAGAGTGAGACCCCTACCTTGAAAAACCGAAACAAAAATGTGTATGTAGGCTGGAGAAGATGGCTTACCAGTTAAGGTCCTTGACTGCAAAGCCAAAGGACCCCAGTTCAATTCCCCAGGACCCATGTAAGCCAGATGCATGAGGCACATGTGTCTGGAGTTCATTTGTAGTAGCTGGAGACCCTAGCGTGCCCATTCTCTGTCTCTCTTTCTCTCTGTCTCTCTCTCAAATAAATAAATAAATAATATATATACATTTTTAAAATGTCTGTAGGGGTTGGGAGGGGAAGCTAGGTGTGGTCTATAATCTCAGCCCTCAGGAGGTAGAGGTTGAAGCCCGGTCTCAGCAACATAAGACCCTGTCTTGAGAAAGCAAACAAACAAACAAAAAAAGGACTAAAGAGATGGCTCAATGGCTTAGACTCTTGCCTTCAAAGTCTAACAACCTAAGTTGATTCCCTAGCACCCACGTAAAGCCAGATGCACAGATGGCTCATGCATGTGGAGTTCGCATGGGCTGGAGGTCCTGACACACCCATTTTCTGAATCCCTCTCTGTCTCTCCTCTCTCTGTCTCTCTCTACCAGCAAATAAGTAAACAAAACTTTTTTTTTTTCCAAAGCCTGGCCTGGTGGTACACACCTTTAATCTCAGCACTCGGGAGGTAGAGATGAGAGGGTCGTGTGAATTCGAGGCCATACTGGGACTACAAAGTGAGTTAAAGGTCAGCCTGGGCTAGAGTGAGACCCTACCTCAGAAAACCAAAAGCAAACAAAAAAGTGGGAACTGGAGAAATGGCTCAGTTAAGGGTGCTTGCTGTTGGTCCAGGTTTTATCCCCCAGTACCCCGTAAAGCCAGACACACAAAGTGACGCGTGTGTGTGGAGCTCATTTGAGGTGGCAGGTGGTCTTGGCACGTCCATGTCCCTCTCTTTTTTTTTAATTGTTTTTAATATTTTATATTTATTTATTTGACTGAGAAAGAGGGAGAGAGAGAGAATGGGTACATCAGGGCCTCCAGCCACTGCAAACAAACTCCAGACACATGCACCCCCTTGTGCATCTGACTAACGTGGAACCTGGGGACTCAAGCCTGGGTCCTTTGGCTTTGTAGGCAAATGCCTTAACTGCTAAGTCATCCCTCCAGCCCCATGTCCCCATCTTAAATAAATAAATAAATAATAAATTTTTAAAAGAAACCAAAAAGGTAAATGGGGATAAATATGAATAGTAGATCATAGGTCATCTGGATTAAAAAAAAATAGAAAGTCACTGTGTTATTTCACATTGCATCTTTTTTTTTTTTCGAGGTAGGGTCTCATTCTGGTCCAGGCTGACCTGGAATTAATTCTGTCATCCCAGGGTGGTCTTGAACTCATGGTGATCCTCCTACCTCTGCCTCTCAAATGCTGGGATTAAAGGCGTGCGCCACCACGCCTGGCACACATTGCATCTTTAAAAAATTTATTCATTTATTTATTTGAGAGTGAGAAAGAGGCAGGGGGAGGGGGAGGCATAGAATGAGCACATCAGGATCTCCAGCTGCTGCAAACTCCAGATTCATGAGCCACCTTGTGCATCTGGCTTACATGGGTCCTGGGGATTGAACCTGGGTCCTTTGGCTTTGCAGGCAAGCACCTAAACCGCTAAGCCATCTCTCCAGCCCACATTGCAACATTTGAAATCCTTTACAGTTAGAGTTCCAAAGAATGGCTGATGGGCTCTCAGAGGCTGCAGCTGGCCCTCTTGCTCTGCTGCCGTTCTCTGCATCTTTTCTTCATTCATTCATTGGCCCTGTGGTGGCACGCTAGTCACCAGTGCCACATCTACACTCATTTCTGCCGTCATCACTCAGGGACAAGCACGCTCCATCGCTCAGGAGCATCTCCTCGAGACAGGAGGATCCACTTACAGAGCTCATCCTGATGGAACATGGTGGCCCTGAGTAGCTTTCTGCCCTGGCCCACCATGGTTCTGACTCCTTGTGATCCCTCATGGTGGCAAATTGGTGGGCATGGGACGAGGGAGGCTCATGAAGCTCTCCAGGCCTCTGTCAGGGCCTCTATGGGATGGAGGCTGGCCCTGGGTCACAGGACTTCAGTGAATCCTGCCATCCTCTGCCCTCCTCCCTTGGAATGTGTAATATGCTCCCAAATCCAAATCACAGCTATGGCCCTGATGGGGGGCAGCCAGACTATGGGCCAAGGATCCCTTCCAGGAGGGGTCACCCTCTTCTTCTAGGGTCTCACTTCTGACCCCTGGGCCTAACCACAGTGCTTGCCATCCTTGGCCTGGGGAGGTGACATCACCAGGGCTTCCCTGTACAAGCTCTCCTCAGCCCATCTCGTCCATCTCGTCCCTCCGACATCAAAGGCCCAGGAGGTAGCAGCGTCCCCCTTCTTCTGGGCCTGGGGCGTAATCAGAGCCTGGAATGTGTAAGTGCTGGGCCTTCAAATAAATAAATAAATACTGGAGCACGCGGAACCTCCCACCCCTCACTGCGGCCTGGCGCCCTGGGCTGGGACCCGGGCACAAGGCCAGCTCCTGACGAGGTGGCAGGGAGCGCCTGGAGCTGGAGGTGTGTGTGAAGAGTTTCGCGTGGGCTGAGGCCTGGCTTATCCTTAGCAGCATCAAGAAGCCTGTGGCTTGGGTGCGTGCAGGGGGGCCCCTGTGGAGAAAGGTGCCTCAGAAGGTGCCCCCAGCTCTACCGACCTCACTGGTCCTACCATATGCACAGACCACCTCGCCTTCTGTGCTTTATACCCCAGAACCGGCCTGCCTCTCCTAGTAGGTGACATGACTTCATGCTGACAAAGAAGACATGGCAGGCAAGTGGCTCGGACTCCCAGGAGGACGGTCCCAGGTGACTCCCACGAAGGACGGCAATAGGCGAGCCAGCACTATTTCTAAAAGCAAGGAGGGGCTGGAGGAATGCTTCAGCCATTAAGGTGCCTGCCTGCAAAATCTAACAACCCAGGTTCAACCCCCCCAGGACCCATGTTCAGCCAGGTGCACAAAATGGCACATGTGTTTGGAATTTACTTGTTTATTTTTTGCAGTTTCTCTTTCTCTTTCTTCTATCTCTCTTTCTCTGCTTGCAAATACATTAAAAAAAAATTAAGGTCGGGCGTGGTGGCGCACACCTTTAATCCCAACACTTGGGAGGCAGAGGTAGGAGGATTGCCTTGAGTTTGAGGCCACCCTGAGACTACATAGCGAATTCCAGGTCAGCCTGGGCTAGAGTGAGACCCTACCTCAGAAAACCAAAATAAGTAAATGTGTGTGTGTGTGTGTGTGTGTGCAAGGAGAAAGTGAGCGAGGAAGAAGAAAGGAGAAGGGATTGGAAGGGGGAGGGGAGGAGAGGGGGGAGACAAAAGAGGAAGAGGACAATGAACAAGGCCACCAGGAGCTGGGGGCCAGAGAACATGCGGGAAGGAGGGTCAGGCACAGAGCTCTTGGTTCCAAACCCAGCTTATCAGCTGTGACTTGGAGCCAATCACTAGCATCTGCCTCAAGTTCACCAAAGTGCCTCCCAGTATTGGAAAGGACCAGAGAACACAACCGGTCAAGGCGTTCCGTAAAGGGTGGTAGTGTCCTTACGAGGCTTGTGCCCACTGCTAAAGGGGTAGCAGATTTTCTTTTGGGAGTGCAGGGTGTGGGGGTGACGGTGGTGGCGGAACCCGGGGCTTCACCCATGTTAGGCCAGAGCTCTACCACTGATGACACCCCAGCTAGGGTGAGCATAGTGATGGCAAGGGTTCCCCGTGTGTCTTTGATTTCCCCCACAGGGCCTGGCACAGCGTCTATACCAAAACGCTGTCTGAAGACGCATTTTGAAACAAGAAATGGGCAATGGAGTGTCCTTGACTTCTAAGCTCCTTTTTGTGTTTTGTGCCACACCATCTGCACTGACACCATTCTCATCTTCTTAGGATTGTTTGGAGAAGCTTAAGAAAGCTCTAGATCCTCACTCCAGAGAAAAGCCCACGCACATCTGATATGGATTCTGGGACTCCTCCTCACAGGTGGGATGCAGAGCCCCTGACTTCGTGAGGGTCGTTGTCTCCCTGCACCCCTCTAGTTCTGCTCCTGTTGTAGGTAGGGGCCTTGTGTGGATGTCTGTCCCCTCCAAGTGTTCCCTTTACAGACACAAAAACTGAGGCCCAGAGACAGGAAGTGGCTTGCAACAACGCACAGTGAGGCTGTGCTGGGGCCAGGGCTCGTCCAACCTCACCCCAGATCCTAGAGGCTTCAAAGCCTGGGACTTATCCAGGTTTCACTCCCGAGAAGTTCATGTCTGTCCTGAGGCCTTTCTGTTCCCAAAGCACCAAACTTCTGAAGAGGGTGTTGAGTGGGTGGCCCCAGGCCAAAGCAGAGGCAGGCTGAGGAGCACACAGGGTGGACTAGAAGGAGAGGCCCAGAGTGAATGTTCTAGAAAGTTGTGGGGGAGGGGTTGTATACTTTTTTAAAAAATTATTTATTTATTTATTTATTTATTTAGTTATTTATTTATTTATTTATTAGAGAGAGAGAAAGAGACAGATAGAGAGAATGGGCATGCCAGGGCCTCTAGCCACTGCAAACAAACTCCAGCCATATGTGCCCTGTTGTACATCTGGCTTTTGTGGATCCTGGGGAATCAAACCACGGTCCTTAGGCTTTGCAGGCAAATGCCTTAACTGCTAAGCCATTTCCCCAGCCCTGGATACCTTTTTAAAATATTTTGTTTTTATTTATTTATTTGACAGAGAGAGAGAGAAAAAATGGGCACGGCAGAGCCTCCAGCCACTGCACACAAACTCCAGATGCATGCATCACCTTGTGCATCCGGCCCTAAGTGGTTACTGGGGAATCGAACCTGGGTTCTTTGGCTTTGCCAGAAAGTGCCTTAACCACTGAGCCATCTTAGAGGTTCTGGGAAGTTCTGATGCTATGCTTGGTGCAGGGGGCAGAGGGCAGTGAGCAGGTGGTAGGCAGTTTGGGAAGAAGAGAGTAGAGAAAGGGAAGTTCTGAGGCTTCACAGCAAGGGTAACTTTCTGGAAAGGATTCCCAGAATGGTGGGGATGTACAAGTTGGATCTTCCTGTATGGCTCAGAGTGGGCTGGAGTCGGGGTGTATAAATATGACTGGGCCGGCAGCCATGGAGGGAGCCCATGGCACTGTGTCTGCCTCTGATCAAAGGGACTCAAACCCTTGGCCTCACTTAATCTTCACAAATGTCCAGAGAAGCAATGAGGGCTGGCCCCACTTTACAGATAAGCCACCTGTTCAAGGTCACCTAGCTGGTGACTGATAGAACCGACCAACTTGTCAGGTGAACGATGGATGGACGCACCAAAGATAGGTCTGTCTGATCCCCAAACTTAGCTCTTACCCTCTCCCTAGCCCCGAGAAGCAGTAAGGAAGTGCAGATATGTAGGTCTTCCAGGTCCCCAACCAAGAGGCACCTCGCCGTTTTCCTTACGTATCTCACTCGGAGTAAATTTAAAGTCATGGCCATAGTCTGCAGGTCCTGTGAGCTCTCATGTCAGACTCATCTCCCACATCGTCCCTTCTTCTCATCCCATTCCAGTCACATCAGAAGACCCCTTGTCATTCCTTAACGTGGGCAAGTTCCAACGTGATCCCAAGGCCCTTTGTACTTACTGCTCCTTCTTCCTGACCTGTCTTGCTCAAGCTGTCTGCTCCCGTCACCTTCTTTTTTTTTTTAATTTTTTTTCAGTTTTTCGAGTTAAGGTCTCACTCCAGCCTCTTGTCACCTTCTTAAAGAGGCCTGCTAAAGCCAGGTGTGGTAGCACAGGCCTTTAATCCCAGCACTCAGGAGGCAGAGGTAGGAGGATTGTTGTGCGTTCGAGGTCACCCTGAGACTACATAACGAATTCCAGGTCAGCCTGGGCTAGAGTGAAAGCCTACCTCAAAAAACAAAAAAAAAAAAAAAAAAAAAAAAACCAGGCCTGCTGAGTTCATTGTAAACTATCAGTCAGTCCTTTCCTGTCCCTTTTACCCTTCCGAATTTTGTCCCTCATGGTTTGGGTCCACTCCACGCAAGAGCACCGTCTCTGCAAAGGCAGGCGGGGGCACGTCTGGCCTGACCTATATCACATGCTCTCCAGCAACACCTCATACAGAGCCAACATCAGTAAGTACTGAATGAATGCATGAATGAATGAATGCTCACTTGACCATTCTGGATCTAAAATGTACCAGATCTGGGCTGGAGAAATGGCTTAGCAGTTAAGGCATTTGCCTGCGAAGCCTAAGGACCCAGGTTCAATTCCCCAGTACCCAAATAAAGCCAGATCACAAGGGCACAAGGTGGCGCATGTGTCTGGAGTTTGTTTGCAATGGCTAGAGGCCCTGGCATGCTCATTTTTTCTCTCTCTCTAATAAGTAGATAAAAAATATAAATAAACAAACAATGCCAAATCCACAGAAGAAGCTATCCTTCCTGCAAATTGTTCTCCTTGAATTTGCATCTTCTTCAGCAAAACACCAGAGCCCAGAACTGAGGGTACGCTGAAAGGTAAAGAACGGTGCCTCCCTCCCGCGCCCCCTCATCTTCCTTCCCTGTGATCTTTCCAGATGAGGATGGGAGAGCAGAGCCCAGTGGGTGCCTCCTGGCCAGCGGGCAGCCAGCCGTCATCCAGCCATCATGCCCAGCCAGGAGGCGGGAGGCGGTGCCCGGCTTAAGGCATGAATAGGGCAGGAGGTAGATGAAAGGCCGCCCGTGCTTGGAGCCTAGCAAACAAAGGGGACCTAGCAGGTGTGAGGGGCCTGGGGGCCGCAAGGGCAGAAACTGGATCTGGAGTTGGAGATCGGTGTCACCTGCAGCAGGGCCAGCCTCCATTCGCTTTCTTTGGTTGTCACTCCACTCTGAGACAAAGCTGGGGCTGGATGTTGAGGCAAGAGTGGGGGAGGGGAAGACTGGAGCGCCATCTCCGCTTCCAGGAGGCCGCCATGCAAGGTCAGGGGTCAGCAAGGTCAGAGTGCAGCAAGAACTTGGAGATGGCCCAGCCCTGGGTACCCATGAGGCCTGGGAGGCCTCACTGCTACTGGCTGGGCTTGGATCCAGAGTCATGGCACTCGTGTTAGGTCCTGGAAATTGCTGTTTTGTTTTTTTGAGATGGGGTCTCATGTAGCCCGGGCTGATCTCACATTTGCTGATGGATGACTTTGGACTCCTGATCGCCCTGCCTCTACCTCCTGAGTGGTGTGTGCCACCACACCCACTTTTATGTGTGGCTGGGGATGGGACCCAGGGCTCCCCGCTACCAACAGAGCTAACGTCCTTAGCCCTGAAATGATCTTTTTGTTACTTTGTTTTGAGACAGGATCTTGTTAAATTGCCAAAGAAGACCTTGAACTCATGGGCTCAAGGTCATCCTGCCCAGTACTTGGGGATACAAGCATGGGCCACTACACACCTATCAGGAGCTGATGTTTTTCCAGTCAGCCCATTCTGCCTTTGGCTGGCCCATTCCTAAGGGTGGCCAGGAAGTCTTTATGGGGCAGCTAGGGTAAGACCAGATCTGGACAGTGCATGAGTGGAGAGGGGCGGGGCCAGGCCAGGATCCAGGACCAGTGGGGGTGCTCCATGAGCAGGGGTGTCACGAAGGCAAGTTGGACGACAGTAGCCAAGAGAGACCCCCCCCCCCAGCTCCAGAGGGCACTGTGATGTGCAGGGTCACCACGTTCCCACACAACCGCCCAGGGCCACCTTGAACTCCACCCCTGCAACAGCTGATTGCCCCAAGGTATGGAGGAGCCTCTGGAGGGGGCCCCAGGGAGGGAAGTGAGAGGGAGGGGGCCACGATCATGTAGGAGGGCAGGGAGAGAGGGGGAGGAGGAGAAGGACAAAGCCAGCCTGTGTGGCACCTGGGACATTCCCAATCTCTGCCCTGTCCCCTCCCCGATCCTACGCTGGAAGGGGTGGGAACAATGCCCCCATTGAGGCCAGATCCCCAGGGATAGCATCTCTGTGTCCACTGGGACAGAAGCCAAGCAGGTGAGCCTGGTGCAGGGTGGAAGCTTGCTCTACAGCAATAGGACAAGACCCCAGGGATGGGGCCAGGGCTACCCTTGGGGGAAGTAGAGAGAGGGCCCTGGAGGGAAAGAGCTTAATTCTGCTCTTCCTTCTGGGGCCAGAGCAGGGAGAGATGGAGAAGGGGGTGACCATAGGTATGAGGGTCATACTCCCGGACTGGACGATGATCACCGCCCAGCTCTCATGGAGTCATTCTCTGCTCTGGGAAGGAACGCGGGAATGCCAGGCCCAAGTGCTGAGCAGCTGGCAGAAAGTGGGCCCCACCCTGCCCCACATGCAGACAGAGGAAGCAGATGGATGACAGCGTGACCATCTTTCATTTACCCAGGAAGTAAAAAGTTGCCTTTAAAATGCTCTTCGTGGGCTGGTGAGATTGCTCAGTGGTTAAATGTGCTTGCTTGCAAAGCCTGGAGGGCCAGGTTCGATTCTCTAGTACCCGTGTAAAGCCAAATGCACAAAGTGGTACATGTGTCTGAAGCTCATTTGCAGTGGCAGGAGGCCCCGGCATGCCCATATTTTCTCTCTCTCTTTCTCTCTGTATCCACCTCATTCTCGCTCTCTCAAATAAAGAAATAAAAATAAAAATAAGGGCTGGAGAGATGGCTTAGCGGTTAAGCGCTTGCCTGTGAAGCCTAAGGACCCCGGTTCAAGGCTCGGTTCCCCAGGTCCCACGTTAGCCAGATGCACAAGGGAGCGCACGCGTCTGGAGTTCGTTTGCAGTAGCTGGAAGCCCTGGTGCGCCCATTCTCTCTCTCTCCCTCTATCTGTCTTTCTCTCTGTGTCTGTCACTCTCAAATAAATAAATAAAAAATGAACAAAAAATATTTTTAAATAAATAAATAAATAAAATAAAAATAAGCCAGCCAATTAATCTACTCATCTGAATGTGTTTCTGTAGAAATTTAGAAAGAGCTGGAAATAGTGATGCCACCCTCCAAACCCTAAGGACAACAGGTCATTACAATTCCCAGAAATGGTTATGATATCATAATGTTGAAGCATTTTCATAGGATTAACTGTAACCGGTTCTTAGCTTAAAGAAACTTGGCAACGTTAATAAATTGCATGAACAAATAAAAATAAAAAATGTATTCATATCAGGAACTGGAATGGCTCACAGGACTCCTCCAGTGGTTCCAACAAAATAAACTATTTGCTCTGTTCTTTGGTTTAGGTCTGTAAGTTAAAGCTTCAGGATGTGGTTTAATTGTTTGTCCTTGAAAGGACTACAACTTTTCAGCTGATGAGAGAGAGAGAGCAGCTAAATATGCCCAATCTCTGAAAGAGTATGGATCCATCCCTGAGGTGGGCTCCCATCTGAATTGGGTGGCCCAAGACAGAAGCTAATGCTAGGTGAAAGGCTGTCACTGGGCCACCAAGGAAAGGGGCAGGCCCAGCTCCCCAATACCACTGGCAGCAGGATCCTCACCTTCTTTGGGTTCAAAGTAGCTCAGAAATGAAGATAAAGGCCAGGCACCTCACCTCAAAGGGTCTGCCTACCCCAGGACTCAGGCTCTGCGCTGTGACGCTGGAGTGGTGCCCAGAAAGACTAGTCACAATTGCTGGCTGCTGGGTCCATTTCATCTTGGTTTTCAGTTTGTTCAAAACAGGGTCTTTCTAGTATAGCTCAGGCTGACCTGGAACTAACTCATGATAGACTCCCATGTATTGGGATACAGGCATGGACCCCCACACCCAGAGCTCTGAATAGATTGTGAACAAGGTTGTGGGTTCCAATTTTAAAGTCTTGATGTGATAGCAACACCAAGTACAGTCCAATAGCACAAAGAAGAACCCAGTTCCTGATTCAAGCAAACCTCTAGGGTGACGGATTCTTGGGTGACAAGAAGACACTGCCATGGTGGGTCAGGGAAGGGTGGAGCTTCCCAAATGGGGGACCCAGAGAAGAGGTTAAGGTCAGGAGGCAGTGGGATGGCTTCAGAGGAAAGGTAACAGTAACAGGAAGATGGGCGTTCTCCAAGTGGGGGGCGGGGGGAGCGGGGGTCCGCTCACTGCGACAGCATTCATCTTCTGGCTTCCATTTGTTGAACAGCTACTATGGATCAGGAACTGGGGACACAAAAATGAAAAGTTGTACCTCTGCCCTCAAGGAAACCACAGATCACCACCTCAGAAGGATAGTAGCCACAGCCTCCATCAACAGGGCTGCTTTTGAGCCTATGCTGGGAGTCGTAGTTTCCCAAGTGAGAAGGTTAACCCAGGCTGACAAGGGCACGGCAGGTACTGTGTAAAAAGTGGGTAAAGGGGGCTGCAGAGATGGCTCAGCAGCTAAAGATGTTTGCTTGTGAAGCTTGCCAGCCTGGGTTTAATACTCCAAACCCCCACATAAAGCCAGATAGAAAATGTGGCACAAGTATCTGGCATGCGTTTGTAGCAGCAAAATACACTGATGTGTGCACACCACACACATGCATCTAGATAAACAATTATTTGGGGGAGGGTTCAAAGTAGGGTCTCACTCTAGCCCAGGCTAACCTGGAATTCACTATATAGTCTCAGGGTGGCCTCAAACTCACAGCAATCCTCCTACCTCTGCCTTCTGAGCGCTGGGATTAAAGGCGTGCACCACCACACTGGGCAAATTAATTTTCAAACAACAGGAAAAAAATGGGTAAGAGACATTCGAGCCCACTAACAGAGGACCTTCAAAGGCAGGTAGAGGAATTTGGGTGTTTTCTGTAGGCAATAGGGAGCCACAGAAAGCTCCTGAGCAGACGAGGTCCACACATGCAGCAAGTGCTCCAGCAATGGCACTGGCCGGTGAAAGGTTGCACTTAGGCTAGGCTGATAGCTCAGCGGATTCAGTTCCTAGTGCTCACACTGAAACAGTACTCGTTGGGCTGGCGAGATGGCTCTACTGTTATAGGTACTTGCTTGCAAAGCCTAACAGCCTGGGCTCCATTCCCCAGTATCTACCTAAAGCCAGATACACAAAGTGGCACATGTATCTGGAGCTCATTTGCAGCGACAAGAAGCAGTGGCATGCCCATTTTCTCTCTCTCTGTCTCTCTCTCTCGCTCCCTCCTTTTTGGTTTTTCAAAGTAAGGTCTTACTGTCGCACAAACTGACCTGGAGTTCTCTACGTAGTCTCTCAGGGTGGCACTGAACTCACTGTGATCCACCTAGCTCTGCCTTCTGAGTGCTGGAATTAAAGGCATGCACCACCATGCCTAGATCTCTCTCTCTCCTCCTCTCTTTCTCTCTCTTTCTATCTTTGTAAATAAATAATTTTTTTAAAATAAAATAAAAATACTGGGACATGGCAGCAAAAAAGCACTCCTGAAGATAATAACTGATTACACATGTCTCTACACAGACACACATGCAAAAATAAAATAATAAGGGCCTGGAGAGATGGCTCAGCAACTTAGGCAATTGCCTTCGAAGCCTAACAAACCAGGTTCAATTCCCCAGTACCCACATACAACCAGATGCATAAAGTGGCACATGCAACTGGAGTTCATTTGCAATCACTGGAGGCCCTGGTGCACCCATTCTCTCTGTCTCTCTTCTCTCTGTCCCTTCTTGCAAATAAATAAATAAAATAAGGGTTGGGGAGATGATTTAGCAGTTAAAGCATTTGCCTGTAAAGTCAAAGGACCCAGGTTCGATTCTCTAGAGCCCATGTAAGCCAGATGCACAAGGTGGCACAGGCGCCTGGAGTCTGTTTACAGTGGCTGGAGACCCTGGTGCATCATTCCTTCTCTCACTATCTTTCTCTCTCTTAAATAAATAAATAAATAAATAAATAAATTTAAAACAAAATAAATAGGGCTGGAGGGATGGCTTAGCAGTTAAGGTGCTTGCCCACAAAGCCAAAGAACCCAGGCCTGATTCCCCAGGACCCACGCAAGACAGATGCACAAGGTGGCACATGCATCTGGAGTTCATTTGCAGCGGCTAGAGCCCTGGTGCGCCCATTCTTTCTGTCTCTCTCTCACACTCTCTCTCTCTCAAATAAATAAATATAAAAAATTTAAAAACCAAAGAGCAATTAAAAAACAAAATAAATAAATAAAGGATTTAAAATGTATTAAGGGGAGAGAGAGGAAGGAAGGAGGAAGGGAGAGAAGGAGGGAAGGTAGAACAGGCTAGGGAGAGGGGATGTAAAAGTCCACATGGTGGTGGCACAAGACTCAAGCAGAGGAGAACAAGATAAAGATGGCAGGGAAAGAGACCGGGAGGTGGAGGAAGCAGGGGTCCCCACACCTTTAGTAAGGAGACACTTACTGCTGTTCACTTGAGCCCATTTTGTGGCAGGAGAGCTCCAGCCAACCAGTGAAGGGCTCTGGTCTTCTGTTCAGAGAAGTAAATGAGAAGTGGGTCCAGCGGGGGGGGGGGGGGGGGGGGGTGAACAGGATGGGGAGGAACACGCAACACACATCCACATCGAGGTGGCAGAGAAGGCGCAGGTGTCCCTGGCTATCACACCCAGCCTGGTGGTTTTGGGCAAACACTGGGCTGAGCAAAGAGGAATCTGGATTCCTTTCCTCTGGGGCAGCCCTGGTACCAGGGTTGAGCAAGCCGGCCCTGAAGGGGTAGTGCCCTCAGCCATCCTTCTGGGGAGACAGAAGAGGTCAGAGGCAGGTAGGACAGTGTTCGCTCTCCCAATGTAAAGGGGAGATGAAGAATCACAGGCTCAAAATAGTGCAGAACTCGAGAGGTGCCAGCACGCCTCTCTGCCAACTGAGTGATCCGAGCAAGTTGCGTCACCTTCCTGAGCCCCGGTTTCCTGGTCTGTAGAATGGAGAGGGCCATGGGATGGTCTCCTAAGCTGTTCTAAGGTACCATCTGCTAAGTGCTTGGCCTGCGCCTGATGCCAACAACGACTACTCCCTGGTAGGCTGGCCTACCCTGGGGTTGCTGGCAGATCTCCGCTGCTGCACTGTCTGCCTCTGGGGAGCGCCCCTTGTCTTTAGCCTTACCCTTAGCCTCCACCACAGCTCCGCTGCACCTGGATAGTCCTTAGTGACTGGAGGTAGAGCCGGGGGCAGAGTGCACCTGCTGAGCCCAAACCCCAAGCAGCATTTTAAAGCCAGAACAGGACCAAATCTGGAGCCAAACACCAGCCACTCATCTTTGTGACCTCCGTGAGGTTTAGGACAGGTGCACCAGCCTGTGTCCCAGTTTCCCCCTCGGCAAACCACGGCTGTTGCCCCTTGCCTGAAGGCTGGAACAAGGCAAGTGTTTGTCTTTTCTCTCAGCCTAGGCTCCTAGGAGGCCTGTAGAAGGCGGCACTGTGGCCTCAGTGGGGGCAGATATCTGTAGGCTTGTGGAACAAGGACAAGCCTCCTCTTGGGGAAGAGCAGATGTTGGCCTGCAGCTGTTTGCGCTTAATCAGTCCTGGGAGAGAGAGCTCCGGGGCCTCCCCGCGGGTTCCCGCCTGACAATGGCTGAAGGTGGCCTCCAGCCTGGGGCCCTGAGCTGCAACAGGGAAGGAGGCATTCCGTCCCCCAGGGCTAGGCAGGGGTTCAGGAGGGGAGTGCAGCTGAACCCAACTCCTTCCTCCTTCCTTAGCCCCTGAGTGGCTCCGGCCCCTCACCTCTAACAGTGGCCTCTCCCTGCCGACCCTGCTAGCCATCCTGAAGACCTAACTTCCCCTCTGCTTCCATGGGGATTCCCAAGCCTGGATGAGGACGAGGGCAAGGGAGTGTGGTCTCCCTCACTTCCCTGCCAGGACCCGGCTCCACCTGCTGCCTCCCCTCTGAGGCACTGGGGCAGTGTTGGACTTGACCTCCCATGTCTTGTTGCCCTCACTGCAAAGCAGTCAGTGAGCCAAGCCTGCAAACTGGCAGCTGTGATGGCACTGTCATTATGATGGTCACCATGATCCCAATGCTTGGGGATCACTTCCTGTTTAGGCTTATTGATCAGCGGGGCTACGTAAACAGCTCTGGCAGACGGAGGCCACCCTGAGGCATCTTGGTTTCCTTTCTCACCTGCAGGGCCCCTCCTCCAGTTTAGCCCTTCTGAACACATCATGTTTGAGTTCTTGAGAGAGAGAGGGGAGAGTGAAAGATGGCAAGAGAATATGGGCACACCAGGATCTCCACCTACTGCAAACAAACTTCAGATGCATGCGTCGCTTCGTGCATCTGGCTTTACATGGGTACTGGGGAATCAAACTCTGGTCCTTAGGCTTTGCAAGCAAGTGCCTTAACCGCTGAGCCATCTCTCCAGCCCGGGATTGAGTTCTTGAAAACAATGACTTCTGTGATCATTGTTGCTCACAGCACCTGCTCAAGGACACATTGACAACAGGAACGACCCAGGAAGGTGAATGAGCTTCTTGCTAGTCCAGACCAATTCTATTTCTTCCCAGAATCCTCCAGGACCCAATGTAAGTGTTAAGCGGAGCGTCAGCTAGTATCCAGGGCCTGCAGAGGACCCAACCTCAGGGTCTTTCCCTACACCCAAAGCTCTGGCAAAGTGGGCCAGGGTATTGGAGGCCCAGCTTGTGTAGAGTGGTCACCTAGCTCCCCTGCTCAACCTGGGGGGCTTCCTCTGAAAGTCTGTACAGAGTCCCATAGACTCTGAGGACATAGGGTGTGAGGTGGGATGGCGGGGGAGTCACACAAGGGAGACAAGGCAGGAAAGACCCTTCAGGGAGCTTCTGAGGACCTCTTGGCCTGGGTGGGGAGAGATCCTGGGAGTACGTGGCTATTAGCTCTGAATCTGGTACCTAGGATGCCTCCAGACACCGTAAATCTCAGCGTCTCCTCCTCCCAGGAAGAGAAGGAGTTTCCCTCTGCAGAATGCCAGCAAGTAGATCCAGGAAGAAGATTGGGGGGCTCGACACTCTGACCCCTTCCAAAAAGAAGGATAGAGGCTGCCCACTTTTCCAGGAGCCCTCTCCATCACAGAGTGCTTCCCTTAATGTTCACTTTCAATAAACCTGGCTTGTTGGCCTGCAGAAAGAGAGAGGAATCCCAGCACTTGGGAGACCAACCTGAGACTACATAGTGAATGCCAGACCAGCCCGGGCTACAGCAAGACTCTACCTCAAAAGACCACACACACACACACACACACACACACACACACACACACACACAGTAGAACGATAGAGTACACAGGATGCTCCACTTCCCTGGGCTCCACTGCTGCCATCTGTGGCTTTCCTGTCCCTCCATTCTGTCATCCTCACCCAAGGGGAATCTGGGTCTTGTTTCCCTGAGAGAAGTGATGTCCAGTTCATCTCACGCCTTGGCCATTGGGAAGGTCCCTGAGCCTGGCCAGCTTTCTGGACCACGGTGGCTCAGCAGTCACCTCCCCTTGCATAGTCCCCTAGTTCTTTTCCCACACCATCCCTGCCCCAACTCAGCAAGCACACTCATTAGCCTGAAACCCCTTCCCTGGACTGTTGCCAAGAGAAGAGGCCAGGGAGGTCAAGACAAGCCCCAGAACCCACCCTTCAGTCTGGTGTGCAAAAGCCTGCTCAGAGGGCTGGAGAGATGGCTTAGCAGTTAAGGCGCTTACCTGCAAAGCCTAATGACCTGGGCACCCTGGGCTTTAGTCCCCAGTACCCACGTAAAGCTGGAGCACAAAGTGGCACACGCATCTGGTTTCGTTTGCAGCAGCTAGAAACCCTGACATGCCCATTCATATTCATTCTCTCTCTCTCTTTGCAAATAAAGAAAATAGTTTAAAAACAATAAGCCTGCTTGGAGATCACGTTTGCCAGACCCAACTCCAATGTGTTGTAGACCTTGGAACTTTTTAAAAGATAAGATAGGACCTAGGGAATAGGGGAGTTCAGTAATGGGAGGGAACAAAGAAAAAGCTGGCCTGTACCCCACTCCTCAAAGTAAACACCCACCGCCTCCCTCCTCCAAGGCTGCACCTCAGATCTTTCTGTGGGTGCACAGATCTTTGTCCACTGGGCAGGCTCTCTTCTCCTTGCTACCACGGGGTGTCTCAGCTCGCATCATATAGCACTGGTACACCAGCTTTCTCCCGGGCTTGATGCGGAACTTCCAAAAGGCAGGATGTGTGGCTCCGCTGGGTATGAAGACATGGGTATGTCCCTGGGTACCAAACCTGGCAAACAACTTCTTCTCAGCAAGCCCAAGGAACAACAGATTCTGCTCCCGCACCTGGTGCCCAGAGCCTAGGGACAGCTTCTACGGACCCAGCGCCCTGTGAAAAAGAATGAGGAAGACACCATCCCACCTCTGCAGAGACAGCGGGCACACACCCACCAGCCCAGGGGCTGCACCAGGACCTGCCTGGCAGCCGTCTGCTTCCTCAGAAACATGCCACTCAGCAACTGGCACATGATGGCTCTCCCCAAGCCCCTTCTCAGCCTGCAGGACCTACTGATTTTATCATGGCCCCTCTTCCCTGGATACGACTCCACCTTCTCCCTGAACATTGTCACTTTAGCCTTCCCTGCCTGGTCCCACAATCCCCTCCTCCAGAAAGACCACTGGGGTTGCCCAGACTCCACTCCTGTGCTATGCGACTTTGATGAAGCATGGAAAAAGGGTCTTCTTACCTTTTTTAAAAAATTCCATTTACTTATTTACATGTGTGTGTGTGTGTGTGTGTGTGTGAGAGAGAGAGAGTATACCAGGTCCCTTGCTCTGCCAGACGCCTGTGCCACCCTTCCAGCTGCCTTGATGTGGGTGGCCTGGGAATTAAATCCAGAACCCCAGCTAGCAGGCTTTGCAAGCATGCGTCCTTATCGGTTGAGCCATCTTCCTAGTCCCCCTTTCTTTTATTTATTTCTAGGCTGACCTGGAATTCACTATGTAGTCACAGGGTGGCCTCGAACTCACAGTGATCCTCCTACCTCTCTGCCTCCTGAGTGTTGGGATTAAAGGTGTGCGCCTCCCCCCAGGTAGTATTTTATTCTTCTTTTTTTTTTTTTTTTTTTGAGACAGGGTCTCATGAATTCAAGTTGGGCTCCAACTCAAATCTATAGCCAAGGATGACCGCAAGCACGCGCACCACATAAGAGGGTCTTCTTCTTGGGCACTGTCCCTTGAATGCTGGCAGTGTGCCCATGTTCAAAACACTGTCGCGTACGTGGGCTCAAATGATCTCCAAATCAAAGTGCGCCGGAGGGAGAGCACTGAAGATATCTGCTCTCTGATGGAGGTGGCTGCAACCCAAATTGCTGATTCAGCCCGGGTCTCTTGACCTTCAATGACTCAAGGACACCGGATCATGGGCTCTTCTTAGTCGGGGAGGGCATACTGGAGAGGGTGGATACCCAGCCCAGCGAAAGCCAGGACCACATGGGGCCTGAATAACGCAGGGGCCCGCCAGGCCCTGAACAGCGTGGGAACCGTCTGGGAGCAGCGCGGGGCCGCCGAGCTCCGGGAGGGGACCGGTCCCGCCCCTCGGCCGGCGCGCACAATGGGGTCGCTGTGCCCGGCGCCCCCTCCCCGGGCTCGCTGGCCCGCGCCCGCCCCCTCTCCCCAAAGCTGCTTTCAATTTAAAACGCCTCCAACCAGCGGGTGCTGCCCCGGGGGGGCGCGACCGCAGCGCAGAGCGCCCCTGTAATTTCCTCGGGGAGCTGACCGGCTCAAACACGGCCCCGCGGTGCCCCGACCGCAAGCCCCGAGACCGGAGACGGCGCCCAGACGGCCTTGCCCGGGTCGTGGGAGCGCCACCGAACCGAACGAACGGCCTCCGCCGCGCCCGGCCCGCTGCACCGCCTCCTCCAGGCAGCCCACCGCCGCCACCCGGAGAAAGAGCCCCAAGCGCGCCATGATTCCCACTGGCCAGACTCTCCCTTCTGGGGGACCAGACACGGGAAATACCGGAGTATTTCAAGGACACTGGATCAGTCCGGAGGGCATCCTGGAGAGGGTGGATACCCAGCCCAGCGAAGGCTGTCCGGAGTAAATATCAAATCTGCTGGTGTATGTGTCTCCTCCATCCTGAGGTCAAAACTGGTTCTCCTTGGACTGAGAACTTTGTGGGGAATAAACTAGGCAATGTGGCCACCATCAGAGCAGGAGCTCTTGTGCGGCAGAGAGGCTAGCAGGGCTGGAGAGACGGCTTAGCGGTTAAGGCGCTTAGCGGTTAAGGCGCTTGCCTGCAAAACTAAAGGACCCAGGTTCGATTCCCCAGGACCCCTGTAAGCCCCATGCACACGGTGGCACATGCATTGGAGGCCTTGGTGTGCACATTCTCTCTCAAATAAATAAAATAGAAGCCCGTGCCCAGAGCTCATAGACGCCCGTGCCCTCTGAGAACATTCCTATCCTCCTGATGGCTGGGTCTAGTGCACACCTTTAGTCTCGGCGCTCAGGACGTAGAGGCAGGATTTCTGTGAGTTCTGTGAGCCTGGGGATACCAGGTACAGTGAGTTCCAGGTCAGCCTGGGCTAGAATGAGACCCTGCCTACAAAACAAAACCAACAAAAATTGCTCGGACTATATATATGCAAGCCACAACTCCTGGATGAGTAAGATATATATATCTTATATATATCATATATACGTATATGAGGCAGTCTCATATAGCTGAGGCTAGTCTCCTATTTAGTAAAGATGACCTTGAACTTCTGGCCCACCTGCCTCCCTTTGTCCCCAGCTCTGGGATTACAGGTATGCAGCGCCACATCTGTTTTTATGTGATACTTGGGGTTACACCCAGGGCCTTTTTCATGCTAGGCAAGCACTCCGATCACTGAGCTACATCCCCAGCCCAAGATGTCAATGGCTAAGCTGGCCATGTTGCCACACACTTGTCATCTCAACGCTCAGGAGGATTGCAGGTTTGAAGCCAGTCTGGAATAATAATATTAATATTGATGGTTATGGGCTGGAGAGATAGCTTAGCAGTTAAGGCACTTGGCCTGCAAAGCCACAGAACCCAGGTTTGATTCCCCAGGATCCACACAAGCCAGATGCACGGGGTGGTGCATGCATCTGGAGTTTGTCTGCAGCAACCAAAGGCCTTGGCGCACCCATTCTCTATATCTGCTTCTTTCTCTCTCTCTCTCAAATAAATAACTAAATAAATTTTTTAAACCTTAAAAAATAATAATGGGGGGGGGGGGGGGGCTGGAGAGATGGGTTAGTGGTTAAGGCGCTTACCTGCAAAGCCAAAGGACCTCTGTTGGATTCCCCAGTACCTGCATAAACCAGATGTACAAGATGGCACATGCATCTGGAGTTCATTTGCAGTGGTTAGAAGCCTTGGCATGCCCATTCTCTCTCTCACTCTGCCTCTTTCCCTCTCTCAAATAAATCAATAAAAATAAAATATTTTTTAAAAATAATAATAATGGCTAAGTGGTTAAGAGTGTTTAATCCCAGCACTTGGGGAGCAGAGGTGGGAGGATTGCCATGAGTTCAAGGCCACCCTGAGACTCCATAGTGAATTCCATGTCAGCCTGAGCTAGAGTGAGACTCTACCTCACAAAAACAAAAACAAAAAAAAAAAAAAAAAAAAAAAGAGGAAGAAGAAGAAAGAGAGAGTGTGGTTCACTAGTAGAGCACTTGCCTAGCATATACCAGGTGCATGTACGCATGCATGCACACACACACACACACATAAAAACAGCCAGATGTGGTAGCTCACACCCATAATCCCAGCACTGAGGAGGCTGAGATAGGAGAATCCCTGTGAATTCCAGACCAGTCTGGGCTACAGAATGAGTTCCAGGTCAGCCTAGGCTACAGTGAGACCCTGCCTTGTAAAACAAATAAATATAATAAAATGCCTAATGCTACTATAAATTTCCCCAAAGATGGGGCGCTCTTTCCTCCAACCCACGAGGGCTAGTGTGCAGGTCTACTCTAGAATAGTTAGGGACTTGCAGAACACGAGTCTGGGGTACTAGGGTGACCTGAGGTAGAGCACCTGCCAGACTATTAAGGAAGAGAGAGGGAGGTCTTACCACAGGTTAGAGCTCAGGGGACCCCTCCTCTTGGCTTGCAGAGACGGCCCTGGCATGGGAGGCAGAGCGTGAGTGGACAGGAGCTCATCTGTCTACAGGCCTCTCAGTTCAGCACAGCCCAAGGGGGTGGGGGGGCAGCTAGACACCAGGAAGAACTTCCTTAGCTGCTGGCTGGGGGAAGGGCTCTGCCCTCCCCCACTCTGCCTCCCAGGTACTATAGAGGGGCATTTTTGGATCAAGGCCTATGGATGAGTTTTTAAAAGGCTTAAATACCCTGGCTTACTGTGGCTCTCCAGCCTGTGTAGATGGGGCTCCTTTAGAATTTTCCAGAGTGTGCATGTGTGTGTATGCGTGTGTGTGTGTGTGTCCTAGCTGCTGTAGGGAAGCAGCTCAGCTGGGGGTCCTGGCTTGTCCAGAGTGCTCTACTCTACTTTGTCCCCTCCTCCCCTCCATCCCAACTTACCCCTCTTTCCAGGCTGGCTGTTGTGGTGAAGCTAATCAGAAGTAATTATGGGGAAAGAATGGATCCTGAGAGGGACCCCACAGAGACCACCTCATCCGCTCTGGACCAGCCCTGGTGGCCCTAGCCCCCAGGCCTTGGCCTGGTTTAGTCCTGCCTAGTGTGGGGGAACCCACTGACACCCACCCCACTGTCTGACCCCTTCCTCCCAGACAAGCCCCTGAGCCACAGGCTCCACTCCCACATCTGAGCTTGCCTCAGTCTCCCCATAGTCGTTCAAATTTCATTCCATACCTACTGGGCATCTCCTGTGAACCAGGCCCATGCTGGGCACCGCACTGAAAAATGATACTTGCTGTCCCCCAGCAGCTGCTAGGACGTGGGTCAGGGTAAAGGGAGTTGCCTTGGCAACCCTTCAGCTTCCACCTCCTTGAATCCCAGGGAACAGATCATGTCAGCTCAAGAGCCACGCTGGGTCTGTGACCCCTCTACACCGGCGCTGCCTTGCCTTCCAACTCCCCCGCTCACCCCAGCTTTACCAGTGTGTTTCCCCCCCCATCTGACCTCTTCCAAAGTCTCCTCCTTCGCCTGGGTACAGCATGGTCTTCGATTGAAGGCCCTCTAACCTGCAGAGACCCTCAGTTGGTACCCTTTCTCCCTAGGGTTCAAGGCTAGAAGAGCCCTTGGAAATCTTGGAGGTCAGCTCTGCTTTTCCCGCTCTAGGAAGCTGGGGCCCAAGGAACGGTGCATTTAAACCTCATCCACTGTTCTCCTTGGGGAGCACTTGCTGGTGCCACACCTGCCAGGCAGGACCCGGCTCTGCTCCTACCTTCACCCTACCCCAAAGGATGGATCAGACAACAGGAGTGCCCACCATCTTGCCTTCCTGTCCTGCCCCAGCCTGGGAGGAAGCAACGCCAGGAGGCCTGGCTAAGGGTCTCTAATTTGCTTTTCTCCCCGTGATGTCCAGAGGAAAACAGGCCTCCTGTGCTGGAGAGAGTTCCAAGTGTAAACGGGGGTCAATGCCCTCCTGCCCCTGCCCTGGAGGTGCCAAGGTGGTAATTAGGCTTGGGGGGGGGCGCAGCCTGGGTGGGTGGGGGTGGGGCAGCCATTATCCCCAGGAGCTGAGCTGGGCAGAGGAGCTGTGTGGTCTGGGCAAATGGGTGGTTTGTAGGTGGTCTAGGGGTTGAATGACTGAGTGCTTGGGAGGAAGCTGGTAGAGAGGAAGAGAAGCAGCAGAAACACCGCCGAGCAAAGCCTTTCCTTGACTCCAGGGTCCTAGCCCTCCCCGTCCAGGTTCTGGAAGCATCGCCAGGTAGAGACCTGAGCCTCAGGGAATCCGCAGGTGGTGGGGTATCTGGGCTGCCACAGCACAGGGGGAGGAGGGGGCCCTCTGTGGAGACTGAGCAGAGGTTCTGAGAGCTTCCATCTCCCATCCATGCCCTGAGTTTAAGAAAAAGAGAGGGGAGGGAGGGGAGGAAAGTCCCTGGCATTCATGCAGTGCTGGCCGAAGCACTCTTGTGATCTGGGCCTGTCATTCCCCCAAGCCCCCCAAACGCACCACCCTTGTGCCCACTTCCAGACATAGCCAGTCCCTTTCACTACAGGGACGCATTCCTTCTGGGGTCCCCAGGGAACTGTATCTCTATAGGTTGTCTTCTCTTCCTCTGGCCCCCAGTAAGAGTCTGACCATCCCTAGCTTCCTCAGGTCCCAGACTACATAAGGCACACTGCATTATATGACTCTATCTCAGTGTCTCCACCTGTAAAATGGGGGTGTTATCCAATAGTTAACTGCCTGGATTGAATAAGCCAGTGCGAGGTCAGTGCTCACGAAGTGGCAGTTACAGCAATGACTAATGCCCCACAAGATGCCCCTCATGGCTGGAGAACAGGTCTCCTCCTGGGAATGGCTACCCGGAACCTGGGACCTGGCTGTGACCCTTGGTATAGGGACCAGGATGGTGGCTGACAGAAGGTGAGGTGAGCAGGTCACAGGGAGGAGGTAGAATGGCTGGGACAGTCCAATGGCATCCTGCCCAGGCCTCAGGCACATTCCTCCTCCCTCGCTCTCACCACCTGCTGGCCACCTGTGCCATCAGCTCCAAGGCTGGCATAGCCTCTGGGGCAGTGCAGAGAGGTAACCAGACGTGGTGTCCCCAAGGGAAGGAAGGAGCTGGGGGACAGGCCCAGAGTGGCCAGCCTGCTGGGTACCTTGCTGCTGGTGGGCATGGTGGTACTGAAGGTCTATGCTTAGGTTACACCTTGTGTCCCTCAGCAGACTGGGGGAAGGTCCTCTGAACTGGGGCTGCTCCCCATCCTCAGATCAGGGGGTTCCTGAAGCCAGCACCTGTGTTGATTAAAGCTAAAGTTGGACAATCGCTCTCAGACCAGAGGGTCCCTAGAGGGTGAGCTCACCCCAAGAATCTGGCCCAAGAGTGCTGGGTTAGCATTAGACGGGTCAGCCTGGCACCTTTGTAGATTCATCCTTTCTCCATTGCTCAAATCCAAGCTCTCTACAGATGGGGAAATCCCCAGGCTGGGAAGAGCTACAGGGAACTGTCGAACCTGGGAGATTGCCAGGTGGGGAGAGACTCACATGAACCTTCATGGCACCTTCTAGCTTAGGGTCATTCCCAAGTACGCCTCCTCGCTCCCACCCCTTTCCTTTCCCCTGAGCTCTGCCTCAAGGAGCCAGAGGGGACAGGAACTCTTGGCATTTTGCAATGGGGACACAGCTCCCCACACCTGTGGTCATTTCTTATGGGGCACCCTGGGTAGTTGGGGGGCATCTGATGCCAGCCTGATACCCAAGGCTCGCCACTGCCCCTCTTCATCCCAAAGCAGACCACCTATGTTCAGGGAGGACAGCTGGGCCTATGCTCAGGTGGTCCTGAGGCACTTGGAGAGGGATGGACTAGGAGTCATTTGGGCTAAGAGAGAACAGAGTACCACAAGAGGGGGAGTCCAAGAGATGACCTCCTTGCCTACTTCCTGCTTCTGTGGCAAACCTAATGGACACTCTTCAGTGATTGTCTCCTGCTTGAAGGTCATAGCTGTGCTTATTCAGCACAGGACCTGGCATATCTGCACCTAAAAAGTAAGAAGACGGGGCTGGAGAGATGGCTTAGCAGTTAAGGCACTTGCCTGCAAAGCCTAAGGACCCACATCCAACTCTCCAGATCCCAAGTAAGCCAGATGCACAAAAGGCGAGGCAAGCGCAAGGCTGCACATGTCCCCGTGGTGGCCCAAGCGCCTGGGGTTTGGTTTCAGTGGCTGAGGGCCTGGTATACCAGCCCTCTCTCTCTCTCTCTCTCTCTCTCTCTCTCTGTTGCTCTCTCCAAAATAAAATTAAAAAAAAAAAAAAAGACAACGGCGTGAGAGTGAAGATGTTCTAAGCGTGAATGAACGAGCAGCACCCCTAATGTTATTTACTCAGTACCGGGACTGGCAGACTCCAGTTCAAGGCAGAAGGAATATAGGCTGGGTTGGGAGATGTCAAGAGACCTGGGTACACAAACGGTGGGGTCACTCATTGTGAAGGAAGTCGAGAAGCCTGCCCCTCAAGCCCTCACAGGCTAACTGGCCCCCTCGCACGCACTGTGTGCCTTTCATGTACAGAAGGTTTCTCTGAGTTCCCGCCTGAATCTGTTCTGTCCCCATTAGAGCTTCTCCTTGAGCTTTAAACACACGCTGAACTTACCAAAGGGTGGGAAGGCATATTTACTTATGGGATTATGGGATTAATCCTCCTCTACAACACCCTAAGTGCCAGGAACAAGCTTATCTGTGTGCCAAGGTGGTCAGCCATGAAAACGCACAGGAGTAGGGGAGGGAGACGAGCCATAGGAAGTGGCTGGCATGGAAGGGAGTAAGGAGCATGGTGCTGCGGACCCGGGTAAGTTGGCACCAGATCAGGGCAGGCTGTAAATGCCAGGCAACGCTGGGACTTTATCCTGGCGGCGATGGGGAGCCATCAAAGGTTTCTGAGCACAAGAGTGCATGCTGCAACCTGTGTTCTAGGATGTCTCTTAGTACCGTGCGGAGGAGGGACAGGGGAAGGGAGGGGAGCACGGGGTGGGAGGGGGCCATGCGTGCTCCCTGGAGCGAGGGGAAACAGCCACTGTTGCAATACTCTCAGGAGCTGGTGAGAAAAAGCTGCAGTGGGTCGGGAGAAATGAGCATGGAAAGAAAAGATGGGATTTGGTGACCGTGGATGGGATGGGCTAGGAATGGCATGGCAGGCGAGTCAGGCAATAAAGATGACCTGCAAGCCAGGCCTGGTAGCTCATGTCTATAATTCCAGCACTCTAGAGGCAGGAAGATTTGTAAGTTGAAAGCCAACCTGGCCTACACAGTGAGTTTGAGACCAGCCTGGGCTATATAGAGAGCCACTGTCTCAAAAAAAAAAAAAAAAAGTTGGGTTGGAGGGATTGTTTAGTGGTTAAGGTGTTTGCCTGCAAAGTCAAAGGACCCTGGTTCAATATTCCAGGACCCACATAAGCCAGATGCACAAGGGGGCGCATGTATCTGGAATTTGTAGTGGTTGGAGGCCCTGGCACACCCATTCTCTCTGTCTCTCCATGTGTGTGTATATATGTGTGTCTTTCTCGCTCTTTCTCTCTCTCTCTCTGACTCTCTCAAATAAATAAAGCTTAAAAATATAAAAAAAATTAAAAATAGATAAATAAATGAGGTGGATGACTTGCAAATTTCCATGCATCATCTTGGAGATGGTGCCACCATCAGGCCACCTAAGCCGATCCATGACAGCAGTATTCTGGACAGGTGTTGAGTTTTACCAGTCAGGAAGTTCTTTCTGGCATCTGTTCCTTGGCTCTATTATAGCTATACCCCAAGCCATGTTCTCCAGGCTGCCTAAAACCTCATCTGCAGAATACCGTAGCTCTCCTAGGATGTGAGGTTCCTAGAGACCTTGGGGAGAACGTAGGGGCGCTGAGGGCTGTGCTCCCGACCTCCTGTTTTCTGCCCTTCTTGCTCACAGTCCCTCCCTCACACGTGGAGATAAGGGGATGGAACCTCCACTTTCTTCACTGAGGATTAACCATATTCTTTGATCTCTAGATTTCTTTCTAGTGGGGGGAGGGGCGCGGAGAGGGCTGAACTTGAGGCAGGTGTAGATGTACATTGTGGCACATGCTACAGCACCGAGTTTCTTCTTGCCCTTGGATTCTTAGGACTCTTAGTAGAAAAGTAAGAGAGAAACGTTGGGGGTGGGCATGAGGACACCCCATCAATGTTCTGAGACTAGTAATATACAAAGTGTAACTGGGCCTAGGTTTCAACCTACGAAGGAAGGGCCTGAGGTCAAAGGCACAGTCCTCCATGTGGAGCAGAAACACATCATCCAGGCCCAGGAAGGGGAAACCAGATCGCCTTGCGGCCCACGAGTGTTCCCCACAAAGTCTGGAACTCAGCAAATGCCCAGGTTGCTGACAAAAGCAAGACCCAGCAAGACGTCAGCGCCTAAGCGGATCTCAGATCTCACACCACGCCTAGTTCTCAGAGCTCTGTCCCATGAGACAGCGTGGCCAGGATGGCAGGAAAGGGGGAGACTCTCTCCTTACTACAACCTGAATTGCTCCTCTTTACACTTTATATCCTAAGCATTTGAGAATCCGCTTGAGACTGGACTAGAGGTTCAGTTCCCACCATGTCACTCTCCAGCCTTGGGAAACAGAAAGCTCATCTGCTCACTCCTCTCTCTCTCACCGCTGAGCTGTCACACTCAGCTCTGCTATGTGTGTGACAGAGTGTGTGGCTTTCCTTACTCTCTAGCCAGTGCTCTTTAGTTGGCCAGTAGAGTCCCTCTGTCACTGGGAGGACTGTCCCTCAACTGTGTCAACCCCATCGCCCCCAAGAAGGGTGTGTGTCTAGGCAGTAGGTGCTCCCCCTGGGCTTGCTGAGGTCACCCCCTTCCTAGTCTGCTCATTCAGGCTTCTTTGCCTATTACACCTCTGGGTCAGCGACCACCCAGCAGCCAGCGGCTGTTGGGGGGGTTGGGCAAGAAAGGGTTAATCTGCCCGTGCCTTTCATCAGCAGCTTGGCCGGCTCCCAAGGCCCACAGGCTGGGTACCTGGGCGCCTACATCTTCGGTGGGGCGGAGACGTGACCACAGGGCAGCCCTGCCGTCTGCATTCCTCCGTGTGAGTGACAGTCACGGGGCCACGCCTTCAGAGGTGGGCTCCGCGCCTGGTGAAGGGGTGCCCCTGCTGCTGGGGCCCTGTGAGAGGAGAGGGATCAGGAGGGACAAGAAAAGATCCAAGACATAGCCAGAGCTCAGAAAGGAGGCCCAGTCTCCCATATGGGACCCGGGTTGATGATGGAGAGGTGCCCAGGCTTCCTGGAGAAGAGCTGTCACTGTAGGACCAGCCCAGCCAGGCCGAGGCCCAGGGCCTTGGGATGGGCTCTGTCCCCCGTGTCCTTCCTATGCTCCGCGTTTCCACATGAACGTCAACCCTCTCATGACACAGTGGCAGGAGGGCCATCCTCAATTCCTCTTCCCTGAACTCACCAGCCCTGGCCTTTGATCTGTCCCTGGACGTGTTGGCACAAACAGGAAGTCGCCTTGGGCTTGAAGCAAACTTCAACAAGGTGTAAACAGGCACCCCACCTCAGGCTCTCCTGGAAGCTGGGTGCGACTGGGCCTCCAAGATAGAAGGCCAAATGTCAGGCTGTCGGAGCGCTCAGCCTCTCTGAAACAGCTGAGGAAATGCATCATGTTTCACCTCGGGATCCGGGGATTCCACGAGGGCCTTAGCAGAGGTGTGCAAGTCCCTCGCCTCTCATACACCACAAAGCAGAGCTCAGGCCCAGGCCCGGCACCAACTCCTGCAGACCCTATTGGTCAGTCCTCCTCCTAGGAGCCCAAGACCCCCAAGGCTATCTTGTCCGCTCTAGCCCTCGGGAAAAGAGCAACCTAGAAAAGGGGGCTGGGCAGCCCAGCCTCTAGATACACAGCTGTGGCCTCAGGGTTAGAGCATTAGCCTCCGCATGCTTCAGGCTCTAGATTTATCCTTACCAAGGCAAAAACAAAACAAAAAGCAGCTCAAAGGTCTCAAGAATCCCAGTGTCTTCGGGCTCATAGCGACAGAAGGACTACACCTCCCAATGGTCTCTGAAGCCCTAACCAGACATTGAGAACAAGACTCCAGAGAGATGGCAGGGGCGGAGAGAGGCTGGTAAGGCAGCAGAAACCGGGCTCCCCTTTTCTTTCTCTCTCTCTCTCTCTCTCTCTCTCTTTTTTTTCTTTTTAAACTTTATTTATTTATTTATTTGCAAGCAGAGAGAAATCGAAGACAGGCAGAGAGAATGGTCACGCCAGGGCCTCCAGCCACTGCAAACAGTCTCTAGATGCATGCGCCACTTTGTGCATCCGGCTTATATGGGTGCTGGGAATCGAACCAGGCTCGTTGGGCTTTGCAGGCAAGTGCCTTAACCTCTGAGCCACCTACGCAGCCTGAGGGCTCCCTTTTTCCTCACAAGCCCTTTCAAAGTATCTTTAAGTCACGGCTGCTTCAGCCTCCTCTGCTGGGGGCTGCTAGGCTAGGAGCCCACGTGGAAGGTGGGTCTAGTGACAGGGTGACCTTCTCCTTCCAGACCCCTGGCTGCGCCCTCAGTGTCTGCAGAGTGAGGCTGGGGCCATCTTTCCTGGAACTACCAGCAGATTGCCTGCCGATGGGGACCAGGGCTCAAGATTAGGGCTCCCAGTCTCAAGGAAATAGGGCTTTAGTCCAGACATAATGGCACATGCCTATTGTCCCAGCACTTGTGAAGTGGAGGCAAAAATCAGGAACAGCTCATCCTTGGCTATCCTGTCTCAAAAAAAAAAAAAAAAACAGCCCTTGTAAAAGATAAATAAATAAATAAAAAGTAGTGGCCCACTCTCTCTCTCTCTCTCTCTCTCTCTCTCTCTCTGTCACTCTCAAATAAATAAATTAAAAAATTTTAAAAATTATTTAAAAAAGACAGACGGGCTGGAGAGATGGCTTAGCGGTTAAGCGCCTGCCTGAGAAGCCTAAGGACCCCGGTTCAAGGCTCAATTCTCCAGGCCCCACGTTAGCCAGATGCACAAGGGGGCTCACACATCTGGAGTTCATTTGCAGTGGCTGGAGGCCCTGGCGCGCCCCTTCTCTCTCTCTCTCTCTCTCTCTCTCCCTCTTTCTCTTTCTCTCTGTCACTCTCAAATAAATAAATTAATTTTAAAAAAAATTTTTAAAAAGTAGTGGCACATGTCTTTAATCCCATCACTTGGGAGGCAGAGGTAAAAGGATCGCCATGAGTTCAAGGTCACCTTGAGACTATATAGTGAGTTCCAGGTCAGCTTGGGCTAGAGTGAGACCCTACCTCAGAAAAACCAAAAAAAAAAAAAAAAAGAAAAAGAAAAAGAAAAAGAAAAAGAAAAAGAAAAAGAAAAAGAAAGAAGGAAAACAGCCCTTGTTACCCAAGCAGGGGACTTGGAGGCAGGGGTGAACAGCCAAGAGATCCTGCTTCTCTCTCCCCCAGCCCAGCCCTGGGGCCTATGACTCCACCTCCGTTATCCCATCTCTAAAATGGGATAATAACTCCAGCAGCCAAACAGTGGGTGTTCTAAAGGTGCATCTGCTAATTAGAGATGGGTGCTGGGTGGTCGGCGCCCTGGGAGGGCAGGCCGGCCTGGTCGCTGGGATCCACCCCAAGCCTGTGGTTCTCAGCGTGAAGGAGATGAACCACCCAGCCCCAAGTCAGGTCCTCCTTCCAACATCCCAGGCATGACCTTGGGGCGGGGGGGGGGCAGGGGACAAAAGCCAGCTAGGGACCTATGAATGACAGCTTGGTCAGAGCAGAATGGATCTAGCAAGAAGTCAGTCAGCGCGTCTCCGAATGGCCTTCTTCTCCTCCATGCCGTTGCCTGGCTTCAGAACCCTGAGTTTATCCAGGATGACCAGCTGTCCCCATTTGCCCAGAATTGTCCTGCCTTTCACACCTACATCCCAGAAACCAACCCTTCAGACTGCAGCAAACAGATGGTTACTGACTGGCTCAGGATAAGTTCAGAGACTGGAGATGGGAGAGTTTGCAGATGTCCCCTGCCTCCACTCTGCCTGGCTGTCGGGAGTATCTGTGTCCATGCAAAATTCTGAAGGCTTCAGCCGGTCAAAGCCCGGCCCCCAAAGTATGACATCACAGCAGACGGCTGTCTTTCAGCCACAGAGGTCTTTCTGTTGCCCAGTGAGACTGAAGGACTTAGGTTCTGGATTCCTGCACACACACACCTAGCAGAGCCCTGGAACTCCTGGCCAACCAGGCAGCACCTTGGAGGAGGACCAGCCTCAGGTTGCCATCTGGTGGTAATTCCTCAGGGAGGAGATTTGCCCAGGTGACCCCTAGGTCGAACTCCTTTAAATAGCCCCAAATTGCCTTTGACACAGGCAACCTGGGGTCACTGTTGGGGGAGGAAGACCCAAGGCTTTGAAGGCCACACCCCCGAAAGTACTACCTTGAAGCCACGTCTAGGGAGAGCCTTCCAGCAGCTGTGCGGCGGCGCTCCTGGGCATTCCTGAGGGGTGGCCGCAGCCCTCTGGGAGAGCTGTGGGAAGAGTAAGAAAGTGGGAACAGGCCCTCACTCGGGCATGCCCAACTGGCCCAACTGCTTTCTTTTAGAAAACACCAGACCCCTGCTCCTCCACATACAAGTGTCTGTTTATCTGCAAACACAACACAGCCGTGCAAAGTGAGAAATGGTTGGTGCAAGCAAGAACTGGGTAGGAAAGCTTAGGGGCTTCTTGGGTTTCGGTTGGGGGAGGGTGGGCTTCGCACAAAGTAGAAAAATCAGACAGACAGGTGCCTGGCCCTGTGGGGAGCGTGGCATCAGGTCACAGCGTGGGCAAGCAGCCCGGCCTTGGGCCTCTCACTCAGAACCAGGCCCCCCAGGCTGGCCAGAGAGCTGTCAAATCCCCCACTCCAGAGACAAATGGAGCCGTCAGAGAAAATAGCTTGTAATGAGGAGCAGGAGCCAGGCTGGGCTGGGCTGGGGGAGGCCTCTGCTGGCCAGATGTGAATTCTTCACTAATCACACCAAATTGGGCCAATTTGTTCACTGACACGTGGGGGGACCAGCTTCATCTTTCTCCCACTGAGCGGGGTTCCCTCCCTCCTGCATGGAAGCACTTTTGCTCCAGAGATGGGGCTGGCCACCTCACCGGAGAGTGGTGGGGAAAGGGACCAGGCCTGTCTCCCGGCGCTCACAGGCTGCCCTGGGCGGGCTCCTCCCGTCTCTTCCTGCCAGTCTGCTGCTGCTCAAGGACCTTGGGAGGAGGAGGAAGAAAGGGGCCTTCTCTCTTGGAACTGGATGACAGAGGCAGGAACTAGGAAGTTGGCATACGCTTAGGACAAGCAGTAGTTTCAGGAGAGGCTAGAGAATGCTTTAAGGAAAGATCTAGAAGCATCGGTTTTCCAGGCCCCACCAGGGCACAGCCCGCATGCTGGTCAAAGGAATGGAGAGCTTCCAGACAAGCCCGAACTCCAAACCCACTCCGTGAATTATTTTTTTCTTGAGTTCTTTATTATTCTTTTAAATTGCATCTTACTATATAGCCCCAGGCTGGCCTTGGACTCACAATTCTGAGCTTCGCAAATGCTGGCATATGAATTTGCTACCTCGCCTT